>NC_091061.1:29474970-29790328 GCF_000393655.2 Nicotiana sylvestris
CTGAGGTATGTGGGTTTGATCTTCTTCATAGCCAGCCTAGGTTAGTTTTCTAGGCTATTAGTTACGGCTAGTGTATTTTTCCTGGTTAGAGACAATTTATATAGTACTGGAAGGAAATGGACTTGAATAGAGCAGAACTAGGAAGATGATTTATATAGTGGAACTTGACGAGTTTAGGATTGAGGCATGGTTGGTTTAGTTAGTTACAACTAGGAAACCCTCTTTACAAAAAGACGACTTGTAATGTTCTCAATCGTGCAAGTTTAAGATTTCACGTGTCCAATGATCATGGTCTGAACAATGTAAGTAGCTTTTAAGTTTCTTAGTTTATTAAAGAAAAGAGAGTTCAATGTATCGTGTTTCATGGTGAAGCTAAACATGTTACTGAACTTTCTGCTGTTGAGGCTGAAGTTCTTTCTTGATGAGGTTTGACACAGTTTTTCATTGTGTCAGTAACATTTATTAGTGATGGTGTTTGTTGTGTCAGAGAATTTTTATGGACTCGAGTATGATTATCAAGAGCAGATACTTGCTGGTTTTGTAATGGAACTCTGTTTTTGCTATGTACTTGTCCAGCACATTCTTTGTTCTAATTCATGAATAAAATTATCTTTATTCATAAAAAAATAGAGCAGACGTTTGTAATGGGAGTATGTCCAACTTCTAGCAAGTCTTTTCTGAAATTTTGAAGGGTACACAAAAAAAATCCATACCTATGGGGTACCCTTTTGACAAGGGCGCATCAAGGGAAGCGAAGAGGGGAGGCAACTTCAGAAGATATCGACTTGTTTGGAAATTTATCATGAAGACAATGATAGAGGGTAGTCACATTGTGACATGGACTTGGTTTCTCTTGTTATCATTTGATGTTTGGTAGTTATTGGAGTAGGTTGGTTGTTCTTTCTTTTCTAAGTAAATTTGTTTGTGAATTGAGTAAAATGGTGGATATAGGTACTATGAAAAGCGAAATGTGCCCATTTGTGTTTGATGAAACACGTTGAAGACGTCAATAAATTTAAGGGTCTTGTTTCTAACAACTTAAGCTTTTAGATGAGGTGACACACATA
This sequence comes from Nicotiana sylvestris, assembly GCF_000393655.2. NCBI lineage: Eukaryota > Viridiplantae > Streptophyta > Magnoliopsida > Solanales > Solanaceae > Nicotiana > Nicotiana sylvestris. Next base: position 29,476,038 of record NC_091061.1, read on the forward strand.
GTTCTGCTCAACATAGAAGCAAAGCTAGCAGAGACTCTGAGTTCAACTCTCATTGCCCCATTACAAACAACAAATACATCTTAGCGCTTACTCCAAGAAAAAGAACTGCATCCTAGTATAAGGGGGCATGTTGAGGACGTAAATTAAATAAATGAAAGGATCCCCTTTCCGTCAACTTAGCTTTTAAATAAGGTGGTACACAGAGTGAAACTACAATATTCCTTTGTATTCTTCTTTAAAGGGCACATTCATGTTGAGTACGTAAACCAATAAGAAATGGAATTGTTTGTTCAATTTGGACCTATTAGATAGTTGATTAAAGGATGCTAAAACTCTCTCAGTTTTAAGTACTTCTGATCCTTTTAAGTGTGATGTGAACTATGCGCTCCTTAAATAAATCCTGGATATCCTTCTCCAAAATAATTACTTTGGAATGGACCTGCAGTTTATTTTATTTCTCATGTTTCTTTGTTCTCTTATGTACTTGATCTATGTGGACTCTGATTTATCTTTCTGTTTGCCTCTAGTGCAGATTGATTTGTAGCTGAGGTAGGTGCTTGGTGTCAATTGGCAATGGCAGATGGCCAAGAAAATGATAAGAATATTGAAATATGGAAAATGAAAAAGTTAATCAAAGCCCTACAATCTGCGAGAGGAAATGGCACGAGCATGATCTCTCTTATCATACCCCCTGGTGATCAGATATCTCGTATTACCAAGATGCTTGCAGAAGAATACGGTACTGCCTCAAATATTAAGAGCAGAGTAAACCGTCAGTCTGTGCTTGGTGCAATAACATCTGCTCAACAGAGGCTTAAACTGTATAACAAAGTTCCTCCTAATGGATTGCTGCTTTATACTGGAACTATAGTGACAGATGATGGGAAGGAAAAGAAGGTCACCTTTGATCTTACGCCTTTTAAACCCATAAATGCATCTCTCTACTTATGTGACAATAAGTTTCATACCGAACCTCTGGGTGAATTGTTGGAATCTGATGAGAAGTTTGGTTTCATTGTTATGGATGGTAATGGCACCCTTTTTGGGACCTTAAGTGGTAACACACGAGAAGTTCTTCATAAGTTCACTGTTGACCTTCCAAAGAAGCACGGAAGAGGAGGTCAATCAGCTCTTCGATTTGCTCGTCTTCGGATGGAGAAACGTCATAATTATGTGAGGAAGACAGCAGAGCTTGCTACTCAATTCTTCATTAATCCAGCCACTAGCCAGCCAAATGTATCTGGACTAATACTTGCTGGATCGGCTGATTTCAAGACCGAGCTAAGCCAGTCTGATATGTTTGATCCGCGCCTACAAGCAAAGATACTTAACGTGGTCGATGTGTCCTATGGTGGGGAAAATGGCTTCAATCAGGCCATCGAGCTGTCTGCTGAGATTCTAGCTAATGTGAAGTTTATACAAGAAAAGCGCTTGATAGGGAAATTCTTTGAGGAAATCAGTCAAGATACTGGAAAGTATGTGTTCGGTGTGGATGACACAATAAAAGGTTTGGAGATGGGAGCTGTTGAAACTCTTATTGTGTGGGAAAATCTTGATATAAACCGGTATGTACTGAAAAATAGTGTGACTAATGAGATTGTCATTAAGCACCTAAACAAGGACGGAGAGGCCGATCAAAGCAACTTCAAGGATCCTGCCACATCAGCTGAATTGGAGGTTCAGGACAAAATGCCGCTGCTCGAGTGGTTTGCAAATGAATACAAAACCTTTGGTTGTTCGCTTGAGTTTGTTACTAACAGATCTCAAGAGGGGTCACAGTTTTGCAGAGGATTTGGTGGCATTGGGGGAATACTTCGCTACCAGCTTGACATGCGTTCCTTTGATGAGCCATCTGATGAAGGAGAATACCTTGAGGATTCTGATTAAGCCAATTATTTATGTCTACTAAGTCCGGATAATGAATGAAAGATCTACAATTGGTGGAAGTTTTTCGGCCAGCATTGCAATGAGGTTCCCGCTGTCATTCTTAATATAAATTAATGAGTATTTGCTGTTGTAAACTTTTGCTTTTTTCTCTTTAAATGTGGAACAGATTTCTTTCGAACAAATGTGAATTGAAGGGGAGGGGACTTCTTGATTGTTTTATCAGCCTGTTTGCCATATTAATTGTTTTGAGTTTATAGCTGGGAGAATTTTGATTTATGCTGAATGGGATTCAATGTCTTGTTTGTTATAGATAATTGAGTTTCTACAGTTAGTAAGAACGGAGTTATCACCTGAGGGGTGCATCTCTGACTGACCTTGATCTTTGATTTGTGGATCTAATCACAAAGAAAATTGAGTCACCATGTTTTAGAGTTTAGAATATGATTAAGACGAGATATATGCAATCTTCTCTTTATGGGATGTTCAGATTTAGCATGAGTAAGTAGAATATGCATTGAAGCTTTAGTGTACTTGAGCCTCTATTTTGATGATTTATAAGAGAATGGCATGGGTCTCATTAGATAGTCCTGCTGAAACAATGTAAAATTCTGGACAGCTTTAAAGTTTGGCTTTGCTCATAGGAAAATCTAAAGATAGATGAAAAGAGAGGGCAAATATGGTGACATATTGCCAGACTCTTTGGAAAAAAAACAGGAATTACATCCGAGAAATGTTGTGTTTAGTCGCTGCAACTTGTTTGTTCATATTGTGTAATTGCAGGTTGAGAAGTTATCGCATGACTGTTTAGGTGACATCCCCCCCCCCCCCCCCCTCTCCCTCTCCTTTTTCTTTTTCAATTTTAAAATGGTGGTGGCCTGTGTTCAGGCCAGCTTGCATGTACCTCGACTATTGTGCTGGGAACTTGCGATCTTCCTATCAGTGCATGTACAGATGTACTAAGTAACTCTGCCGACCAAGGGCTAATGGGAAAAATCACCTATCCTTTTCAGTCTCTAGTGGGCATCCTGCACTTCTCATGTTTGGTGTCAATTTCTTACTGCCCAAAATCTTGTCGTTAGAAGTTAGCTGTGGTTACAAAGGGAGAAATGAATGGTGTCCTCATTTGTCAATTTCTTACTGCCCAAATCTTGTTGTTAGAAGTTAGTTGTTGTTAGAAAGGGAGAAATTAATGGTGTCCCCATTAAGTTTCAAGCATGCATTTGTCAAATTGAGGAGCTTGTCTCTGGACCAATTGATATAGGGAAAAAAAAAACAATGTCAACATCGTTTTTCTCTCATTGCAACAATGAAGTAGAATTTCTAAAGTAATTGAAGCAGTTGTTGACAGTAATTGTGATTTAGTGGTAATCCCTCTATTTTTTTAGGTTCTAGAAATACAAGAAACAGATGGAACAGAAGCAGAACATGCAAGGATGAGAGGTTTACTGCATCTGTTTATAAATAGTCCATTGTTGTCAACTCAAAATTTTGATTTGGGTTATGACTTGACCACAATAGCTAATAATTGTACTGGCAAGAGGATGCTTCCTTGTTTTGCCCTAGTCAGCCTATTCAAGATGTTACTTTGTAATCCAAGTTGGCATCAATCTCACACGTTAATTACCATACAACGTACGCAAAGTTTTGCAGAAACGGCGTTGGCCCATAGTATATACACACATATAGAAGGAAACTTTTGTATATGAAGCAGTATCGGATGATACCTCTTACTAAAGGGTGTCGCCACCACTGACTATGACGTTGGTTGAAAGGTTGAGAGGGCACCTAAAACCTTCTTCTCTGGGTCACGGAGTTAGGTATGTAGGTGATAACTGTTCATGTTACTCTGTTCGACTCTCGAATTATGACATTTTTTAGCATTTTTTGAATTTCTCTGTCTTCAATGGTGATAACTGTTCATGTTACTCTGTTCAACTCTCGAACTATGACATTTTTAGCATTTTTTGAATTTCTCTGTCTTCAATTCTGCCTCCGCCTCTGTTCAGTTGTACAATGTATGTTTCCAGTTCTCGGAGTATTTCAAACATTGTGTCGAAACAGTCCCCACTCACAACTCAAAATTTGTACAAACATTTCTTCTACCGAACTTAATTATGAACGCAATATTGGAAGACTATTATTGGAGCAGTCATTTCGTGTCTGTTGTATGGCACCTCATTCTGGTGTTGCCCAACTTCCAAGCATGTGAGGATGAGTACAATTATCCAGCAGCAGTAGGGCTAACTTTGTGATGTTCCAAAAGACAAAATTAAGACTCGTTTTCGACTAATACAAATTCGCATCCTGTAGCGCCTATCAGGGGCGAAGCTACATTTATCAAAGGGTGGTCAATTGACCACCCTACGTCGAAAAATTACACTACATATATAGGTAAAGTATTAGGTTTTAGCGGTATATAACATATACTAAACACCCTTTTATCGAAGAATTTTTTCACTTCTTTCAAGTTTGAATACTCTTGAGAAAATTTCTGGCACTGGCGCTTACAAGGGAGAAGTGCTCTCTGCCCGAAGTTTTTTCATTCTCAAGCTCGAACTTGAAATTTTTTGGATAAGAATAGAGGAATCTCATCCATCCCACCACATCTCTTGGTGATGATGCGTGAGTTAATGTCTTGTTGCCCTATACGCCTTGAGCATTTTTGCCCTTTAGGATCATGTTCCTTTTAATTTTCTTCTCAAGTATTTTACTAAAATTTACCTAATATGCTTTTTACTCTGTAATTTAACATTTAGTAACTTAATATACTATTATGCACCAATGCCATTATGCATAAATCTCAAATAGTTTTTGTTGAGTTTGTTGCTTTTGAATTTTCACAATTTTCATACAAATTTTTACTCCATGGTCTTCTATACAAATTTCAGCTCATAGATCTCATGTAAAATTCATGCATATATAAGATAAATGGTCCAAACGATGGTGGGTAGAGTTTAGGCAGACACTGTTTGAGATGGTCCTATAATTTTGTCATTCCAGGCTGTTACTCTTTTCTATATGTCTTCATCAACCCTTAAAAAGAAAACTATTTTAAACTGATTTTTTTTACAAACACAAGTACTCTCTTTCACACCACATGATCATGTCCATGAAACTTGTAACTGCTACCACATGAACATGTGATGACTACTTCTAAATTCTAATTGGTGTTTTTTAAAGTCACATAGAGATTTTGGCACGAAGTCCTGCAATTAAATGAAACACGTGATGCTTCTCCTATCCACGGTAAGCAGCCTGATTCAGCTTACACACATCTCGATTATTTAATTGGCTATTTGTTATCTTCTGCAAACACAATATCTATCTCATAAGGCTTAGGCAGATAAGAATAAATCACCTTATATTTTTGTCTGTGTTAGAATTTAAATCATGATCTTTCATAATTTTCATTCACCATTAGGTCAAATCCTCGGTGCCGAACACATTATTCTTGGCCACCTTACTAGTTCAGCTCCATTCTGGGTCTTAGCATCATCATCTTATTAGTTTGTTGGTTGCACCCCCTGTATTATAAAATCAAATATTTACACTCCCTATACCATGAAAACTCTATACTTACACCTCCTATGATGTAATATTCGAAATTAAGTTTATTAAAATATAATTATAAAAATATAAATTAAAATTATAAATCCAAAGTTTTACGTGTTTATTTTTATGAAAATTTAAAAAGAATATAAATTCTAAAAATATTTATTCACACCTTTGATTAATTAAAAAAGAGAATAAATATTTTTTGAAACATGTACCTTTCGAAACTCAATAAGAAATGAACAAATTACTTAATAAGATGACAAAAAAAAAAATATTATGCAAAATATTGAGTAACTTGTGTTCATTAGTAAAGATTTTCAAAAGATACATTTTAAACAAAATAATTATTTTCTTTTTTAACCAAAAGCGTGAATAAAGATTTTCAACCATTTTTGTTTTGTTAAATATATAAGAACTTTTTATTTGTGGATTTAAACTATTATTTAACAATTACGTGTATTTTAATATAGTTAGTTAGGGATATACCTCATAAAGGGTGTACGTGTAGAATTTTCATATATAGTATAAGGAGTATAAGTATTTGATTTTAAAATATAAGGGGTGTATCCGAAACTGAGTCATATTACATGAGAATTTATGTAATTAACTCTAATGTAAAGTAGGGCGAGTTTTTTTATGTCAAAAGAAAGAAAGAAACCTTACGAATTATGAAATTACGTATGCGATATAGTAGCTAATAAAGCTCAAATTATTCAAACAGATTGATTCTTTTTATTATTATTATTATTATTATTATTATGTCACTGGCCATGTAAATATGCAATTATGACCCTTTTTGAGGAGTGCATAACTTTTTTCCGTTTCTATTGAAAAGGGTAAGAGCGATTGTCTTATTCTCAAACAAGAAGGTGACCTCAAAACTCTTACGTTCACTAACAACGTCAATCACTTTTTAATGCCAAAAAAACAGGAAGAAAAAAAAACACCTATTGTGACTGCATTTATTCCAAAGTTATGACTTTTCAAGTATGCTCTTGAATATTTTTGTTTCCTTTTATTCATTTTCACGAAGAAGGATGGCGTTAAAAAAGAGAAAAACTGATAACCCTTGCATCTGTAACATATATAATAATAATACTATTTTTTTTTTCCTTTAGACCTAAGTCATGGTATACACAAAATGAGATTACACTGCCACACCGAGTAATGTGGTGGAATGATTTTGATCTCTCCTTTTTTTTTTTTACAATGTCTCGAATTTCAATCTCGAGAATGAAAATCTTTTCCGTAGAGAATAAACTTATTCTGCGTGAATCTGAATTAATTGGACCAACAGATTACGGATATTGAGTAGAAAAGGTCACTCGATACACTAAGTTTTCGTTATACGCGGGATCTGGGAAAAGACCGGACCACAAGAATCTATTGAACACATTCTTACCCTACATTCTGCAAGAAATTGTTTCCACGACTTAAAGCCAAAAACAAATGGAGCCTAGGGGACTTCTCCATTTCCTTGCTCCTCAATCTCCTTATGACCTAAAGAAGACAAAGGAGAAGAAGGACAAGAGAAAGAAGAAGAAGCAACAGAAGAATAAGAAGTAATAGAATTATCAGAATTACTAGGAGGATCAGTAGGAGCAGCAAGTTCAATAAGCAAATCCACAAAAGCACTTAAAATAAATCCATGATTTATTTTCCCATTCATCTTCAAATACCATGCTAATAACTCTTGTAAATCTTTCCAATCTTTAATCCCTTGACTTTCCACCATTTCCTTCATTGACTTCTTGAAATCCAAATATGGATCCTCTGATTCCATAGCCAAAATTATACTCTCTTTAAATGGTAAATCATCTTCTTTATTTTCTTCTTCATCTTCTTGTTCTTGATTTTTACATGGTTTTGATTCTTGAAATATTGAACTTGTATTACCTGGCTCAAAAAATAGCCTTTCTGATCTAACCCCTTTTATGATCATTTCCAATGGTTGATCTCCTCTTAAGTATTCTTCATTAGATTCTGTGGAAATGCTAGCTGATTCTGATGAGGAATTTGTGAACCAAGATTCTGAGGTTTCAATACCATCTAAAGGGTCAAAAAAGACTGAATTAATAGTCTTGAAAATGTTGTCATCTGCTCTAAAAGATAAAGTCTTGGAATGTGCACAAGATGGCCATTGCCAATTAGTTGCCCCTATTTCTCTTTTCTTGAAAATAGAAGAAATCTTCATTTTCTTGGACATAGTTGCTAAAAATTCCCTTTTTGAAATATTCTCACTTTTTTTGTTGAGTAAACTTTAATGGAGTTTTTGGATATGAAAAGTAGTGAGTTTATAAGAAGGGATAGAAGGGGGAAAGAGGAGATATAATTAAGGGAAGAGAGAGGAAGGTGGAAAGGAAATGGGAGTAGTAGGACATTTCATGTGTGTATTTAATTGTAGGCTTGAAGTATTTAATGGTATTAAATGTAAATGAAGATAGCAGTCCTTATTTATTTGTCAACTGATATTAAATAATTTTGGACTTAAATCCTTTTGTTTAATCAAGTGTGCTTAGCCACCAAATTGTAGCCTCTTTTTTAGTTTAATGTCTTAATCTCGTATTCATGTATACAACTCATTAGTATATATATTGTGTTGGCTACATGATTCAATAGAAGATTTGTGATAAGATGTGTTCTTGATACAATCTTTTGCAATAATACCAAAGGGAGTTTCCTATCTTCTTGCCATGGAAAATGGCCCTTTGCTTCTAATTATTTTTAGTAGCCCGAACCCACACGTACAAGATAACTCTACGAACCATAATTATAGAAGAGAAGAAATTACGTAATTTTTTTTATGTCGTCTCAACTAGGATTCGAACAATGATCTTTCATGATTTTCTCCAATTACCACTTAACCATATTCTTAGTTGCTCTTTGCTTCTCTGTAATTTCCCTCTATACCATGACTTTCTTTCTTTTTTCTCGTTAACATAGATATTCTCTCTACATCGCACTTCACGTAGTTTACAAATCCTTTCTTGATCAAAATATATTAGTTTACCCTTAAAATTGGATAACAATTAAACTTATAACATGATTTTAAGAACACGTGATTTCACCTAATACCAACCGATAAATAAGAAGATTAGTGATAGAAATTAACAATAAAGTAAAGCAAACTAGTGTTGAGACGAAATTCGACTCTCGAGTTAGAATGCCCTCGAGCTGATTGATACCAAAACAAGTAAAAAAATAAGGCAAACTAATGAACAAGATAATATAAGCCAAAAGAGTATTATATTGCTTTGATATGCGTGAATGTAGGTCTCTTACAAATTATTGGAACTCCTCTTTATATAGTAGAGGAATTCTAATTATGGTATAATTCTAATTACAGAAGGAAATCCCATGATTAGCTAATTAACCGTCTTAGATTTGATCCGTTCCGAGATTTCTGCCATGATCTTCGACCAGTCACGGGTATCTCGCCTTTATGTTATTATGTTATCTTCGATCTTGCTCGATGTCGGTCTCATTTGGTCTCAATCACTATCGGCCTCGATCTTGACAGGTACCTCGAATCTCGAACTCGGTACCTTGTCCTCATGCCTCGATCTGATCTATTACGGGATCGATCTTTGATCCTTCACACTGGTCTCGGTAAATTAGCAAAATCGGGTGGGCCCAATTTTAACCGTATACAGACAGTCCCTTCATTTTTTGGAGTATAATGACAAGAAACGAATTGAGCCTTTGATCCTCGACCTGTCATGACGTCATTCCCGTAACGTAAGCGGCAGATGTGACCGGAACATCCCGTCGGTGCAGTTTCCCAAGCATTTAATGCGTGTCAATTGATGGTCGGCCACCAGTGATTTCGAACTTTCGCCGTGAAGCGCATAAATAGGCCTTTTTCTCATTGATTCAAACTTTACTTTCAATTTCTTCTAATCTCCAAAGCTTTTTACATCTTTTAATTTTTTTCGTTCTGCAAAATCTTCAGGTTTTGTTGTTAACCCTCTCTCAAAATACCAAGTCTTATTTTCTTTTTCTTTCTTCAAACTCAAACCCAAAATGGCGAAAACGTCAAAAACTGTACCACAAAAAGAAACTGCCTCTTCATCAAAGTCCGTTGGTGCCGCCGCTGCGAAGGAATTCTCTCTTGCAGACTTCATTCCGACGAAGTGTGCCACTACTGCTTATTTCAATGTGGAGAACACACCTTCGACACCAGGTCGATGTGAACACATGTCGAGGTATATGTGTACGATTACCGAACGCCTCCTCGAGAAGGTGAAAAATAAGTGCAGTTGGGTAGGCAAGGACGTCGTGGTGCCTATCCCCAAAGAATCCATCACTACTTACAAGGAGGGGTATCTGACTATCTATACCTACCCCTTCACAATAAGTCCATTGGACCCTATCATCGTTGCCTTTTGCAAAAGGTACGATGTCACTCTGGGCCAAATCCACCCATCTTTTTGAAGGATCGTGCTCCTTCTCTGATTCTTTATCAGTGAGATCGAGGGGCATCCTTTTACCCTTAATCACATGCACCTCTATGGCCCTCGTCTTTATCAGGGAAGCATGATCAAACTTTGCCGTCAAGCCACCAAACTCCTGTTCTCAAGCATAGACGAGGCTCGAGACCGAGGTTGGATGGGCAGGTTTTTCCGAATAAAGACTTTGAATCTAATCCCCGCCGAAGATATGTCGTTCCCTAAAAGATGGAACAGAAACGTAAACATTGTTTGTCCTTTTGTGTATCTATTATTACCATTTAGCTATCTTATTTTCCCCTCATCTAAGTTCTTGTATTGCAGCCAAGGTCGTTATGTCAGAAGTGATCCCCAACCTGAGGCAATGGGTCGAGGGGTTGGTGTCACAAAAAACTTATTCCAAGCGCCCTTGGAATGAGTTGTCAAGGGGCCGATGGGAGGCTCAAAACCATGGCAATCTTTTTCCCTGGCAAGGTTTCCATTCAGACTTTATCATTTCTACTTGCTTATCTTTTCTATATTGTAGGTCTCGGGAAGGACGTGCCAATGAGGCCCCCCTCTGCTGAAGAAAAGGCACTCCTTTCCCAGTTTGCCCCGAAGCAGGGCAAAGAGAAGGAGAGGAAAGAGGCTCCAAGTTTCTCAAGTCTGGAGAAGAAAAAGCCAGCTAGGAGGCCCCGTAAGCCTAAGAGGGACGTTATCCCCGTAACTCTAGAGTCCATCTACCAGCTATCGAATGAGACCGAAGATAAGGATAAAGAAGAAAATTTCGGATTGGTACCTCGTGTGCGGTCTGGCATCGAGGTTCAAAGAACCACTAGACAGAGGGAGCCGAAGTTGCTTTGTCTCGGTCTGATGAGCCCAAGCCAACAAGAGTCGAAGATGCCTCAGCTCGATATGGGAAGGTCATCGAGGAAGCGGTCAAATATGGGGTAGAAACCGAGCTCAAGGCTCCTCGGAACAAAGATGATGCCTCCACAAACCCACTTGGGTCAACAGTGATCGAGGATTCCTCCTCATTCCCCCTAGTTCCAAATTCGATGATACGTGATGCTCAGGCTGTAGAGACTTGTCAGGGAGAGGGGGCCCATGGAGGGAAATATTTTTTCCGTGGCTATTTCGCTGATGTGGAAGATATCAGTGGTTTGGGTGATTTGGACATACTAAGGAAGAGCTCAAATGAGGCTTCCTCGAGCTATACACTGACTAACCAATTCCCGGCTCCCAGCATTGACCCCGATCGAAGGTGGCCTCTTATCATCTTGATCCTGGAAGATACACAAGTTTTATCTGCCCCCATAGGGGTGGCAAGTTACCTTCGATGCTTGGTCACTAAGGAGGACCAAGCCAAAATGAATGCAGTAGATGTTGCATACTTGTTCAACGAGGCCCAACATCCTCTAAATCGGGTAAGTTCAAGGACCATTGTCTTTTCATGACTTTGACTTGTGGATATCTCTAATATTTCTTCCTTTTTTGTAGGCTTCGGTGTTGCACCATGAGGCCTTTTTTTGATTCCAAGAGGAACGCAAAGTTGAGGTCTAAGGTTTCACTGAGAAGTGAAACACTTATAAGATTCTCAATGAGAAGCTTCAGATGGACCTGGTGGAGGCTCGAAACGCGCATGAAGAGATGGCCGAGCAGGTATTCCGAATTCTTCATGATAGTGAGGACGAGTCAGATATAACGACTACCAATCCCATTCTACAGGCTCGACAGAGGCTCGAACAGATCAAGGGCTTTCAAGGGCAAATAGACGAAGTGCAAGCTGAAGCTTATCGGTTCAAAGGATGTATGGACATTTAGCTGCACAAAAGGAGACCGTTCAACTAGAGATGGATTCTGCCAAGTCATAGCTTTGATATGCAAGGGACAATGCCTCGGTCTAGGCGAAGAAGGTCGAGGAGCTCGAATCTAATTTAGCCAATCTGGCTAAGGAGCTCAAGGTTGCCAGATCCGAAGTGGCCGCTTCCAATATTAAGGCGCATGCTACTATGGATCAATACAGAGTTGATAGCGAATACACCCTCGAGCAGGCCAGGGGGATGGTTGATCATTCGAAGTGACAGGATCGAAGGGAGGTTCTCGAGGGGATCCTTGCTCAAAGTGTCGACATATTTTATTGAACTCGAGATCGTCAAGGCTGAGGAAGAAAAGCCTCGAAAGTTAGCCTTTCCCGATGAGGATTCCGAGGATGAGGGCGGATCCGATGGAGATGACTCATTGGGCGAAGAAGCTGCTCCGGAAGAAGACTAGGCCTTTAGGATTAGTTGTGTTTCCTTTTAAGACTGTTTTGGCCTTTATAAAGAGTGTTTGGTCGAGCCATGTGGCCCTTGTAAGAAAAACTTTGATATAAAAATTTTCCTTTCCTTTCTGAATTTGTCATTTTTTCCCCTTGTTTTGTCTTTACTTTTTGTTTCATTGATGGCTTACGAGGTTGCATCCATAGGTTCGAGGTTTAGGCAACTTTGTATCGAAATAGAACTAGTGTCGAATGAGTACTTGCTCAAACTTGAAGTAAGGTAAACCTTAGGTTTTTATTGGGTAAGGATGATCCCTCGAACTCAAAGCAAAAGATTGCCCTTAGTATTTTGTATTAGGCTGATGTGGCCTTTGTAGAACGGTCGTTTTAATATACATAAGGCTTCCTACCCCATTTGGCTTAAAAATTTAATCACATATAAATTTGTTACGCCTTAGCATGAGAAAAATATGTATTCATATTCCATTGTTTTCGAGGGCTGGTGATATCGAAACCCTTTGTTTCGTAATGCCTTAGTATGAACCAGAGAAAATGGTTCTAGAGTTCGAATAATTCGATACTATCGAGGGTAGCCTTTTTTAAACTGATTTTATGAAAATATTCGAAGGCCTGTCTTATGACGGAATTTGGACGTCTCCGAACCGTATCAGTTTGGTTGTAGCCTTTAGCTTGGGATTTGCCTCTTGGGCTGGTTTCCCTGTTTCACTCCGAACTTGTTCGAAGTGTCAGTCCCTGAGTGGGCCGGCTGTAGCCTATAAAATCAAGGGTTGCCTTTTTAAGGTCTTACGATTTTTAGGTCTTAGTAATTCGAGCATGTAAATTTTTTGGACGGCAGTCCCCGAGTGCGGGGTTAGTTGTTCGAACTTTAGTTGTGATCAGCCGTTAAGCAAGTTTCCACAATAGATCATAAGTACGAAATTGTAAATTAAAATTTTTTAAGGCATGAAATATTTGGTAAGGAAAAATACTTCTCTTAACAGATGATTATACATGCATACATGTTTGATGTTAGGGCTCGAATAATCTACATGGGCATGATTCGTTCGACTGTTTGGCCTTTTTTTTATCCACCAACAACGGTTCAATTTCAGAAGCTAACATAAAATCAAAATTATCCCATTACATCATTTAGCTGAAGGGAGATGAAAATTAAAAAACTCTAATTCCAGATATCCACCAGCACCACACTCAGAGAGAGGTCCTCGTAGAAGCTCATATTGAAGATTTAACGGTACTTGATGAAGCCAATTTCCCTAGCATTGCTGTGGAAGCACTGTCTGCAGCACATGAGTCCATACTTCCTTATAATTGCATGAGGATTCCCACAGACACGGCAGGTACGAGACCCAGGGTCATAGTTCTTAGGGTGAGCATTCCAGATGTTAGAGTGAGCCATCTTTCTTCTTCAGAAGCTATAAGTGAGAGCGGCGGTGCTGCGTTGTATGAAAACCCTAATTTTAGGACTCACTTTGTTCACGAGAACCGTTTGGCCTTTACAAAATTTGCCTATCGAGACCCTGTTGACACGAAGTACTTTCCTTATAACATTCGAGGATGATGCCCCAAGTATTCGAGGTTGATTGTAAAGAAGCCTCAGATACTATTGAATTGCTTTAAGTTAGCACGAACAATGGTTGCCTTGTTAAAAACTTCGTCGAAAAAACCCATTTGGGACAAAAATCTGTCTAAGGGAAAAAGAGTGCAACGCGTGCTTTTAGACCTAAGGACTTTGTGTTGAAGAATCCCTCGATGCCTTCAATCGAACACCTACAATTGGTTAACATAATATGTAAATGAAATGGAGAAGATCGTACCTTAGCAGTAATATCGTTTGAGGAGTGATACATTCCAATTGTTTGGTAATTGCTCGCCATTTGCCATGCCAGGTTTGTAAGATCTTTCCCGATGATATCGAGGACCTGATATGGTCCCTCCTAGTTAGGGCCAAGTTTTCCTTCATTCGGGTTTCGAGTGTTGAGGGTGACTTTTCTCAAAATTAAGTTCCGATTTTAAAGTGTCGAAGGTTGGCTTACCTTTCGATCCGCTGTTTCTATGCGGCCATTCGAACGAGGGTGGCTTCCCATTTTTCATCTAGTAATTCGAGACTTGTATTCATAGCCTCATGATTTGAGTCTTCCATTGCATGCTGAAACCTGAGGCTAGGTTCTCCGACTTCGATCGGGATCAGAGCTTCGGCACTGTAGACTAAAGAGGATGGTGTTGCCCCCGTACTGGATTTTGACATTGTACGATATGCCCAAGGACCTCAGGCAGTATTTCTCTCTATTTTCCTTTAGCGTCGGTCAACCTTTTATTTAGATTTTGAATGATGGTCTTGTTTGTCGACTCAGCTTGTCCATTCCTACTAGGATGATATGGCGTTGATAAGATCCTTTAATCTTGTGGTCTTCAAGAATTTTTGTCACTTTGATGCCGATGAATTGCTTCCCATTGTCGCCTACGATCTCGGTAGGCATCCCAAATTGACATATAATGTGATCCCAAATGAAGTCTATGATTTCTTTTTCTCTGAGTTTTTCGAAGTCCTGCACTTAGAAAAATAGTCAGTCATAAACAAAATAAATTGAGCTTTACCTGGGGCCGATGGGGGAGGGCCGATGATGTTCATCCCCCATTTCATGAATGGCCATGGGGATAAGACTGAATGGAGTTGCTCTCGGAGTTGGTGAATCATTGGCGCATACCTTTGACATTTGTCGCATTTCCAAACAAACTCTTTTGTATCTTTTTCCATATCGGCCCAATAGTATCTTGCTTTGATGACTTTGTGAACCAATGAATCGGAACCGGAATGATTTCTACAAGTGTCCTCGTAAATTTCCTGTAGAACGTAGTCGGTGTCTCCTGGTCCGATATATCGCCAACGGTCCATCGAACATTCTCTTACATAGTGTTCCATCCTCGGCCAATGTGAATTGTGCGGCCTTCATGCGTAGAGTCCTCGATTCCTTAGGATCTAATGGAAGCTTCTCGTTTTTTAGGTATTCGATATACTTATTCCTCCAATCCAAGGTTAGACTTATGGAGTTTATTTCAGCGTGACCTTCTTCGATTACTGACCTCGAAAGTTGTACGACAGTCCTCGAGCTAACTTTGTCATCTTCGATCGATAACCCCAAATTTACAAGGGCATTGGCCTCGCTGTTTTGTTCTTGAGGTACGTGTTATAGGGTCATTCTTTAAATCAATGTAGAGACACATGCTGTTTGTCCAAGTACCTCTGCATTCGATCTTCTCGAACCTCGAAAGTTTTGTTGACTTGATTTACCACAAGTAGGGAGTCACACTTGGCCTCGATGACCTCTGCTCCCAAGCTCTTTGCTAGCTCGAGACATGCAATCATGGCCTCATTGTTAGTAAATTTTGAAGTTTTGATAGACTGTCTAATCGTATTACCTGTGGGCAGCTTCAAAATGATGCCTAGTCCGAACCCCTTCACGTTCGAAGCGCCATCTGTGAAGAGAGTCCACACCCCCGATGATTTACCTAATTTTAATAATAGTTCCTTTTAGACCTCGGGTATGAGTGTTGGCGTGAAGTCAGCCACGAAGTCTGCCAAGGTTTGAGACTTGATGGTCGTTCGGGGTTGAAATTTGATATCATACCGCTGATCTTGATAGCCCATTTAGCCAATCGACCCGAGAGTTCGTGCTTGTGAAAAATATTGCAAAGGGGATAGATGGTTATAACACAAATTGGGTGACACTGAAAGTATGGTTTTAATTTCCTAGAGGCGCTTATCAGAGCGAGTGCTAACTTTTCTAAGTGTGCATATCGAGTTTCGGCCTCTCCTAGAGTTCGACTAACATAATAAACAGGGAATTGTGTACCTTGCTCTTCTTGAACTAAGACCCCAATTACCGCTATCTCCAAGGCCGCTAAATATAAGTAGAGTTGCTCGTTTGCTTTTGGGGTGTGAAGCAATGATGGGCTCGACAGGTATTGCTTCAGTTCCTCCAAGGCTTGTTGACATTTTGGGGTCCATGCGAAATTGCTCTTCTTCTTGAGCAGTGAGAAGAAACGGTGACTCATATCCGAGGACCTCAAAATAAATCGACCTAGGGCGGTTATGCGCCATGTTAACCTTTGTACAGCCTTGACATTATTATCAATGACTGTGATGTCTTCTATTGCCTTGATTTTATCGAGGTTGAACTCGATTTCCCTATTTGATACCCATAAAGCCGAGGAACTTGCCCGAATCGACCCCGAATGCACATTTCTCCTGGTTGAGCTTCATATTGTACTTTCTTAGTATGTCTAAGGTCTCCTACAAATATTTTAAATGGTCCTCTGCTCGCAGGGACTTCACTAGCATATCGTCAATATAAACCTTCATTAATTTACCTATTTGTTTTTCGAACATTCGATTTACTAGGCGTTGATAAGTAGCACCAACATTTTTTAGTTCAAACAGCATTACGTTATAACAACAGGTGTTGTATTTAGTGATGAACAAAGTCTTTTTCTGATCCTCCGGGTTTATTTGTATTTAATTGTACTCGGAGTAGGCATCGAGAAAACTAAGGATCTCATGGCTGGTCGTGGCATCGATAATGCGATCTATATTCAGCAAAGGAAAGGAATCTTTAGGGCATGCCTTGTTTAAATCCTTATAGTCTACGCACATTATAAGTTTATTTCCCTTTTTAGGTACTACGACTACGTTTGCTAACCACTCGGGATATTTTACCTCCTAAATGGGTCCTATATTGAGAAGCTTTATTACCTCATCCTTAATGAATGCATGTTTTACCTCGGACTGGGGACTTCTCTTTTGTTTTATCGGGGGAACTTCAGGTCCAGCTTAGTCAATGCGTAGTGATATCCTGTGGGATCCCTGTCATATCTAGGTCCAAGCTTATCTAAAAGGAATTGAACGAATTTTTTTCTGAGCTCGAGGTTAACCCCGTGGCCAGGTTACTTTTCGATCGGGCAGATGCTCGATCAGTATGATTTGTTCCAGATTTTCGACCGTTGGCTTTGTTGCATCAGAATAATCATCGTCCTCGAAAGTTTCCTGCTCTTCCGATTGGGCCGAGGTCGGTGACTGCGATTCCTAGTTGACTTCTTGCTTTCCCTTTGACTTCGATCCCTTTGTTGATGAAAGCTCTGATACTGGTACTACTTCGTCGATTGCAAATATTTCTTTGGCGGCGGGTTGTTCACCGTACACCATTTTGATTCCTTTTGATGTTAGGAACTTCAGGACTTGATGAAGCGTCGAGGACACTTCCCTCATGTTATGAATCCAAGGCCTTCCGAGCAGCACGTTGTACCTCATGTCACCTTCAATCACATGGAATTTTATTTCTTGGATAGCCCCGGCCACATTTACTGGCAAAATGATTTCCCCTTTAGTGGTTTCACTTGTCATATTGAAGCTGTTATGTACTCAAGATGCGGGCACGATTTGACCTTGGAGGCCGAGTTGCTCTATGACCCTTAATCAAATAATGTTTGCTGAGCTACCTAGATCAATCAACACACGGTTAACTTGAATTTTATTCATAAGGATAGATATTACCAATGCGTCAATGTGAGGTTGTTCTATCCCTTCTGCATCCCCGTCGTTGAAAGACAAAGTTTCTTTTGGTAAGTAGTCCCGAGTTCGCTTTTCCTTGTGATTGTTACCTTGGTGCGTGTAAATACCGGTCCTTGAGGAACATCGACTCCTCTAACGACATGTGAATCACATGTTGTGGCTCTTCCTGATCGTTCTGTCTGTTTGAATCTCTATTTTTGAAGTGGTTCTTGTCTCGATCATTTAAGAATTCTCGAAGGTGACCCTCGTTGATAGACGGGCTACCTTTTCCCTTAGCTGTATACAGTCTTCGGTTTTATGCCCATGGGTACCATGGTATTTGCACATTTAATTAGGGTTCCTTTGAGTTGGATCAGTCTGTAAGGGTCTGGGCCATCTAGTATCCTTGATCCATCCAATGGCTGATACAATACCCGATGCGTCGATGCTGAAGTTATATTCTGATAGTCGTGGTGCTTTGTGGGCTCGACATGTTTATCGAAGCCACTTTTACCCATGAGCCCTCGGGAGTTTTGTCCTCGATTATTCCTTTGATCATTTAGAACAAGATTACGTCCTGAGCCGTTGTTTCTACGATCTGCATTATATTGTTGATACTGATCTCTGTTCGATGGGGGTTCTCTGTCGACGTCCGTTTGAATTCTACTGACGGGCCTATTTGGGTAGGCGGAACCAGAAGGGGTTCCCAATTGATCATCCTTGACCCTAATCTTTGACTGGTACCGATTATGTACATCGGCCCAGGTTACAGCTGGATATTCAATTAAATTCTACTTTAGTTGTCATGATGCTGTCTAACTTCGTTCGTTCAAACCTTGAGTAAAATCTTGAACAGCCCAATCATCTATAACCGAGGGTAGGTCTAAACGTTCCATCTGGAACTGAGATACGAGTTCCCTCAACATTTTGTTGTCCTTTTGTTTCACTTTGAAGAGGTCTGACTTCCTAGTCGCAACCTTTATTGCTCTGGCGTGTACCTTTACGAAGGAATCTGCAAGCATGGAGAAGGAATAGATGGAATTGGGTGGCAAATTGTGGTACCATATCATTTCCCCTTTCGACAAAATTTCTCCAAACTTTTTCAATAAAATGGATTCAATCTCATCATCTTCTAAGGCATTCCCCTTTATTGCGCATGTATAAGAAGTGACATGCTCATTAAGGTCGGTGGTTCCATTGTATTTGGGAATTTCTGGCATGCAAATTTTTTTCGGGATGGGCTTCGGAGCCGTACTTGGAGGGAAAGGCTTTTGCACAAACTTCTTCGAATCCAAACCCTTTAGGATCGGTGGTGCCCCCGGTATTTGGTCAACCCGGAAGTTGTACGTTTCTACCTTTTTGTCATTTGCCTCGATTTTCTATTCACTGATTCAATCTGTTTAGTGAGCTCCTCGAGCATTTTCATAATGGCAGGGTCAGTCCTCGATTCATTGGTGTTCAATCTCTCCGGTACAGGTTCGGCTCTATGAAAAACTTCTTGTGATGCTTCGAGCTCAATTCTGCTTGGTGTTTGATTCTGGTTTTGGAGTTGTGCTATCGCAGCTTGTTGAGTCTGCAACATCTCGAATATCATTCGAAGGATAATTATGCCTTCTTCACCGCTCTGTGCATTCTGATCGGCTGCTCGAGCATCTTTGCGGATGCTATTTTCAAGGTCTACACCCAAATTCCCATTAATGGCAATATGAGAGCTGACATCGACTAGGTCTACGACCGGCGGTCCATCAGGGTTGACCGGAGGTACTCCATTTTTGGGGGCGGCTTTGTTTTCGTTCTCGGCATGAAGACCAAGGCCGTTGTCTATGTGAGTGGGTGATACTTGAGAGTTTGACATGTTAATTCCTGAAATCAAAAATACTTACGAGAACAAGCGTAAAGCAGTGTGTGTTATGAGAATTAATACCAAGCAGCCACTATTATCCTTAGCCCCATGGTGGACGCCAAATTGTTTACTCTTAAAATTGGATAACAATTAAACTTATAATATGGTTTTAAGGACACGGGATTTCACCTAATACCAACCGATAAATAAGAAGATTAGTGATAGAAATTAATAATAAAGTAAAGCAAACCAGTGTTGAGACGAAATTCGACTCTCGAGTTAGAATGCCCTCGAGCTGATTGATACCAGAACAAGTAAAAAATAAGGCAAGCTAATGAACAAGAGAATATAAGCCAAAAGAGTGTTATATTGCTTTGATATGCGTGAATGTAAGTCCCTTGCAAATGATTGGAACTCCTCTTTATATAGTAGAGGAATTCTAATTATGATATAATTCTAATTGCAGAAGGAAATCCCATGATTATCTAATTAACCGTCCTAGATTTGATCCGTTCTAAGATTCTGCCATGATCTTCGACCAGTCACGGGTATCTCGCCTTTATGTTATTATGCTATCTTCGATCTTGCTCGATGTCTGTCTCATTTTGTCTCAATCACTATCGGCCTCGATCTTGATAGGTACCTCGAATCTCAAACTCGGTACCTTGTCCTCATGCCTCGATCTGATCTATTACGGGATCGATCCTTCACACTTGTCTCGGTAAATCGGCAAATCGGGTGGGCCCGATTTTAACCGTATACAGTATTTCCTGTAAAAAGAAATTTTAGTAGGCATTTGAATAATAATTGAGTTGGAGCTGAAAAGAAAAGTATTTGAAGTTTAAGTTGAAAAATGAATTGTAAAATTGTATTACGTTATGAGACATGAACTTCACTTTGGAAAAATAATTGTGAAGAATGAGATCTATGAGGGGAAACTAACTTTTATACTTGAAATTCAATTTCAATTGATTCAAATACAGAAATTCAATATTTGTAAGTACTAAAATTGTATAATCAAATGAGATTGTCAACATTTGTATGGCTTAAAAAACCTCTAAGTAACAGTAAATGAGAAATTTAACGTCCAAATTGTTTCAAAACATAGAATATATCATCTTTTTGGGGCGGACTACTAAGCGAATAGTGTCACACTAATTAAATAGGAGAAATATTATTAACCATGCTTAGGTCATGTGGTATAAAGAAAAGGACTTAATTGTTACTTTTATGAAACTTGCGTGGTTAGAATTAAGTAGACTGCCCAAAAAAGAAAGAAAATTCAGCAGAGGCATGAATAGGCAGACATCATGTGAGTTATTTATGGGGATAACAACTCCCGCACACAAAGTACAACAAATTATAACATACTATATACATACACACACTGTCCTCGTCAATATAATAAAAGAGGTCAGAGTTCAGAAATTGACATCAAAGGGACTGAATTCAAAAATTTATATAATAAGTTGTACTGAATTCAAAAATTTATATAATAAGTTGTACTGAATTCAAAAAATTTATAAAAATTGGTACTGAATTCAAAAAATTATAGTAATTGATAATGCTATATTTTGCTTCTCTCTGTTTCCTTTTCCTCTTCTTGCAATGAGTCGAATAATTATTGGTATACATAAGGTTTCTGATTCAAATTTCGGCGAAAACAAAAATATTAGGTGATTTTTTTTCATCTATCTAAGTATTAGTGAACAAAGTTATTCGATATCTGTGCTGATTAGGATGCGTACAAGTTGTTCTGTACCCTAGGATTATTTAAAAAAAAAGGGGGGGGGGGGGGGGTTTCCCCAACTCTATTGGAGATTTCTTCCAACTCTCATTGAACAACTACAGACATCCCAACGGGCATAAATTGACAGCTGCTTCTAATTTATTTTCAGTTCTTCACCAAATAAAGTGGTCAAAGCAAATTAAATTTATTCAGTTCTTCACCAAAAGATAAATTAGTCAAGGCCAATTAATTGCAATATAGTCTGTACCTTGTTTACATGGGTCTGTTTATAAGTACTTATCACTCTGCTAAGTGTTTGGATATGAGCAACTTTTTATTAGAATAATTAATCTTGTAGTTGAGGAATCCATACAAAGGATATGACACATTCTAATTAATACCACACTCGACTAATATGTGTACGTTAAAATACATATAAAAAATATCTTGTTGGGTGAATTGTGACTTCGTACGATTAAATCGAGTGGTTAGAACTTACAATCGCTTCATCACAGTATTTACTTATGAGCTAACATAACTAAAATCCAAAATGATAATTTTCAAAAGACAAGTGAGAGCCAGGAAAAGGTTGAATCAAACTAGGCTAGAAAAAAAACATTATTGAGGATTAGCACCATTCATATGAATCATGTAATATAAGCGGTTTCTTATGTACTAATTATAGCTTGACATAAGAAAAGACATTTGTACCTTAGAAAAAACGTACAAAGTGTGATAAACTTATGTGCATAGATTATCATGTGCTGTGGCCTCCACTGACATACAATGGTATTTCTTTTTTTTTCCTGTTTGGTGAAAACATGAAGGTAGATTGGTCTAAGAAAGACAAGAAAATTTGGCTCCTGCAGCTGAAAGTTATGGAATCTCATCATCTGTTATATTTTCATGCATGCAATTAGGTGATGAAATTATTCATAAAGTGTGGCAGTTGATAAGGTTGCATCACAGAAACCGAAATGTTACCAGAATTATTGTTGAATCAACAGGTCTGTTGCAACTAATTATAACATAGGATATTGTTTCTTTTAACCCGCGGACATAAAGAAACGGATACAAGATTTGAACTTTATGAGTTTAAATTTTAGTGGGGTTCTTTAACGTGTATACATGATCTAAGCCAAAGTTATTGGGTTTCCATAAACCTGTAATTCCTTCTCTAGATCCGCTCCTAAGAAACAAATTCAAATTTTACATTAATTATTGTATGCGAGTATACCTAGCTATTACTTTAGAACTAATGTCATCAAAATGTTTGGGCCAAATATATTGAAGTTCCATTAAACTTATAAAAATTGCACAGGGCGCCCTATTTGGTTGCCCTCATTTAACCTGTACCCATTTTTCTAAAAACTTTTAACTTGTACCCATTTTTTAAATAACTTCACCATCTTTCTCCTCCTCCTTCTTCTCCTTCGTTTTCTTCAAAGATATTTTTTCCTTTTTAACTTCAGGCAAATTCAAAGCTAAAATTATGTAAAACGTCTTCTTGCCACACTACATCTCCGGCTCTCAGCACCTTCAAGTAAGATAAAAATGCTGCCTCAAGGCTAGAATTTTCACTCATGTAAACAATGAAGTTTACTGAACCAAAAATATTTAAAAAGTTCTGCTCTAAATTTGCCACGGTTACATGCAAAAGAATTTCGAAATGCACTGAGTAGTGAAAAATTGATGACTGCCAATGACGATCAGCTGACAAATTCCCATGTGAACCAGGAAGGTAATTTCTGTAAGCAGTCCAAAATCCCCCAAAAGCTGATAGCTTCAAATGACCTGAATTAGGATAGCAGTTGAGCAGGCAAATCTCTTTAGTAGGAACAGATAATTGCATGTCTTAATCAAACGGAAAAAAAAACAAAGGGTTATTTTTATTATGAAACTAACAAGGCATTACTAAAGACTTCCTTTATTCACTAATCTTAACGACAACATGAATATTTTTTATATAGTGAAAAACTTCAGCTCTAGAGCTGAAGTTCGCCAGTTACAAAAAAAAAAATTCAGCTCTAGAGCTGAAGTTCGCCAGTTACAAAACAAAAACTTCAGCTCTAGAGCTGAAGTTTGCCAGTTACAAAACAAAAACTTCAGGCCCGGCTACTAGAATGGTGAAGTTTTGCGTGATTGCTTTTGCTACTTCAGCCCCGTATGCTGAAGTTATGCGAAAAAGCGGGTACGCTTGTAATTTTTTTTTGCAAAAGCGGACACAAATTAAAACATGACACAAAAAGCGGGTATAGATGCAAATGCCCCATTAAACTTCACACCATCTTTTATTGTAAAAATTGCACTCGCGTCCAATTTGGTTGCCTCCATTTAATCTGTAACCATTTTTTAAACTTTTTTTACTGGTACCCACTTTTTAAATAACATCATACAATTTTCTCCTCTTTCTTCTTCCTCCTCCTCCTCCTCCTCCTCCTCCTCCTCCTCTTCTTCTTCTTCTTCTTCTTCTTCTTCTTCGGGTAACAGTGATTTTATATGGTGTTTGTGAACATATTTTAAGGTAGTTTATGATATTTTACAGTGGTGAGCTATTGTAGCGCTTTATATTTACTATTGTTTAGGGGTTTTTTTTCTTTTCTTTTTCTTAATTACAAAATAGATTCGTTAGATTTATTGTTGTTTTGACAAATTGATGATTGAGGTTTGTTTTTAATGATATTTGGAGGTTATGTTTCAAATTTGAGCTCATTTGGACTATATTTAGATATTAAATCGTATATTGAATTGTTAAAATTCGAAGAACAAATTTCTGTTTATGAGCAATTTGCACTTCAGCACTATTTGGTCTTAAGTGCATGAAAATGTTTGTTGCACTTCAGACCATTTGGCCTTAAGTGCATCTGAAGTGCAATTTTTTACTTCAGACTTATTGGCCTTAAGTGTAGGAAAACGTTTGTTGCATTCCACACTTTTGGGCCTTAAGTGCATCTGAAATGCAATTTTTTACTTCAGGCTTATTGGCCAAGTATAGGAAAACGTTTGTTGCACTTCAGACCTTTTGGCCTTAAGTGCATCTGAAGTGCAATTTTTTTTCACTTCAGATTTATTGGCCTTAAGTGCATGAAACCATTTGTTGCACTTCACCTATTTGGACTAATATGCATCTGAAGTGCATTATTGGCCTTAAGTGCATGAAACCATTGGTAGCATTTCAGACCTATTCGGCCTTAAGTGTATCTAAAGTGCAAGTGGCAATGTTGTGTTTTACTATCTCGCCTTTCAGTACATGACCTATTTAATAGCTATTTCTTTTGCTTTGCTTTGCATCTTTCTTTTGGATTTCATGTTGTTCCTATTTTACATATGATTTCTATGGTGATACTAATATTTTCTTCTTTTGTCCTTTTATTTTCTTGAGCCGAGGGTCTTTCGGAAACAACATCTCTACTCCTTCGGGATAGGGGTAAGGTCTGCGTACACACTACTCTCCCCAGACCCCATTAGTGGGATTTTACTGGGTGGTGGTTGTTATTGTTGTTGTATCTAAAGTGCCATTTTTTCGCTTCATACTTTTTTTTTTTTAACTACAGACCCGATAGGTCTGAAGTGATTGTAAAGTGGGTAGGGTTGTAATTTATTTTTTTAGTAAAGTGAGTACAGGTTCAATTGTGATCCCAAAACCGGGTATAGATGCAAGATCTCCTCTTTATTTAGACATCTTAATTTTTGGTAGACCGTAAATCGATCTCCACACAAATAATGCTGGGAAATTCTTTTTTGTTGATTAATTAGATTTTATATATATATATATTTCTGCATGTTGCATAGCTCTATGAAATTCTAAGTTAGTCGTCCTTTTTCACTCACTTTTATCATGTCACCCTCCAAAAAAAAAAAAAAGTCAAAAAAAGAGGATGTAGAGTTTTTGTCCAGGACATTGACCCGAAAATAGTCCTTACGAATTACGTTCTGAAATTAGGGGGTTCTTCTAGGGGTGGGCATACTTTGGGCAAAACCTAAATCCAAACCGAAATCCGAATTTCTTAGATTTTTGGTTTGGATTTTTGGATTTTGGATTTAATTTTTAAAATTTTTGGATTTCGGATTGGATATTAGATTTGGTACTTCGAATTTATGGATATCCGAAAATCCGAAATTCTTATACTTTATATTTAGTCCATTATCCATATGTCAATATTAATAAGTTCAATACCCTACCCATTAGAGATTATCATATATATTCAATATTAGTTACTAAGTTATTATTGTCACACCTCCTTTTTCCGCACCCGCGAGGGTACAAGGGAGTTTTTTCCAATTAAAGGACAATCGAAACGGGATTGGTTTATTTATTTCAGAGTCGCCACTTGGGAGATTTAGGGTGTCCCAAGTCACCAATTTTAATCTCGAATCGAGGAAAAGAATGACTCCATATTACAGTCTGCGTACCAGAAATCCGGATAAGGAATTCTGTTAACCCGGGAGAAGGTGTTAGGCATTCCCGAGTTCCGTGGTTCTAGCACGGTCGCTCAACTGTTATATTCGGCTTGATTATCTGATTTTATACAAATATGAACTTATGTGCAAATTTTATCTTTTAACCGCTTTATTATTATTGTTTTTAAAAGAAATGTGAACATCGCTTAAAACACGTCTTTGGACTGCGTCACATGAAATGCACCCACAATCCGGAACACGTTTTATTTGATGTTTTGGGATTTGGATTCGGGTCGCATGAAATGCACACCCAGGCTTAAGAAAGTAAAATATTAAACACGCGCCTAAAGAGACTATCGCGTTATTATTTTGGGGAAGACCGTGAAATTCGCTAAACGGTCCTTCCGAATTCTAATTAAACCATACATTTTGTGAGGGCCCCGCAATCTATACGTTTTATTTGGCGAGGCTCGTCTCATTTTTATTTTTAAAGGATAAACCTACAATGACTATATTTTCTATTAAGTTCGTCTCTAAAATAAAAGAAAATCTCTTAATTATTTACATGCTGAAAAACGTAACTTATTAGTTATTAGTTTACGGCTAATGCGAATGGAAAATTGCGATCGAGTTTGTACAAAGAAAAACTGCTTTCATTTTATATTCTATTATTTACTAATGCTAGAACATGAGAGGGATACACAATAATATCAAAGCAGATTAACTATTCTTCAAATAATTTAAACTAGCATTATTAGATGAAGAAATCATACATATGCAGCCTCATTACTCATTAATTAATCGACTACATTTTTATACAAAGAGAGGAAAATTAATATTCAAACACAGATCCAAACAAAAGAATTCAACAGGAACAGGAGCCTGATTAATATTTCATTTTTCGCTTCAAGCCAAGAGTGTACAAATGTGTACCTGGAAACAGCAGTACAAGAACAAAAGAAGTAGGAGTCAGCAACAGTAATAACGCGGCAACAGCAGGTTCAGCAACACCGCAAAACCAGTAACAACCAGTAGAATGACCCAGTAACAGATTGAAAACTCAGCAGTGCAAAAGTACAATCACAATCAAAGCAGAAGAGAGAAAAGATACGAGATGCAGTAGTTTCTGACTTTTGAATAACACTCGAAGAAAAGCAAACAGAATTGTTCGAGTGAAAGTTCAAATTGTCTTTCTCTTTTACTATCACAAACTCTCTCAAGTATAAAAGTATGTCAACTCTCAAGTGTAAAAACAAATCTGTCAACTCTCCACCCTTTTTCTCTCAATCTTTAAGTCTATCTCCAAAAAACTTCTCAATAATATTCAACTCTTTTTCTCTCCAAAAATCCTCTTAATGTTCTCTCAAGTTCAACCCCTTTTTTTCTCTCAAAAGTCCTCCTATTTCAAGTCAAGAATGACTCTATATATAGCAAGACAAGTCTTCAATTCCCAACCTCAAATTATTGCCCCAATGGCATGCGTTGTCTCACTACTTAATGTTTTCTTTATTTTAAATATTGTCCCCCATGACTACATTAAATAAATACAAGATTCCCAACCCATTACAATATGTCCCCCATGCCTACATTAAATAAGTACATGATTCCTACCCATTATGTTTTATCTTGTCCCCCATTACATTAAACAAGTACATCAAAAACCCCACCCCATTATATTTGTCTCCCATGCTTAACATAAAGAATCAAAATAATGTTCAATTACCAAACTACCCCTCCGACCTTATTGCAATTACAAATCTACCCCCGAATGCAATGCAATTTACCAAATTACCCCTCTGCTCTAAACAATCAATTAATCATAACTCAACCAAAATATAGTCAAGATGACCAATTTCTCAACAATCTTCAACAACAATTTACATGAACATGATGAACAACACAAACTCCAAATTAATGGAAATAAATCAACCATATCGGGAACCAATCCTGGTTAATTTAGACCATTAATGGATGAACAAAGAGACAATAATACAAACAACAATATGCATGATTCAAATTAAATCAAGCAAATCACAAACAAACATAAACTCACATTAAATCACTGAATTTACACATGAACTTCAAACAAAGATGAACATGGATTAAATCTATTTTTAGCAACAAACATGACGGATTCTAACGATTCAAACAACATTAATATTTTCTGGAAAAATTCATAACAACATG
The DNA here is from genome assembly GCF_000393655.2 of Nicotiana sylvestris. Lineage (NCBI taxonomy): Eukaryota > Viridiplantae > Streptophyta > Magnoliopsida > Solanales > Solanaceae > Nicotiana > Nicotiana sylvestris. The sequence goes on from NC_091061.1 coordinate 29,503,893, forward strand.
AAACAAATTGAAGAAATAATTAATTAAATTTTAATTTGAATCTAACAAACATTAAACCAACAAATATTCACTTAAACAACAATATAAACATGAAATAAACATGAAAAACAATTAATTAATCTTTCATTTGAAATCTGAAAAATTAATTTAACAAATAACACATTAACATGAACTAAAAATTAATTCAAACGATAAACAAAACAAACATTTGCCGATTTTAGATTCGAAAATATCAAAACAAAATACGGACAAAATAAAACTCAAAAATCTACTAACCGGAGATGAGCAACGATGAATTCGATCGTATGGACTGTTTCGACGAACCTCAAACATGGGAATAAATCTATCCGGACTCAACGACAAACTCAACGACGAACTCACCTTTCTTGTAAACTTGAACGAACTCAAAACGACGCTCGACGACCTCGACTAAAACTCGACCGAACGAAAAGGTGGCAGCAGCTCGTCTGAAGATACAGCAGCTGGAAGTGTGCTTGGTTTGTTCGCGCGAAGAAGATGAGGGCAGCAACAGTAGCGTGAAGACAGCTTGGACATGGTGATGCCCAAGCTCGAAGAGAACGAAACAGTAACGGAGGTCGTTTGGCCATGGAAACGAATGGTCGACGAGGGCAATGACAACAGTGGCATGATGGGTCTGTTTGGTTCGAACTGGATGAAGAGCAGCTGTTCGTCGAGGAGGAGGAAGGTGGTCGACGCAGCAAGCAGAAAACTCGAGCTTGAAGCAGCGTCAATGGCGGGAAGGCAGCTTGGCCATGGCGATGCTTGAGCTTTGAAGAAAACGAAGCGAGGCAGCAACTCGTCGATGGCAGAAGCAGCTGTTCGTCGAGCTCCGACTCGAGCAGCCGTGGACGTTGCAAGCAGAAGCAGGAACAAGGTGAAGGGGTTAGCCATGGAGAGAGTGGCCGTGAGGGAGTCGGACAGGTGTTCGGGTGGTGGTGTTTGGACGTGAGGGAGTCCGGACTGCGTGGTGTTCGCGATGGGAAGGTGATGGGTGGTGGACGCAGAAGAAGGGAGCTGGTTTGGGCAGCCATGGATGGGGTGTTTTTGGAGTTTGGAGAAGATGAAAGTAAGGAAGGGGGGCGGACCATTTTTTAGGGTTTTTTGTCTTGTTTTTCTTTTGTTTTGTTTTTTGAATGAAGAGGGGTGTTGGGTTAATGGGTTAATGGGGCGGATCGGGTCGACCCGGTCTGAAGTGGACTGGGTCATGGGGAAGATTGGGCAATTATTTGGGCCTGAGGTTGAAATTTGAAGAAATGGCCCAATCCGATTTTTATTTGTATTTTTGTTATCTTTTCTTCTTTTATTTTCTAAAACTAAATTATAAAAATATTTAAATTATTATTAAGAATTAAACTAAGTTATAAAAGCGCAAATTAACTTCCAATAACAATTAACGCATAATTAAGTAATAATTAAGCACAAAATTGTTTATTTGGATATTAAATGCTAAAAATGCAAAAGATGCCTATTTTTGTAATTTTAATTTTTGTAAAACTAATTTAATTACTAACAATTGTAGAATTAAATCCTACATGCAAAATGCGACATATTTTTATATTTTTTATTAATTTAACAAATAAGCAAACACGAACAAATACAAATAATTATCCAAAAAATATCACAAAAATACACAAAATTGCACACCAAGGAAAATCATTTTATTTTGCATTTTTTGGGAGTATTTCTCATATAGGGCAAAAATCACGTGCTTACAGCTGCCCCTCTTTGCCCGGAGGCACGAAGGGTTTTCGTGCAAAGATAAAGCGAGCGATTTTTGCCCATCCGAGTACTCCGTGTGAAGCATTTTTTGAAAAAGATTTAACCGAACCTTTGCTTCAAAGGTTTCCTATATATCCCTGGCTAAAGGGGAATCAGGTTAATGTAGTTCAGGAAGTTTTGGTAGCTGGGACTACCGTGGGACTGCAATGTTACTGTTGTTGCCTGCTGTTATCACTACTTACCGATCTCCTTGTTACACCGTGTTTAAAAGAAAACAAGAAGCTAGGTTAGACTGTAACTTGTTCTTGTTGCCTTGCTTTTTTATCGGCTTGTGTTTCATCCGGTGCTTTTCTTCCTTGAATTTTGGAATGATACTGGCCATTTGCTTTTCTGAATACCAGTTTCCATCATTTTGCTCGGTCCGCTGGGGACATGGCTTTCTTCATTAAGCTTTTTGGCGGTTCCTCTGGTGGGTACGGCTTTCTTCATCAGACTTGTTATGCTGGGCATGATTTAATGTTCACCAGCTGCTTCTTTCAAGACGCCTCTTTTCTTCCTTTTGACTCATGCGCCTGAATTTGTGCTGGGACCTCTTGTCGCAACCTTCTGTTTCCCGGTGCTGGGATTTTATTGTTTCCTGCTGGGGATTCTTGTTGTAACCCTCTGTTTTATTGTCTTCTGACTTGATCTTGAAATGTATGCCTCTGTTATATGGGCGGGCTCCCAATTTCAACACTTGAAAATTAAAGACTGAAATGTATGCCTCTGTTATCTGGGCGGGCTCCCAACTTCAACGCTTGAAATGTAAAGACTGAAATGTATTCCTCTGTTATTATGGGCGGGCTCCCAACTTCAACACTTGAAAAGTAAAGACTGGAATGTATGCCTCTGTTATCTGGGCGGGCTCCCAACTTCAACACTTGAAAAGTAAAGACTGGAATGTATTCTTCTGTTATTATGGGCAGGCGCCTGGCTTCATCATCTTGAATTTAACAACCTCTATTCTCCAGGTGGGATCCTACAACCAAAACAAACAAAACAAACGAGAATTTCCTAACCCAGTTTGCACTGGGAAGATTTGTGAGTCGTTAGCAAAATTGTAACCTATTTATACTACTGATGCAATGATGAGAGTAAACTAAAGACTAGGCTAGGATGTGCATCTCCTACGAGTAAAACCAAAACTCTTGCTAGCAAATGTGTCTGCTAAAAAAACCTCAATGACTCAAACTAGAAAGTGCTTCTTCTATGGTTGAATCGGAATGAGCTAAACTAGGAAGTGCGTCTCCTAAGGGTGAAAACTTCAAAGAACTAGACTAGGAATTGTGTTTCCTATGGTCGAACTCAAAATGAATCAAACTACGAAGTGCATCTCCTAAGGGTGAAATCTCAATTCCGGAAGTGCGTCTCCTGAAATAAAGTATAACCTGAAAAAGCCAAACTAGGAAGTGCATCTCCTAAAGTAAAAGTATAACCTGAAAAAGCCAAACTAGGAAGTGCGTCTCCTAAAGTAAACTTAATTCAGGAAGTGCGTTTCCTATGCACGAAATTAAACTTAGGAAGTGCGTCTCCTAGGGGTTAAATAGTCTTAGGAAGTGCGTCTCCTATGGGTGAAACCTTAATGATTTTGAACTAGGAAGTGCGTCTCCTATGAATGAAAATAATTTAGGAAATGCGTCTCCTATGCGTGAAATCTTAATTTAGGAAGTGCGTCTCCTATGGGATAAAAGTAAACTTAGGAAGTGCGTCTCCTATGGGCAAAACTAAACTTTAAGGAAGTGCGTCTCCTATTGGGTACAATAAACTTAGGAAGTGCGTCTCCTGTGGGTACAATAAACTTAGGAAGTGCGTCTCCTATTGGTAGAACTGAACTTAGGAAGTGCGTCTCCTATGGTAAAACTGAACTTAGGAAGTGCGTCTCCTATGGTAAAACTGAACTTTAGGAAGTGCGTCTCCTATGGTAAAACTGAACTTAGGAAGTGCGTCTCCTATTGGGTACAATAAACTTAGGAAGTGCGTCTCCTATGGTAAAACTGAATTTAGGAAGTGCGTCTCCTATTGGTACAACTATTCTTAGGAAGTGCGTCTCCTATTGGTGAAACTTCTTAGGAAGTGCGTCTCCTATTGTAAAACTGAACTTAGGAAGTGCGTCTCCTATGATAAACTGAACTTAGGAAGTGCGTCTCCTATGGTAAAACTGAATTTAGGAAGTGCGTCTCCTATTGGTACAACTATTCTTAGGAAGTGCGTCTCCTATTGGTGAAACTTCTTAGGAAGTGCGTCTCCTATTGTAAAACTGAACTTAGGAAGTGCGTCTCCTATGATAAACTGAACTTAGGAAGTGCGTCTCCTATGGTAAAACTGAATTTAGGAAGTGCGTCTCCTATTGGTACAACTATTCTTAGGAAGTGCGTCTCCTATTGGTGAAACTTCTTAGGAAGTGCGTCTCCTATTGTAAAACTGAACTTAGGAAGTGCGTCTCCTATTGGTGAAACTTATTTAGGAAGTGCGTCTCCTATTGGTGAAACTTGCTTAGGAAGTACGTCTCCTACTGGTGAAATTATTCTTAGGAAGTGCGTCTCCTACTGGTGAGATTATTCTTAGGAAGTGCGTCTCCTATTGGTGAAACTAACTTAGGAAGTGCGTCTCCTATTGGGTGAAACTATTTTTAGGAAGTGCGTCTCCTATTGGTGAAACTTATCTTAGGAAGTGCGTCTCCTTAGGAAGTGCGTCTCCTATTGGTGAAATTATTCTTAGGAAGTGCGTCTCCTATTGGTGAAACTTATCTTAGGAAGTGCGTCTCCTTAGGAAGTGCGTCTCCTATTGGTGAAATTATTTTTAGGAAGTGCGTCTCCTATTGGTAGAACTTATCTTAGGATGTGCGTCTCCTGTTGGTGAAACTGACTTAGGATGTGCGTCTCCTCTTGGTGAAACTTACTTAGGATGTGCGTCTCCTATTGGTGAAACTTGCTTAGGAAGTGCGTCTCCTATTGGTGAAACTTAACTTAGGATGTGCGTCTCCTATTGGTAGAACTTATCTTAGGATGTGCGTCTCCTGTTGGTGAAACTGACTTAGGATGTGCGTCTCCTCTTGGTGAAACTTACTTAGGATGTGCGTCTCCTATTGGTGAAACTTGCTTAGGAAGTGCGTCTCCTATTGGTGAAACTTAACTTAGGATGTGCGTCTCCTATTGGTAGAACTTATCTTAGGATGTGCGTCTCCTGTTGGTGAAACTGACTTAGGATGTGCGTCTCCTCTTGGTGAAACTTACTTAGGATGTGCGTCTCCTATTGGTGAAACTTGCTTAGGAAGTGCGTCTCCTATTGGTGAAACTTAACTTAGGATGTGCGTCTCCTATTGGTAAAAATAAACTTTAAGAGGAAATACATCTCCTATGGGTAAAAAACAAACTTAGGAGGAAATGCATCTCCTAAGGGTGAAACTAAAACAAACTTAGGAGGAAATACATCTCCTATGGGTGAAACTAAAACAAACTTAGGAGGAAATGCATCTCCTATGGGTGAAACTAAAACAAACTTAGGAGGAAATGCATCTCCTATGGGTGAAATAACTTAGGAAGTGCGTCTCCTATGGGTAAAGCTTAGGAAGTGCGTCTCCTATTGGCAAAACTAGACTTAGGAAGTGCGTCTCCTATTGGTAAAGGCTAGGCTTAGGAAGTGCGTCTCCTATTGGTAAAGGCTAGGCTTAGGAAGTGCGTCTCCTATTGGAACAGACGTGGAATGTATTCCCTTGTTATACAGGTGGGCGCCTAATGGTAAAGACATGAAATGTATTCCCTTGTTATACAGGTGGGTGCCTGAAATATGAAATGCACAGACAAAAAGTATTCCTCTCGTTATTCAGGTGGGCGCCTGTCTATACTAAGACATAAAAGTATTCCTCTCGTTATTCAGGTGGGCGCCTGTCTTCGAGAAAATTTTCACCCGCATTATACTGGTGGGTGACCTAGAATATGAAATGGACAGACAAAAAAGTATTCCTCTCGTTATACAGGTGGGCGCCTGGCATGAAATGGACAGACAAAAAAGTATTCCTCTTGTTATACAGGTGGGCGCCTGGTATGAAATTTAAAGACTGAAATGTATTCCTCTCGTTATACAGGTGGGCGCCTGTCTTCAAACAACAACTTAGGAGGAAATGCCTCTCCTATGGATAAAATAAACTTAGGAGGAAATGCGTCTCCCATGGGTAAAACTAAACTTAGGAAGTGTGTCTCCTATTGGTAAAGACGTGGAATGTATTCCCTTGTTATACAGGTGGGCGCCTAATATATGAAATGAACAGACAAAAAGTATTCCTCTCGTTATTCAGGTGGGCGCCTGTCTTCAACAACAATTTAGAAAATAAAATCTTATTCGAGGGCGGATGAACCCAAAATATCCGGCGGATGAACCCAAAATGTCCTATTCGAGGGCGGATGAACCCAAAATGTCCTATTCGAGGGCGGATGAACCCAAAATATCCTATTCGAGGGCGGATGAACCCAAAATATCCTATTCGAGGGCGGATGAACCCAAAATATCCTATTCGAGGGCGGATGAACCCAAAATATCCTATTCGAGGGCGGATGAACCCAAAATATCCTATTCGAGGGCGGATGAACCCAACATATCCTGTTTTGAGGGCGGATGAACCCGAAATATCCTTAAAACTTGAAAATGTCTTACCTCAATACTTGCTGGGGATTATTTACTTACCTGCTGGGGGATAAAATGTTATCAGCTGGGGATAACGCTGTTGAGGATAACACTGCTGGGGGATTTTCATTCCTTCAAAATTGGTGGGAGCGATACTGGCCCTTTGCCTTTCCAAACGCAAGTTTCAATCTTTTTGTTTGGTCCGCTGAGGATTCAGCTTCCTTTATTAAAACTTGGGGATAACACTGGTTCAAAGATCAGCTCCCTTGAGACTGGTGTTATCTTTCTTTTTCCCCAAATGGGTACCTGCCTTCAAGAAAATTTTCACAATGAGAAAATTTTCTGCCCCGGTTTGATGATTTTCTTTATGGCTTGTCTTTCCGCCATCAATAACGTTCATTTTCCCTGTTTCTAAATCAAAGAAAATTTTGTTAGTTTAAAAACATGGTAAGCGGTCATGCCACTCTTGTTGGGGATGGTTTCCTCTTTCTTCTTTCCCAGCTTTGTGTTCCATTATGCTATCAAAACTTGCTGGGGATGATATTAATTGCTGACACTGGCCCATCCCTTTTATCAATCTCATCTTGATGGGGATACCCTTCTTGACACAGGTTTTGCGCCTGCTCCTTCCTGACTTATACCACTTGGGTGTGCTAGTCAGATCCCGTCTTGCATAATTGGAAAGCTGATGGCCTATTTTGAAGTCATTTCCCACTGGTTCTGACCAAACAGACTCTACTGGGGAATGTTTCTATGAAAGGAGAAAGATAAACAAAAGGGGGACCGAATAAAAGACAAAGGAAAAAGATGACTCTTTAACAAAAGAAACTATAAATAAAAGCCTATCAAACGCCGATACCGACTCTAATGGTCATGACATGCACATGTGGCCTATGCTCTGCCGTCAACCGTCTCTCAAGACCCTCCCTTGACGATTCCCCATCTGATTCCCAATCTTATTCGACTTGTAGTGCCCGAAGGGTTTTCACTATCAAGCCTCTCTCATTTGGGTTTTTCTCTCAGCTTTCATCGCCTTATGGTGCCTGTAAAGGTTTTCACCGATAAGACTCTCTCATTTGTATCACTTTCCAGCTGGGGATTTGGAGTGTCGCCGGTATGACTCTTTCTGCTGGAGATTAGAGTCCTTTATGTTGTGGAACATAATGTTATGTTCGCGGTAAGACTCTTATTTGTCTGACTTGGCATCTTTTGAAGACTGGTCAGAAGATCTTTCTTTGGACCGTAATGTGGGTTTTGGATAGGGCTAGAAAAAAAGGGTATTAAAGGCTCAAAAATGAATGGATTTTGGGTTATTAATTACAACCTTCAGAACTAGATTTATTTACAACAAACACAACCTTTGCCCCAGTTTCTTGCTTGGGGATTATTTTAATTGATTTTTTTTCATTTTTTCAAAACTATGACCGAGTCGTGAAGCGCCTACGTATCCTCTTTGAGGAATCAGGTCAAACGTAGTTCCCAATTCCTCTATTTTCTTTTGACTTTCTTTTGATATTTTTTGTTATCATTTTTCTTTTCTTTTCCTCTTTTTTCGTTTTGTTGTTTTGCTATTCTCTTTTTTTTATCTTCCATGTTCGCATCTTCTAGTCGTTGCTACTGATTCCGAACGAGGGGTATGAAAGAAAAATAAACAAGGCTCAAAAGGGGTAATGAAGGATAAAGTTTTTAGGTAACAGAACAAAATGCCTTCGTCATTCCAGTCTTCAAAATATGCCAAGTGCAAACAACACAATTTAAATTTGTAGTCTCTTCTGATGGTGCTGGACTTGACAATTATATTCAACATCTGTTTGTTCATTTGTCACTTCTAACGCACCGTTGGGCGACACTCTAACTCTCATTATCTTGAATGGCCCTCATGCCAATTTGGCGAATCTTGCTTTTAACAGTTTTTCTTTGTGTTTCACTTGCCCCAGTTCCACATGACTCGGGCTTTGAATAATCTCACACCGTTCTTATTTCCTTTAAATGGTCTGATCACCTTTCGGGGTTTTATGATTAACTTTAAATGCTAAGTGTGAGCATGTTATTTTTTCTTCGCACGACAATCGCTCCAAAAGAAATAAAAATAATAATAATTAGTCCTGCTGTACAATTTTTGGATTTTTTGTGCGGCACTTTGTTGATTTATTTGTGACTTTGGCCCATTTTTATTTACTTACTTTATTAAAACAAAATTGAAAAAATGTGTACGTGTCACGCATAATCTGAACCGTAACATGGTTTAAATAGAAAGGCATAAACAGGCATCTTTGTCCGTGATTTTTGTTTTGTTTGATTTTACTTGTTTTGAAATATTTTAGTGTGTGTGTGCAAATAATTGTATTGAGTGTGTATTTAATTTTTAATTTGATTTGTTGCTTAGTTTTGTTTTTAAAATATAAAAAAAAAAAAAAAAAGATCAGCAATTATTCCGGATTGGGCCAATTTATTAAAATTGGCCCAAACAAACAACGTTCAAACCCAGGCATGCCCGGTCCAGTCCAGATGATGCCCAGAGAGTCCAAACGACGTCGTGTGGATACAGTTTGATCTGGGCCGTTGATCTCAGATTGATCAACGGCCAAGATCAATCCCCCACAACCCACTGAGGAACCCGACCCGTTTACACCCGGACCGAACCCAAACCCTCAACACTTGAAAGGACACTGTCCCACTTAACCATCAGATCCAGACCGTAGATCTAAATTAATCTAACGGTCGAGATCCGTCCACCCACTAACTATATAAGCCCATAATCCTACCCTCCCCCCCTATCTGAACCCCAGCCTTCGTCTTCAACCTCATCCCCATCAAACCCTAGAGCCGCCCCTGTATCCCCCACCATGAAAACCGGCGGCATGAACGCCGGTGACCTTCCCCTTAACACCCTAGAATCCCCTTGCCTTCCTGAACATGGATCTGTTAACCATGTAGTTCGAATCCCTCCCCACCTTCTCGAATCTTCATTTGAAGATTCGAGTCAAAACTCGATCTACACAGTTTAACCCCAGCTTCACACCAGACACTCCCCAGACCCCCTCGTGACCAAACCATACTTGGTTTGGTCCGAATCTAACCAGGGAAGCATGAATCCCGGATCTGAGTTTTGGAACTTTGTAGTTCCTCGTCACTAGTTCATACCCGTTCGAGCCAAAGAAATTAAGGTCTAAGGGACCTTAATCGAAGTGTTTCTCGATTAAAGTCCGTTCAGCCTTAAGAAAGTCTGTCCAAGTCCGAGTCAAGGTTTCTGATTTTTCAAGATTTGAGGTGAGTCTGCTTTCTTCCCTTTATTTGTTTTGGTCCATGTGAGTGATTAAATGTCTATTCATATTTTGTTTCAATTTGTGCCTTTGAATTTTTACCAACTTCTGTTTGTCCACCTTGCCTGAACCACTATGTTTGTTTGAACCCCTCCTATTCTGATAAGACATGTGTATTGGTTGTATTCCAAATTTGTACTGACTAGTTGACTCCTCGAGGGCATTTCTGTTTAGTCAGTATAATTCGAACCATGTATCAATACTGTTTAAATGTCTGATTTTTGGCTACGATTGTGTATGTTAATGCTAATATAGTCGAGTCGACATGTGTCGTCAATTAGTTTCAGTTATCCGAGCAATAACAAGTCGACCTACTTCTGCTAAGCATTGTTTGGATCAATTAAGAACTCAGTTTGTTTACTTATAGTTGTCCATTTGAATCAGTAATGTAAAAGGAATGTTTTGTTCAAAACTCTGAATTGGAGGGCATGTGCACTCATGCACAGCATGTGCATTGGTGCACCTCATGTGCTTTGTGCACAGCCTGTTTTCCTGCATAAAAGGTTTTTGAGTTAAAAAATGGTTTGACAGCATATGCTGCCAGACATATTCTACTGCCCATACTTGCTTTTAGTTAATAAAATGGAAAAGTTAAATCTGCCAGGGAAGGATGGGGTTTTAATACCTAATTAGCTAAAGTGGAACTAAAAAATGGAAGGCACATGGGAGGGTAAGGTGATATTCTAAAACAGGCTGTTAAAAGGGGTGGTGTTGGGGCTTATAAGAGGGGCACATTGAGAGATATAGGGAGAGAGAGAATCAGAGGATATAGAGAGGATTAGAGGGGAAAAAGAAAAAATAGATAGACTGTGAGGAATTCTTTGAAAGAGAGAGCTGGAATACACACTGATAGAGACACACAGACAGAGCACACAGAGATAGGGAGAGATACTAAGAGGGAACATCTGAGAGTTCAAATTTTTTTGGAAAACAGAAAACTGGAAAAGAATTTTTGTCTGATAACTCAGACAGACAAAACCAGAAGTTGCTTCCTTTCCTTTTGTTTCTGACTTCGCTAAATCTGGACCTGTTCTGTGCAACACTGATTTCTCACAACTGAGTCTACTTGTTTGTTGTTTGTTCTACTCAAAAGTTTGGTTTATTTGGGGTTGATCTCACTCCAATTGTTTTGTGAGTTGTGGTTACTACTCTTCTGTTTCTTGTTGCTATACTGCCCTGCTGCTACTGTTAGTGCTGTTACTGCTGATGTATTTGTTCATTGTTACTCTATTGATTGCCCTCTTCTTCAATTGCAAATATTCCCAGGTACACAACCTTTGAACCATGTATTGTTGAAAGTTTGAAGTTGAAGCAGAAATAAAGAAATGAACATCATTTTATGTTATAGCATTGGTGTAAAAAGATAGTTCAAATGTTAGTTGGGCCTGTATTTGTACTGCAAACTGCAAATATTCTGTATAAACTAGCATACATTCTGTTTAAGATGAACTGTTAGATAGCATGGCGCAACAGTAATGACAGTATGACATAGACAGCATGTTTGATTTAGTATACATTCAGTTCAGTATAACACTTGTTTGGTTTAGTTATGACTCTATAACATAGAGTCATGGTAAGCACTTGTATGTATTTTGCCTAGACCACTGAATTGACAAATCTGTGGTACTAGGTCCGGGATAAATGTATCCCAAACAAACTCTCATGCAGTCACATTAAGAGTTTGGCTATGAAGGCCAGCTTTCCTGTCAGATTATGTGCTCCAATATAAGTTCGATGTCGGGTCTCGGTATAGATTCCTTGTTTCGAAATAATGTGATGATTGTTGAGGGAAACTAGTAGTCGTTTTGAGGTCAATTAGTCGTAATTTTCCTAATAAAACAGCCAATTTCGTTTATCAATTTCAAATAGGTTAGAGTTAAAAAACAGAACTTGGAGGTCGTTAAATATAACTCAGTATATGTTGTTAGTTTGCTTGCAATCTCACTTAGCAAATTAATAAGCGCGTTCACTCGATGAAGACAAAGCATGAGGTGACTCTCACCTCATAAATATTCAATCGGGTAATCAAACAAACTTAGGTTCGGCAAACATAATAAAGATTCAGTCTGTATTTGTTCAAATAAGTAAGTTCGGTATCATCTTTCTTTTAGAGACACACATAGTAGAAATGTCGTCACTGTAGGATACCTTTCTAAAATAAAGAGACGAGCCTCGCCAAATAAAAAATGCAAATTGCGGGGCCCTCGATAAATAACCATAATAAATATTTTAGAATTCAGGCTAGGCCGTTTAGCGAATCTCACGGTCCTCCACTAAATAATAACGCGCTAGACTCTTCAGGCACGGTTTAAGTAAATTATATTCTTAAATTCGGGTGCACATTGATGTGACCCAAATTCAAATCTCAACGAAGTCGAAATGTGTTAACAACTACGGGTGCATTGATTGTGACGTGGTTCGAGATGCATTTTCACGACGTTGCAATTCTATAAAAATAAATGATAATGATAAAAGCGGTTTTAAACTTAATAAAAGCACATAAGTCATAACATGTATTTAAATCAGATATTTAGCCATTATAACAATTTAAGCGACCGTGCTAGAACCACGGGATTCGAGGGTGCCTAACACCTTCCCTCGGGTCAACAGAATTCCTTACTTAGAATTTCTGGTTCGCAGACTTCATTTGGAAAAGTCGAAAATTTCCTCGATTTGGGATTCAAGATAAACCGGTGACTTGGGACACCAAAAGCCAAACCTTTCCCAAGTGGCGACTCTGAATTAAATAAATAATCCCATTTCGAATATTGTCACTTAAATTGGAAAAACTCCCCTCGCGCATTTAACCCTTCGGGGCGGGCGCGCAAAAAGGAGGTGTGACAGCTGTGGCGACTCTACTGGGGACGGAAACCCAGAACTACTGGTTCAGGGTTCAAGAATTCGAGCTTAGAATAATTGTTATATTTGGCTTTATTATCTGATCTTTATTACATGTTTTTGCATAACGTGCTAAATGTTGTCTTTTACCGCTTTGATATTATCTGAACTGTATATAAACTGTGCCGAAACCCTTCTCTTCTTACCTCCGGGGAGAAGCTCGCTGGTCGAGACTCCCTATTCTGTTAGTGTCAATACCTGAAATAAGAAAGAGGTTGGACAAGTTACAAAGCCGGACGATCTCGCGGGTCCCCGGTACGTAGCCCCCTCCTCGACTCGAGTGGTCCGCTCGGGTACACAGTCTAGAACAAATACCAAGGTTTAAGCCTAGTATAACGAAACTTCATGCCGGATCCCTAGTAGGAACGTTTATTTGCATCATGTTGCATTTGACTTAGGGGGCTCAACACAGGGGTTGGGTCCGTCTAGGACAGACAACCTGAATTGAAAAGACCCCCTACTGCATCCTATTTGTTTTGCGCATTTATTTGCTTCGGTTCCGCATGCTGACCGGTTTCTAAAAAAAAGAGGAAAATAGCAGCGTAGGGAGATAATTACTTATTTTGGAAAAATAAAACCAATGTTCAAGTATTGTCAAGACCTCACCGGAATTTTCTAAAAAAAAAAAGAATAAAAACAAAATTTGTCTTCTTAGTTTGAATTATTAAAAAAAAAAGGTATATAAAAAAAAAATTCTTTCACTTTCAAAATCAAAAAAAAAAGAAAGGTATTTATTTTAAAAGTAAAAAAAAATAAAAATGGAAAACTCATAATTCAAAAAAATATATGTTGTTTCTTTTGTAGTACCCTTTTATAAATTCAGACTGATAGTCCAAATATTGCAAAAAATATATATTTTTCTTTAGTCTTTATCTTTCTTTAAAAATAATACTTATTTTGATTTCTAGGTTTATTTAATTTTTTCTATTCATGATATGCCCGAACTACGCCGGTTTGATTCTCACCGTATGTGAGATACGTAGGCAACCCTCGTCGGGTTCAACCCCATTTTTATAAATAGCCAAAATCAATAAATAAATAAATAAAAATGTGTCAAATTTTTAAAGAGTCGTAAATAAATCAGGTGACGCTGTTTTGTCATAAATAGCCGAATGTTCCCGAAAGGGACGCCGGAAGGCTGACCTTGCATAAATAGCCACCTTTGGGTTTGTTTAGCATTTTTATCCAGTAGACCCACACAGCCTTAAAAATCTTCGCCCCTGAAATGTTTAAAGGCCGTGTTTAAAACTCGATCCCCTCTGTAAAAAAAAATAATAATGAAATTTTTTTTTGTTTTTTTAGTCAGTTCGTTTTGTTAAAATCACCTTAATAAATGTGCAGGATGAGCACGATGCAAAATGAACATTTTTCAATAATGACCAAAATCCCTGTCAAGTTACGGCTATGGTGGAATGATCTAGGTGTTGAAGGACAAAATGAGGTTAAGAAATATCTGAAAGGTCTTGTGGGTCTGTTGGAAATCCAGCCTCGGGGAGATATCATAAGAGCTTTGGTTACCTATTGGGACCCGGCGCACAATGTTTTCCATTTCTCTGATTTTGAGCTCACCCCGACTTTGGAAGAAATGGCCGGATACATCGGGAATACTGAACTTCCCTTGAGGGAAAAATACTTGGTCGCCCCAAGAGTCGTCACGGTACATCGGTTCCTAGATTCATTGAAGATACCTAGAACAGTCCACAACCCGGATCTGGCAGCCGGATTTTGTACTCCATGCTTCATATATGATAGGTACGGTCATGAGGGGGGATTCAATAATCCAATCAACAAACTGTGCAGCAAAGGAGTTCGTCAGAAGTGGGACGAGCACAGACGGGTAGCGTTCATGATAATGTTCCTGGGTCTTCTGGTATTTCCGAGGAAAGATGGAAACATTGATTTGAAGATATCTGGGGTCGTCAGCACTTTACTCACGCAAAGTGACAGTACTCTCGCGCCAATGGTGGTATCTGACATCTTTCGAGCTCTCACAGCTTGTAAAGCTGGGGGAAATTTCTTCGAAGGTTGTAATTTGCTCCTACAGATATGGATGACCGAGCACCTCTGCCATCATTCCGAGATTTTGAGCCATGGTTCCCCGGAAAAGACCCGCATAGAAGAATCTTACACGAGAACCAAAGAGATCATTTGGCCCAAAGGAGTCCTGGCATGGACCTCGTTCTTGCAAGCTCTTACTGCCAGCCAAATACAATGGACGTTGGGATGGTTGCCTGTTGATGAGATCTTATATATGTCGGCGGCTAAAACTCATTTCTTGCTGATGGGGCTTAAGAGCATTCAACCTTACGCACCCGGCCGAGTTTTGAGACAGTTCGGAAGATGCCAGACAGTACCTCATGAGGAAGATCTTAGCGCTCAAACAGTTGAGATAAGTCCTAACGGACAGTTCCCAGAAGCAAAGATTCGCCAAATCTGGAATGAGGGTCAACTTTTGAAATCAGATACTTGCGTGCGGGATCGAGCCAAAGGAGAAACGGCGCCAGGTTACCTTGCATGGTATAGAAGGGAACTCGAGCATGAAAGGCCGGCTAAGAGACCCCACATCCGGGATTTCACCGAGTCATCGCAAAGGCATTGGGATTGGTTAGCAAAGGAAAGAGGTTATTGTGCCGAAATCAGCAGATTAAAGCAACAAGTAGAAGGCATGAGATACGAGCACAACGTGCAAATTGCCACCGATCTGGGGGAGCGGAATAGGTTAATTCAAGAAAATGAAATGCTCAGAGCCCAGATCAAACAAATAAGATTGGATGCAGATAGACAACCAAGGCGTCGATCGGACGAGCAGCTGATAAAAGGGCTAAAAGGTGAAATCAGGGAATGGCGAGATGGTTTGGAGAAATCTGAAAACATCATAGCAGAGCTCAGGGCACAGTGGGATACAAGAGCAGATAAGCATCGCAGATACCTGAATCAATTGGAAGGTGACCACGAGAAGACTGTTGCTAAAATAAAGAGAGAGATGGCAACACTTGAGATCAAAGCAGCTAGTCAGGCCAAGGATTTCCAGATTGAGAGCAGATACTGGTATGACTCAATAGCCCAGATGAAGTTGGAAGTACGGCGATTGAAGCATCAACACGTACAAGATGTTCAAGTCCTCAAGATATGCAGCGATCAGATAAAGCACCTGCTTGTAGAGAAGAAGCAAACCAGAGATAGGATCAAAGCCATTGCCCACGCCATCACCAGACGATGTCTACGATGTGAGAACATGTCCAGTGTTACCTTCCTCTCGGCAGTAATGGTTTATGTCAAGCAGACTATGCACGAGCTAGAGCAACTTGAGAGGGATCTCACGCCTAGGACCGCGGCGAGGCCGAACGATGCCCCGCGGAAACCAATTTTTAAAACCATAATGCATTCATAGGTCAAATCTGTATCTTAGCATCTTCTGCCTGTTTTTCCATCAGGGTGATTTTCAGTCTATTTTGAGTCTAGGTTTATTTTCAAAGTTTGCTCTTTCTTTTGCAAAATGTAGCTTGTAATAGAACGTTTCAACAATAAAGAGGTTGTTTCTTTTACGCTCATTCGTGTTTTTCGAACTACGTAATGATCTGATTCACGTAGGCATCGTGATACGTAGGCAATCCTCATCGGATCCGGTCGCATTTCTTTTACTGCAAAATAAAAAAAACATAAAAGAAAAAAAAAACAAAAGAGAAAAAGAAAAAGAAAAAAAAAGGAAAAAACTAATAAAACGCCGGAATGACGCATGCTCTCGTAGCAAACATATAGTAATCCACTTAACTGTATAGGTGCATCACGCCCAACGTGAGATTAACTATCTGTTATTTGCTACAAATTAACCGTGCGTTTGTCATTGAGCATTTTCCAGGGTTTTTGGAAAGACGGTTGGTTTGGTGAAAGTCTGGCCTCGCACTCGTACTTCACGAGGTCAAGGAGAAGTGTTCAACTACCTGTTGTTAGGACCGGAAGCGGTACTCACACTTACTTCACCAGGTCAAAAGGAAGTGTGGAAATGTCTTCAGAAATTCCATTGCAAACGATCCTTGTTTCTGAGGAGAGCTCAATCTCAGTCGTCCTCACACCTGAATCCGCAACTGCGGAGGAAAATAGGATCCTACGGCTCCGCATGTTGGAAATGCTGGACGACTGGAATAATGGGAAAGAGCCGTCAAGTGTCGTCCCCGGATTCCCTGAACTATTCTCCAGGTCAAGCGGGACTTCTAATGTCCCCATAAATTATCCTGCTACCCCATTCGGGTACCCAGACACCTCAGCCTTCTCTGCTGGATCGCCTTCTGAACCTCATCCCCGAATGTCGGCCACTGATGAAAGCATGAACATCTTTACTGCATCGCCTTGCCCGGTTACGGCACAGCCTACCACGTACAAGCCAAGCTTTGACTCATCCTCTTTTACATTCCAAGCGCCATCGTTCTCAATGGAACCAACTAGGTTCGCTACCAGTACCAATCCTCTACCGCCTCAGTGCGAGCTCGCACCAGGGCAGGATCAGAACCCCAGAATTGCAGAACAAAATGAGATTGCCAAGAGAATGAGAAGCCTTGAACAAAGTTTGAAGAATATGCAAGGATTGAGCGGACAAAAGAGCGTCTCTTACGCCGACCTGTGCATGTTCCCTCACGTGCACCTGCCAACGGGTTTCAAGACCCCCAAGTTCGAGAAATACGATGGGCACGGTGACCCCATTGCACATCTTAAGAAATACTGCAACCAATTGCGGGGAGCCGGCGGAAAAGAAGAACTGCTAATGGCATATTTTGGGGAAAGCCTAGTAGGGATAGCTTCGGAATGGTATATGGATCAGGAAATGTCCCGATGGCATATATGGGATGATCTCGCCAGAGATTTTGTAAAACAATTCCAGTACAACATCGACATTGCGCCAGACCGAAACTCTCTGTCGAATTTGAAGAAGAAGCCTTCGGAAAGCTTTAGAGAGTATGCTATTAAGTGGCGTGAACAGGCGTCGAGGGTGAAGCCCCGCATGGATGAAGTGGAAATGGTCACTACCTTTCTCCAGGCTCAAGAGTCTGACTATTTCCAAAACATGATGTCGGCCATGGGTAAGCCATTCGCGGAAGCAATCAAGATAGGAGAGATGGTAGAGAATGGGCTGAAAACGGGTCGGATTCTGAGTCAAGCAGCCCTAAGGGCAACCTCCCAGGCCGTCCAAAGCGGGTCTGGAGGGACGACAAGGGGGAAGAAGAAGGAAGAAACGGCTATGGCAGCCTCTGAAGCAAGGGAGTATCGTCATCCCAGGCCCCATTTTCCGGAAAGGGCCCCACAACACTACTACCCCCACTCAAATGTGGCATATGCTCATCAACCTTATATGGTCATGAATGCCCAACCTTATAACCATCCACCACAACAAGCCAACCGAGGCCCAGCTCCACCTCCCAGAAATCAGCCTCCTTACCGCAACCACTATAACCCACAACCCCCGCAGAATAACTACCGCCCCCAAGAGCCACCTCGACGGCGGACTTTCACGCCCATCGGTGAGCCATACTCAACTTTGTTCCCAAAGTTGGTCCAGTTGGGTTTCTTGCAACCAATCCCTCAAACAAGGCAAAACCCGACATCTCCTTCTTACAAAGCCGGAGTCAGATGCGCCTATCATTCAGGGGCCGAGGGACATGATACAAACGACTGCTGGTCATTGAAAAGAGTGGTCGAAAATTTGATAGAGCAGGGGAAAATAGTGCTAAGGGACGAAGAGATCCCAAATGTGACTAACAATCCATTGCCCGCTCACAATAATGGGCCGCTGATCGGCATGATTTGTGAAGACAAAGAGTTCGACCCTGCTTTGAAAGCCATAATTGCCATTGTCGACACAGGGAAGAGGCCTGAAATAGACCAGAAATCAGAAAAGGGGGAGGAGGCCAAGGCTGTAAAGAGCAAGCCTGAAAAGAAGGTGGAGAATAAAGTGGTACCAGCAAAGGGTGGAGTTCTTTACATACCGCGAGGTCAAGCCGAGAAGACGCAGAACTTCGGGATCAAAAAGACAAAGCTTATTTACGTGCCGAAAGGGGCCTATGTGGTCCGGGGGACGATTCAACCACCTCGGCTGAATGAGCCAGTGGTTATCGGACGCGTGCCACAAAAGCCAATGACCAACCCGTCCACAGTGTCGTGGAAATATCAAAAGACTTTGGTGATGTACAAAGGTAAAGAGGTCATGGGAGAACTTCCAGAAAATACTTTCATTGGAGGGTACTCAAATACCCAAGAACTGAACAACGCCACACAAAGGCGCTTCCCTCCAAAGAAGCCCGTGAGTGTTGAAGAAGCGGAAGTGTTCTTCCAACAAATGAAGATGCCGGATTACGAAGTGATAGATCAGCTGCGCAAGCACCCTGAGCAAGTATCCATGCTGTCATTATTAATGAGGTCAACCGAGCATCAAAAGATCCTGCTGAAAACCCTGAATGAAGCATATGTACCAGTTGAAACCTCGGTGGAGCAACTAGAGCGGATGACAGAAAGATTCTTCGCCGTCAACCAAATCTCTTTCAGCAAGAATGATTTACCCCCGGAAGGAGCGGCACACAACAAGGATTTGCATCTAACAGTTAAATGCGAAGACTATTATGTCAAGAGGGTAATGTTGGATGGAGGCTCAGGCGTTGACATTTGCCCGCTCTCCACGTTGCAAAGAATGGAAATCGGGGCCGAAAGAATCCGACCCAACAATGTCTGCGTAAGAGCTTTCGACGGCATCAAGAGAGACACCATGGGAGAAATAGACCTGTTGTTGGTCATAGGACCAGTCGAATTTCAAGTAACCTTCCAAGTGATCGACATGGATACATCCTACAATTTTCTCCTTGGCAGACCTTAGATCCATGTGGCAGGAGCCGTGCCTTCCACTCTTCACCAGATGGTGAAGTTCGAGTACGAAGACCAAGAGATCGTGGTCCATAGGGAAGACGAACATGCCATTTATCGGGACCCATCCATCCCGTATCTTGAACCGAGAGAAGGGAGCGAACATACGGTCTATCAAGCTTTCGAGGTTGTACTGGCAGAGCAGCATGAAGAGGGAATACCTTGCCCCCAGCCTTTCTTGTCTAACGCCTCGGTCATGGTGGCCAAAGAGATGATCCGGCACGGATTTAGGCCAGGGGAGGGACTTGGACGAACCCTTCAGGGAATAACAGAACCCATTACTTTGCCAGTCATCAAGAAACCTTTTGGACTAGGTTTCAAACCTACTCCAGCAGACGAAAAATGGGCAAAGAAAAGGAGAAATGAGGGCTGGAAGTTACCTCAACCACTGCCGGATTTATATGCGACTTTCATCAGGCCAAGGTACGCTGAAGAAGAAGATGATGAGGTCTTCACAGCTGAGGAAATCGAGGAAATATGTGGGGCGATGAGAGAAATGCTCTACGAGGTCCATATGGTTCAACCAGGTGAAGGAACGAGCACTGCTGAGATGCTGTACGTGGGGCCGAGCGCCCAACTCCAAAACTGGGAGGCCACGCCATTCCCGACTAGACGGAAGTCCGGGTAGACATGTCCTGCCACCTTTCCTGTGTCACAAGTTATCCCAGGACATAACTTGAACGTTTTCTTCTTTTCAATTGTTGCTTTGAATTCCTAGTCGTAAACATTGTTGTCTTCCAACTTTCCAAAGAAAATATATATAAAAAAAATCATCATTGCTTTCCTATTCTTTCTTTTGTTCTGATTTTATTACTTTTCCTCTTATCTTCCTTTTCAGTCCTAATAATGCGGCTTTAAATATGACATGCTTGCGGACTTCACGCCCAGATCACAATGAGCTATTTAACTGCGAATTAATGAACCCAGAACCAGAATATGATGCGGAAGAGGCTTTTAGGGAGATAAACCGAGAGTTGGAATATTTTGAGAATAAACCTAAGCCAAATCTGAATGACACTGAACCGGTAAACTTAGGAACCCCGGAAGAAGTCCGGGAGACCAAGATAAGCATTCACACGGACAAGAAAACGCGAGAGGCGATAATTCAACTTCTTCTTGAATTCAAAGACGTGTTTGCTTGGTCATATGATGACATGCCGGGACTAGGTGTTGATCTAGTGGTTCACAAATTGCCGATTCATCCTGATTGTCCTCCAGTTCAACAAAAGCAACGAAAGTTCAAAACTGAGGTCAGTGACAAGATTAAGGAGGAGATCACCAAACAGTTGAAAATGGGAGTAATTCGGGTAGTCCAATATACAACATGGTTGGCGAATGTGGTTCCAGTACCGAAAAAGGACGGGAAAACTCGGGTATGTGTAGATTACCGAGATCTGAACAGAGCAAGTCCTAAAGACAATTTCCCGCTGCCCAACATCCACATCCTCATTGATAATTGTGCCAAACACGAGATACAGTCTTTTGTAGATTGTTACGCTGGGTATCATCAGGTACTGATGGATGAAGAGGACGCCGAGAAAACTGCCTTCACCACGCCTTGGGGCACCTACTGTTACCGGGTCATGCCATTTGGTCTGAAGAATGCTGGGGCTACTTACATGAGGGCCATGACTGCCATTTTCCATGACATGATGCACCAGGAAATAGAGGTGTACGTGGATGACGTGATAGTCAAGTCCAGGACGCAGGATAATCACATCCAAGACTTGAGGAAGTTCTTCGAGAGGCTAAGGAAGTATGACTTGAAGCTGAACCCAGCCAAATGTGCTTTCGGAGTTCCGTCGGGCAAACTTTTGGGTTTCATCGTAAGCAGGAGAGGTATCGAGCTAGATCCAACTAAGATAAAATCCATCAGAGATCTGCCTCCCCCAAGAACAAAGAAAGATGTGATGAGTCTTTTGGGCATGTTGAACTACATCAGTCGGTTTATTGCCCAGCTGACGAGCACGTGTGAGCCCATATTCAAGTTGTTAAGGAAAGATGCGGCGATTAAGTGGACAACTGAGTGTCAAGAAGCCTTTGATAAAGTCAAAGAATACCTTTCGAACCCCCCAGTCTTGGTCCCTCCAGAACCAGGGAGGCCACTTTTCTTGTATCTGACAGTCTTGGAGAACTCTTTTGGCTGCGTCCTCGGGCAACACGACGTAACCGGAAAGAAGGAGCAAGCAATCTACTACTTGAGCAAGAAATTCACCGGCTACGAGGCCAAATACACTCTGCTGGAAAGGACATGCTGCGCTCTCACATGGGTTGCTCAAAAGCTGAGACATTATCTCCAAGCCCACACTACATTCCTCATAAGCAGGTTGGATCCTTTGAAGTATATATTTCAGAAACCAATGCCTACTGGGAGACTGGCTAAATGGAAAATCTTGCTTACGGAATTCGACATAGTTTATGTCACCCGCACGGCGATGAAAGCCCAAGCATTAGCAGATCATTTGGCCGAAAATCCGGTTGATGAGGAATACCAGCCATTGGATACCTACTTTCCAGATGAAGAGGTAAACACCGTAGAAGCAATCTCGGAGGAAGCACATGTTTGGAAGATATTCTTTGATGGAGCCGTGAACGCCAAGGGTGTAGGGATTGGGGAAATTTTGATCTCGCCTTCCGGTCAGCATTATCCCGCCACAGCTAGACTGCGTTTCTTTTGCACAAACAATACAGCTAAGTATGAAGCCTGCATTATGGGCATGCATATGGCAATCGATCAGGATGTCGAAAACTTACTGATTATGGGAGATTATGACTTGATCATCCGGCAAGCTCAAGGCGAATGGGAAACTCGGGATGTCAAACTTATCCCGTACCGACAACATGTGGAGGACCTCAGCAAGCGCTTTATATCAATAGAATTCAGGTACATTCCGAGGTGTCACAATGAACTGGCGGATGCACTTGCTACTTTGGCTTCAATGCTACCCTACCCGGGCAATGCCCACGTCGATCCTTTGGAAATCTAAATCAAGGAAAGACATGGTTACTGCAGTGTAATCGAGGCGGGATCAAATACGCAGCCTTGGTACCATGATATCAAGAGGTTCTTGAAGACGCAAGAATACCCCGAGCACGCCACTGGAGATCAAAAGAGGACTATCAGGCGTCATGCAAGTGGTTTCTTTTTGAGCGGTGAATTGTTATATAAGAGGACCCCGGACCTCAATCTCCTAAGGTGTGTCGATATCGAGGAAGCGAAAAAGATCATGCACGAAGTACACGCAGGTGTGTGCGGACCTCACATGAACGGGTATGTCTTAGCGAAGAAGATCCTTAGAGCAGGTTATTACTGGATGACCATGGAAAAGGATTGCTTCAGCTTCGTTCGGAAATGTCATCAGTGTCAGGTGCACGGTGATTTGATTCATGCACCTCCCACGGAACTGCATCCCATGTCTGCGCCTTGGCCATTTGTCGCCTGGGGCATGGACGTCATTGGACCAATTGAACCAAAGGCCTCGAATGGACACAGGTTTATACTGGTTGCCATCGATTACTTCACAAAATGGGTAGAAGCTGTCACTCTCAAGTCGGTCACTAAGAAAGCTGTAGTAGATTTTGTGCACTCAAATCTTATCTGTCGTTTCGGTATTCCTGCGACTATCATTACAGATAATGCAGCAAACTTGAACAGTCACTTGATGGGAGATGTATGCGAGCAGTTCAAGATAACGCATAGGAATTCTACTCCTTATCGGCCGAAAGCCAATGGTGCTGTGGAAGCTGCAAATAAAAACATCAAGAAGATTTTGAGGAAAACAATACAAAGTTCCCGACAGTGGCATGAGCAGTTACCTTTTGCATTATTGGGGTACCGCACTACGGTACGCACATCGGTGGGAGCGACTCCTTATCTTTTGGTTTATGGGACCGAGGCTGTAATACCGGCAGAGGTAGAAATTCCTTCGCTTCGAATCATTGTCGAAGCAGAAATCGAGGACAGCGAGTGGGTCAAGACTCGGTTAGAGCAATTGACGTTGATTGATGAAAAGCGAATGGCCGCAGTTTGTCACGGACAGTTATACCAACGAAGGATGGCCCGTGCTTACAACAAGAAAGTCCGACCCCGGAATTTCGAAGTAGGTCAGCTGGTACTAAGGCGTATTCTGCCGCATCATGAAGAAGCAAAAGGAAAGTTTGCCCCAAATTGGAAAGGCCCATACATCGTAAGGAAGATATTGCCGAGAGGAGCATTGTATTTAGGTGATATCGAAGGAAATGACCCCGACACAGCAGTAAATGCAGATGCAGTCAAGAGATACTACGTCTAGATCATACTCCAAGTAGTCCTGACACATTTGAAAATGGCGAAGGTTTTATCCCCCACTACTCCCAAACACTACCCAATCCTCTCTACAAAAAAAAACAAAACAAAACATTGATTGAGGCCTGAACTACGTTTGACTTGATTCCGAAAGGATACGTAGGCAGCCTCTCCCTGAGGTTCAGTCACACCAACAATAAAATCCCATTCACCCTGAAATTGAAACCGGGGCACGTCGAGCAGTTTAGAAGTTAGTATCATCTACCTCTCTTTACCAAGCACAAGCCTTCAGATCAATTACCAAAGATAGTGGGAAACCAATAAGCGTCACAAATGGAGACCGGCACACTCTGAATTGAGAGAGATAAAATGAGAGAGTCTCGTCGGTGAAAACCTTCGGGCACCACGAGGCGACGGGAGTAGAGAAACCAAAATGAGAGAGCTTGTTTAGTAAAAACTCGCAAAGAGTGCTATCAAGCGATGACAGGAAGAGAAATGAGAGAGGTCAGCCAGTGAAAACCCGCAAAGGGCGCTGTTGGCCGAAAAGGAATGACGCCACCCCAAGAAGGTCTCGGCAAAGTTCCACCGGTTTTGGAATCACAGATCTGTTCTGGTTCAGGAAAACGCAAGTTCATGGAAGGTCGGACGTCCAGTCCAAAGAGCATGTCATGTCATTTAAAGCCAGCGTTATCTTCCTCAGATAAGTCTTTCTCGTCCCGAAAAGGGTATTCCTTTTCTGATTTGTTTTCCCCTGCTTTGTTTCTTTTCGAATCCCTTTTGCATTTTAACCCCGAGTTCAGGACACACCGGAAAGAGTAGGTGGCATGGTTTGTTTGCACGGAATCCCGTCTCATGAAGGAAAGCACCTCATCTCGTTGATATGATTACCCAAGCATGATGAATCATGACGTTTGATGGTGTTCCGGAGTAAAGGAAAAGAGAAATCTTCCCCAGCAAGTCCACCTTCGGACAAATCCCCACAGAGTCTCCCCCTGTACAAATCCCCACAGAGTTTCTCCTTTTGTACAATCTCCCACAAAGTCTCCCCAATATACAAAAAAAAAATGGAATCTCCCCAGCACATCCCAGCGAGTCCTTTTGTAAAACTTCCCCAGCAAGCTTACCCCAACAAATCCTAGAAATCCCGCTTTGAAATAAATCCCCAGCATGCCCCATTGTACAAAAATCCACACAAAGAATCCACTTTTTAAATACTCCCCACAGAGCTTCCTTTGTGTACAAATTCCCACAAAATACCTCCAATAAAATCCCCGTTGAGAACCTCCAAGCAAAACGGGACACAAAAAAAAGAGCCTTACGAAGCAAGTCATCACAGAATCCGGAAATACCAGCCTGAGCAGTCTAAAGGTTTCGCCATTCGAATCAAATCATTGGCGGGACTTCGCAACAGAAATAGAGACGCAACAAAGCAATTGGGAAAGATCAAGGTCACCGAACCGACCCTCATTTCCGAACTAACAATTGTTCTTTGTCTGAAAAGTTGAAACAGGTATAATCCAAGACAACCGTGCAAGAAGCAGGTGTCGCCCAAAGAAGAAGGTACACGGGTACAAGAAACGTTTTTGGCAATAAAGAATTCACTCAAAAGGTAAGTTCCGGTAAAACTCCCTTTTATCTTCTATTAAAACAAGAAAACTCAAAAAATAGATCGTGTAGTATTCTCGAACTTTATCCCCAGCCGATCAGCATTAGGGTTTTAAACCCTAAACTGAACTTTTTCCTTTCAGCCAGCATTAGAGTTTTAAACTCTAAACTGAGCTTTTTCATGCAATCAGCATTAGGGTTTTAAACCCTAAACTGAATTTTCCCTTTAGTCAGCATTAGGGTTTTAAACCCTAAACTGAACTTTTTCCTTTCAGCCAGCATTAGAGTTTTAAACTCTAAACTGAGCTTTTTCATGCAATCAGCATTAGGGTTTTAAACCCTAAACTGAATTTTCCCTTTAGTCAGCATTAGGGTTTTAAACCCTAAACTGAACTTTTTCCTTTCAGCCAGCATTAGAGTTTTAAACTCTAAACTGAGCTTTTCATGCAGCCAGCATTAGAGTTTTAAACTCTAAACTGAGCTTTTTCATGCAATCAGCATTAGGGTTTTAAACCCTAAACAGAATTTTCCCTTTAGTCAGCATTAGGGTTTTAAACCCTAAACTGAACTTTTTCCTTTCAGCCAGCATTAGAGTTTTAAACTCTAAACTGAGTTTTTTCATGCAATCAGCATTAGGGTTTTAAACCCTAAACTGAATTTTCCCTTTAGTCAGCATTAGGGTTTTAAACCCTAAACTGAACTTTTTCCTTTCAGCCAGCATTAGAGTTTTAAACTCTAAACTGAGCTTTTTCATGCAATCAGCATTAGGGTTTTAAACCCTAAACTGAATTTTCCCTTTAGTCAGCATTAGGGTTTTAAACCCTAAACTGAACTTTTTCCTTTCAGCCAGCATTAGAGTTTTAAACTCTAAACTGAGCTTTTTCATGCAATCAGCATTAGGGTTTTAAAACCCTAAACTGAATTTTCCTTTTAGTCAGCATTAGGGTTTTAAACCCTAAACTGAACTTTTTCCTTCCAGCCAGCATTAGAGTTTTAAACTCTAAACTGAGCTTTTTCATGCAATCAGCATTAGGGTTTTAAACCCTAAACTGAATTTTCCTTTTAGTCAGCATTAGGGTTTTAAACCCTAAACTGAACTTTTTCCTTCCAGCCAGCATTAGAGTTTTAAACTCTAAACTGAGCTTTTTCATGCAATCAGCATTAGGGTTTTAAAACCCTAAACTGAATTTTCCTTTCAGCCAGCATTAGAGTTTTAAACTCTAAACTGAGCTTTTTCATGCAATCAGCATTAGGGTTTTAAACCCTAAACTGAATTTTCCTTTTAGTCAGCATTAGGGTTTTAAACCCTAAACTGAACTTTTTCCTTCCAGCCAGCATTAGAGTTTTAAACTCTAAACTGAGCTTTTCCATGCAATCAGCATTAGGGTTTTAAACCCTAAACTGAATTTTCCTTTTAGTCAGCATTAGGGTTTTAAACCCTAAACTGAACTTTTCCCTTTCAGCCAGCATTAGAGTTTTAAACTCTAAACTGAGCTTTTTCATGCAACCAGCATTAGGGTTTTAAACCCTAAACTAAATTATCCTTTTAGTCAGCATTAGGGTTTTAAACCCTAAACTGAACTTTTTCCTTTCAGCCAGCATTAGAGTTTTAAACTCTAAACTGAGCTTTTTCATGCAATCAGCTTTAGGGTTTTAAACCCTAAACCGAATTTTCCTTTTAGTCAGCAGTAGGGTTTTAAACCCTAAACTGAACTTTTTCCTTTCAGCCAGCATTAGAGTTTTAAACTCTAAACTGAGCTTTTTCATGCAATCAGCTTTAGGGTTCTAAAACCTAAACTGAACCTTTCCCCATCTAGTCGGTATTAGGGCTCCAACCCTGAACTGAGCATGCATATCCTCTTTCATCAATTTTATGAACTTCCTGGTGAATAATTAACGAAATTTTCCTAGTGAATCTGGGGCAGAAAATTTCGTCCGTTTGTTTTCTCGCGCAGGTCTAACCTCGATCCACACGGATCGAAATGACCCACGAGATGAGTCTCAACTCAGAATCAAAGAAGAAAAAGACAAAAGAATACATCCCGAGATATCAGAGTGAATGGAGAGCAGATCGACTCCAACATTTGACTAAGGTCCTGAACCCTGCCAATCGCGTCTCACTCAGTATCCCAGAGGTTAAACAGGTCGCCGCAACTCGCAAGCATCAAGATTCAGATCGGAGTCTACAAGCAGAATCAGCTAAGACCCAAGATCAAGTCGTAAAAGAATCATAGATAGGAATCTTGTAACTAGCAGTTGACATGCATATAAGTAGTTAGTTCAGTTTCCAATTTTCGTTTGGTTGTAATAAGGCGGTCAGTGACGCAGCAGTGACAACAGCAACAGCAGTAGCAGCAAGCATTGCAATCCCATGGTAGCCCCAGCTACCAAAATTTTCTCGAACTACATTGACCTGATTCCTGTTTAGCCCAGGATATGTAGGAAATCTTTGAAGCAAGATTCGGTCAGATCTTTCAAAAACATGCTTCATACGGAGTGGTCCATAGGCAAAAATCGCTTGTACACGCTCACTTTATCTTTGCACGAAAACCCTTCGTGTTTCCGAACAAAGAGGGGCAGCTGTGAGCACGTGATTTTTGCTTCGCACGACAATCGCTCCAAAAGAAATAAAAATAATAATAATTGGTCCTGCTGTACAATTTTTGGATTTTTTGTGCGGCACTTTGTTGATTTATTTGTGACTTTGGCCCATTTTTATTTACTTACTTTATTAAAACAAAATTGAAAAAATGTGTACGTGTCATGCATAATCTGAACCGTAACATGGTTTAAATAGAAAGGCATAAACAGGCATCTTTGTCCGTGATTTTTGTTTTGTTTGATTTTACTTGTTTTGAAATATTTTAGTGTGTGTGTGCAAATAATTGTATTGAGTGTGTATTTAATTTTTAATTTGATTTGTTGCTTAGTTTTGTTTTTAAAATATATAAAAAAAAAAATCAGCAATTTTTCCGGATTGGGCCAATTTTAATAAATTGGCCCAAACAAACAACGTTCAAACCCAGGCCTGCCCGGTCCAGTCCAGATGATGCCTAGAGAGTCCAAACGATGTCGTGTGGATACAGTTTGATCTGGGCCGTTGATCTCAGATTGATCAACGACCAAGATCAATCCCCCACAACCCACTGAGGAACCCGACCCGTTTACACTCGGACCGAACCCAAACCCTCAACACTTGAAACGACACCGTCCCACTTAACCATCAGATCCAGACCGTAGATCTAAATTAATCTAACGGTCGAGATCCGTCCACCCACTAACTATATAAGCCCATAATCCTACCCTGCCCCCCTATCCGAACCCCAGCCTTCGTCTTCAACCTCATCCCCATCAAACCCTAGAGCCGCCCCTGTATCCCCCACCATGAAAACCGGCGGCATGAACGCCGGTGACCTTCCCCTTAACACCCTAGAATCCCCTTGCCTTCCTGAACATGGATCTGTTAACCATGTAGTTCGAATCCCTCCCCACCTTCTCGAATCTTCATTTGAAGATTCGAGTCAAAACTCGATCTACACAGTTTAACCCCAGCTTCACACCAGACACTCCCCAGACCCCCTCGTGACCAAACCATACTTGGTTTGGTCCGAATCTAACCAGGGAAGCATGAATCCCGGATCTGAGTTTTGGAACTTTGTAGTTCCTCGTCACTAGTTCATACCCGTTTGAGCCAAAGAAATTAAGGTCTAAGGGACCTTAATCGAAGTGTTTCTCATCTGAGAAACACTTCGATTAAAGTCCGTTCAGCCTTAAGAAAGTCTGTCCGAGTCAAGGTTTCTGATTTTTCAAGATTTGAGGTGAGTCTGCTTTCTTCCCTTTATTTGTTTTGGTCCATGTGAGTGATTAAATGTCTGTTCATGTTTTGTTTCAATTTGTGCCTTTGAATTTTTACCAACTTCTGTTTGTCCACCTTGCCTGAACCACTATGTTTGTTTGAACCCCTCCTATTCTGATAAGACATGTGTATTGGTTGTATTCCAAATTTGTACTGACTAGTTGACTCCTCGAGGGCATTTCTGTTTAGTCAGTATAATTCGAACCATGTATCAATACTGTTTAAATGTCTGATTTTTGGCTACGATTGTGTATGTTAATGCTAATATAGTCGAGTCGACATGTGTCGTCAATTAGTTTCAGTTATCCGAGCAATAACAAGTCGACCTACTTCTGCTAAGCATTGTTTGGATCAATTAAGAACTCAGTTTGTTTACTTATAGTTGTCCATTTGAATCAGTAATGTAAAAGGAATGTTTTGTTCAAAACTCTGAATTGGAGGGCATGTTCAGTCATGCACAGCATGTGCATTGGTGCACCTCATGTGCTTTGTGCACAGCCTGTTTTCCTGCATAAAAGGTTTTTGAGTTAAAAAATGGTTTGACAGCATATGCTGTCAGACATATTCTACTGCCCATACTTGCTTTTAGTTAATAAAATGGAAAAGTTAAATCTGCCAGGGAAGGATGGGGTTTTAATACCTAATTAGCTAAAGTGGAACTAAAAAATGGAAGGCACATGGGAGGGTAAGGTGATATTCTAAAACAGGCTGTTAAAAGGGGTGGTGTTGGGGCTTATAAGAGGGGCACATTGAGAGATATAGGGAGAGAGAGAATCAGAGGATATAGAGAGGATTAGAGGGGAAAAAGAAAAAATAGATAGACTGTGAGGAATTCTTTGAAAGAGAGAGCTGGAATACACACTGATAGAGACACACAGACAGAGCACACAGAGATAGGGAGAGATACTAAGAGGGAACATCTGAGAGTTCAAATTTTTTTGGAAAACAGAAAACTGGAAAAGAATTTTTGTCTGATAACTCAGACAGACAAAACCAGAAGTTGCTTCCTTTCCTTTTGTTTCTGACTTCGCTAAATCTGGACCTGTTCTGTGCAACACTGATTTCTCACAACTGAGTCTACTTGTTTGTTGTTTGTTCTACTCGAAAGTTTGGTTTATTTGGGGTTGATCTCACTCCAATTGTTTTGTGAGTTGTGGTTACTACTCTTCTGTTTCTTGTTGCTATACTGCCCTGCTGCTACTGTTAGTGCTGTTACTGTTGTTGTATTTGTTCATTGTTACTCTATTGATTGCCCTCTTCTTCAATTGCAAATATTCCCAGGTACACAACCTTTGAACCATGTATTGTTGAAAGTTTGAAGTTGAAGCAGAAATAAAGAAATGAACATCAGTTTATGTTATAGCATTGGTGTAAAAAGATAGTTCGAATGTTAGTTGGGCCTGTATTTTTACTGCAAACTGCAAATATTCTGTATAAACTAGCATACATTCTGTTTAAGATGAACTGTTAGATAGCATGGCGCAACAGTAATGACAGTATGACATAGACAGCATGTTTGATTTAGTATACATTCAGTTCAGTATAACACTTGTTTGGTTTAGTTATGACTCTATAACATAGAGTCATGGTAAGCACTTGTATGTATTTTGCCTAGACCACTGAATTGACAAATCTGTGGTACTAGGTCCGGGATAAATGTATCCCAAACAAACTCTCATGCAGTCACATTAAGAGTTTGGCTATGAAGGCCAGCTTTCCTGTCAGATTATGTGCTCCAATATAAGTTCGATGTCGGGTCTTGGTATAGATTCCTTGTTTCGAAATAATGTGATGATTGTTGAGGGAAACTAGTAGTCGTTTTGAGGTCAATTAGTCGTAATTTTCCTAATAAAACAGCCAATTTCGTTTATCAATTTCAAATAGGTTAGAGTTAAAAAACAGAACTTGGAGGTCGTTAAATATAACTCAGTATATGTTGTTAGTTTGCTTGCAATCTCACTTAGCAAATTAATAAGCGCGTTCACTCGATGAAGACAAAGCATGAGGTGACTCTCACCTCATAAATATTCAATCGGGTAATCAAACAAACTTAGGTTCGGCAAACATAATAAAGATTCAGTCTGTATTTGTTCAAATAAGTAAGTTCGGTATCATCTTTCTTTTAGAGACACACATAGTAGAAATGTCGTCACTGTAGGATACCTTTCTAAAATAAAGAGACGAGCCTCGCCAAATAAAAAATGCAAATTGCGGGGCCCTCGATAAATAACCATAATAAATATTTTAGAATTCAGGCTAGGCCGTTTAGCGAATCTCACGGTCCTCCACTAAATAATAACGCGCTAGACTCTTCAGGCACGGTTTAAGTAAATTATATTCTTAAATTCGGGTGCACATTGATGTGACCCAAATTCAAATCTCAACGAAGTCGAAATGTGTTAACAACTACGGGTGCATTGATTGTGACGTGGTTCGAGATGCATTTTCACGACGTTGCAATTCTATAAAAATAAATGATAATGATAAAAGCGGTTTTAAACTTAATAAAAGCACATATAGTCATAACATGTACTTAAATCAGATATTTAGCCATTATAACAATTTAAGCGACCGTGCTAGAACCACGGGATTCGAGGGTGCCTAACACCTTCCCTCGGGTCAACAGAATTCCTTACTTAGAATTTCTGGTTCGCAGACTTCATTTGGAAAAGTCGAAAATTTCCTCGATTTGGGATTCAAGATAAACCGGTGACTTGGGACACCAAAAGCCAAACCTTTCCCAAGTGGCGACTCTGAATTAAATAAATAATCCCATTTCGAATATTGTCACTTAAATTGGAAAAACTCCCCTCGCGCATCTTACCCTTCGGGGCGGGCGCGCAAAAAGGAGGTGTGACACTAAGCCCAAACTGTGCGCGCATGTCATGTCACTAGAATCGGCGTTGAATAAAAAATGATAAAATGACTAAACAGAAAGATGACTGGGAATATCAAAGACTGAATTTTTTGCATTGGACTGAACAAATGGTTTTTTAAAAAACAAAGCAAACCGGAATAAAATCCTAACAACCTGGACAAAACTTAAACAAACCGCTATGACAAAACGGAAAGATAGGCGGAAAGATATTGACACAAAACAAATCCGAATTACAATCCTAATAATTCGAACAACAGAAATGACGACAAAATAAACCAATCAAAGATCCTCTCCGGTTGACCAAAAATGGAATGTCTTTCCAACTATCCAAGCACGGCATCTCGGGCTGACCCAAAATGGAGTATCTTCCAACTGCAAAGCATGACATTTTAGCCATTGAGCTCTATATCAACACTGCCAAGGCCATCCCCAACTTCAGTGTTATCAACATCAATCAACAAGTTCTCAAGATGATTCGCCTGCTCCATGTCACTGTCGTCGATCACAATTGCCCCTTCCTGAATCATTCTTTCGATTTCCTTTTTCAAAGAACGACAGTCTTCAATGCTATGTCCTTGGACATTAGAGTGGTACATGCATCGTACAGCAGGATTGAACCCTTTTGCATATGGATCTGGAGTATAGCCAAGGAGCGGCTCAATCAGTCCTGAAAGCTTTAGCTTTTCAAACAAACTTGCGTAGGACTCCCCAATTGGCGTGAAATTGTTTCCTTGCCTTTGTTTTCCCCCATGCCCCTGTTTTCTAGGGTCGTTGGGTGCTTGAAAGCGTTGTGAAGGCAAGAATGCATTATGTGGTGCTGGCTTTCGCCATTGGGGGTGACCTAATGGTTGACCCTGCGACCGGGCCTTGTTCGGAGGATAATACTGAGGCGGATTATATGGAGCTCGGGGGCAGGCTTGGGCAAGATGGGCTGAAAAGAGTGGCTCTGATGGTGGGTAGTAGGGTTGTGGAAGGTTGTATGGAGTGTGTGGATAATTTGGATGACTGGGCCTGGGCTGGTAGTGAGGGGAAGGACCTCTGAATTTGGACCCAGTACCTGCTTCGACTGATGCGACCCCGAGCGCACCTCCCGCGCCGCTCTGAATAGCCTGGGTCGTTGCCTTGAGCGCTGAGTAATTTAGGATTTTGTAAGACCTTAGACCCTCCTCTATCATGACCCCTATCTTTACCACTTCATTGAAGGATTTCCCAACCGTTGTCACCAAGTGACCAAAGTAAGTTGGATCCAGTGTTTGCAAGAAGTAGTCCACCATTTCTCCCTCTTTCATGGGAGGATCAACTCTGGCCGCTTGTTCTCTCCAGCGGAAACCAAACTCACGAAAACTTTCCCCAGGCTTCTTTCCAGTCCTCAGCAATGTGAGACGGTCAGGGACTATCTCGAGATTGTATTGAAAATGACCTGCGAAAGCCTGCGCCAGATCATCCCAAGTGTACCATCTGCTGGAATCCTGCCTGGTATACCATTCTAGTGCCGATCCACTCAGACTTTGGCCGAAATAAGCTATCAGCAGCTCATCTTTGCCACCTGCCCCTCTCATTTTGCTACAGAATCCCCGCAAATGCACCATGGGATCACTGTTCCCTTCATATAAATCAAACTTAGGCATCTTGAACCCAGCCGGGAGTTGGATGTCCGGGAAAGGGCATAGATCCTTGTAGGCCATGCTGACCTAGTTGCCCAATCCGTGCAGGTTCCTGAAGGACTGCTCCAGGCTCTTGAACTTCCTCGTCACCTCATCCTGTTCGGGGGTTTTAACCGGCTTTTCAATCTCTTCCGGTACCTCCAAGTGCGGGTTGTAGGTATGGGGTTCTGGTGCATGAAATGTGGGCTCAGGGGGATAGTATTGCGTATCATGAGCCTGAAACAATGGCTCGCTGGTCGTTCTTTGCAGGGTGGCTGATGTGGGTCCCACAAAAGTGGGAACATTTGGTGTTGGGAGAGGCTGATGGGGTGGTGGAGCTTGGGAATCATGGGGGCTTCTCTCCTGATGATAACGGTGATTCGGGAGGCTTGTTGAAGGGCCGGAGTGAGGGTATTCCGGCATGTGCCCCAATGGCTCAGGGCTCTTTTGTGCTTTGGCTAGAGCTAGTTGCATTGCATTCATCTCTAGTCCCATCCTTTCTATCTTTTCCATCGCTTCCTTTAACAACTGGCTCATCGGCCTTTCTTCCTCGGTACTATTCTCTGAAGTAGTCATGCTTGTTGTTATCGGTCCTTTGGATCTAGTTTGGTAAGGGTGTGTTGCCAGAATTCTTTAACAACTAACTGTTTGAGATTCGGAAAACAACAAACTTGTTAGCGTTTAGAGTTTAACAGATTTGATAACAACATATTGAGGATGCAATGCCCCTAGGGGGTTAACCGTTTCTAACATGCTTTGCTTCAAACAACATGCGTCATCCCGGCTTGCTTATTTGCCCCTTTGAAGTACTTTGGGAACCCTTGTATTTTATTCTATTTTGTATTTTCTTTTTCTTTATTAATGGCGGTCGAATCTTATGGAGATTGCCTACGTATCATGACCCCGCATGAATCAGACCTTGCGTAGTTCGGACCAAATGAAAGGTAACAACAATGAGACACATTTTTTCTTTATCAATTTTCATAATAAAACAAACTGGGTTTCAAAGGTTGGAAAATGACCAACAAACTCAAAAATCAAACAACCCACATATTCTAGTCAAAAGATTTATAACCTCAAACGGCTATTTTTGCAAATGTGGCCCCTTCCAAATTTCAAATGAATTTTGAGGCCGGGGAGGATTATTTTATGACACTTTACAAACTTGTCCATTCTTTTACGAAAATAGCCTTTCGACAACTGAAAGATACTCTAAGGCTATTTCGGCAAGAACGGTTTAAGACGCGGCCGAAGCTGGCTCGGCTTATTTTTGACAAAAAATCCAAACGGTATTCACCTGACCGCTGACTCTTTTTTTCTTTTCAAATTACAATAAAAACCTAGTGTTACAAACACAGCCCTTCAGCGCCTCGGGGACGAAGATTTAAAAGGCTATGTGGGTCAACTAGACCAAAAATCCTAAACATGACCCCAAAAGGTGGCTGTTTATGCAAAGTTAGCCTTCCGGCGTCCCTTTCGAGAACATTCGGCTATTTATGACAAAACATCACCTAACTTATTTATGACTCTTTTTATCGTTTTTCGAATTAGAAAAGTTAGTATTGCAAACACGGCCTTTCAACGTCTCGAGGACGAAGATTTTCAAGGCTGTGTGGGTCAACTGGACCAAATCTTAAAAATGACCCGAAGGTGGCTGTTTATGCAAAGTCAGCCTTCCGGCGTCCCTTTCGGGAACATTCGGCTATTTATGACAAAACAGCATCACCCGACTTCTTTATGACAAAATTAAAATTTTGACATATTATATTTTTATTATTATTATTATTTATTATTTGTTCGTTTTTTGGTTTTTTTTTTTAGTAAAAGGTGGGGTTGGACCCGATGAGGGTTGCCTACGTATCTCACATCCGGTGAGAATCAAACCCGCGTAGTTCGGGCAATCCCGAATAAAGTAAATAAACTAACCCCTCTTTTTTTTTAATTTTATTTTTTGAAGGAAAGACTTATAAAGAAGAAAGAAAATATTTTTGGAATTTTACTTTTAATGAAAGATATGCTTACGAAAATATTTTTTGAATTTTGAATTTTCTTTTCAATGGAAAAGAAAAAGGAAAATATTTTCGGATTTTTTTATTATATATACTTTTTATTGTTTTTTTTTAATAATTAAAAAGACTTTCTAAAAAAGTCAATAATGGAAAATATTTTTGGATTTTTTTTTTAAAAATTGGGGGCATAAAGAAACTTTTCTAGCCTTTTGGCAAGACAAATATTTTTTGCAACTAATAAAGATATAGATATATATTTTGGAAATAAAGAAAAAAATTTGGACTTATATATATATATATTTGTGACAAATAATGAATGACTCTTTTTATATTTATTTTTATTTTTTTGCATTTTCATAAACAAATAAATAACAAAAGAAATATTTTTTTAAAAAAATAAGACTCTTTTTCATTTT
This sequence comes from Nicotiana sylvestris, assembly GCF_000393655.2. Lineage (NCBI taxonomy): Eukaryota > Viridiplantae > Streptophyta > Magnoliopsida > Solanales > Solanaceae > Nicotiana > Nicotiana sylvestris. Next base: position 29,540,111 of record NC_091061.1, read on the forward strand.
CCTTTTTATGGCAAGACAAACTATATATTTTTTCTATTTTTTTTTTTTGAAAAACAAAACAGAACAACGACTTTTTTTCGCTTTTAATAAAATAAACTATTAAGACATTTTTTTCATTTTCTTAAAATTTCGGCGGAGTTTTGACAGTATTTGGGCATTTGGTTTTTTTTCAAAAATAAACAATCAATTCCCTAACCGCTATTTCTTTTTTTCAGTTTCAAAATATTATTCCTGATATTCACAAGTCAGTCAACACACAAGTCCGAATCAAATTAATGCGCAAGTAGTAACAAGTAAGATGCATCAGGATGGTCATTTTCATTTTTCGGTACACTTGTCCTAGACAGACCCAACCCCTGTGTTGAGCCTCCAAAGTCAAATGCACGTGATGCAAACAAACGTTCCTACTAGGGATCCGGCATGAGGCTTTGTTATACTAAGTTTAAAAACCTAAATGTTTGTTCTAGACCTGGCTTACCCGAGAGGACAACTCGAGCCGAGGAGGAGGCGGCAGTCCGGGAATACAGAAGCTTCACCGGCTTTGCGACTTATCCAAAACTCGTTCTAAATTGGGATTTGACACTATACAGAAAAGAAGTCATACGAAGTATGCCCTTCTTCATGATTTAGAAGACTCAGAAAGTATAGGTTTCGGCACAATTTATATACAGTTCACATAATATCAAAGCAGTAAAAGCAACATTTAGCACATTAGGCTCAAAACATGTAAAAATCAGATAAAGCCAAATATAACAATTTATCTAAGCTCGAATTTCTACCCCTGAACCAGTGGTTCTGGGTTTTGATCCCCAGCAGAGTCGTCAGAGCTGTCACACCTCCTTTTTCCGCACCCGCGAGGGTACAAGGGAGTTTTTTCCAATTAAAGGACAATCGAAACGGGATTGGTTTATTTATTTCAGAGTCGCCACTTGGGAGATTTAGGGTGTCCCAAGTCACCAATTTTAATCCCGAATCGAGGAAAAGAATGACTCCATATTACAGTCTGCGTACCAGAAATCCGGATAAGGAATTCTGTTAACCCGGGAGAAGGTGTTAGGCATTCCCGAGTTCCGTGGTTCTAGCACGGTCGCTCAACTGTTATATTCGGCTTGATTATCTGATTTTATACAACTTATGTGCAAATTTTATCTTTTAACCGCTTTATTATTATTGTTTTTAAAAGAAATGTGAACATCGCTTAAAACACGTCTTTGGACTGCGTCACATGAAATGCACCCACAATCCGGAACACGTTTTATTTGATGTTTTGGGATTTGGATTCGGGTCGCATGAAATGCACACCCAGGCTTAAGAAAGTAAAATATTAAACACGCGCCTAAAGAGACTATCGCGTTATTATTTTGGGAAGACCGTGAAATTCGCTAAACGGTCCTTCCGAATTCTAATTAAACCATACATTTTGTGAGGGCCCCGCAATCTATACGTTTTATTTGGCGAGGCTCGTCTCATTTTTATTTTTAAAGGATAAACCTACAATGACTATATTTTCTATTAAGTTCGTCTCTAAAATAAAAGAAAATCTCTTAATTATTTACATGCTGAAAAACGTAACTTATTAGTTATTAGTTTACGGCTAATGCGAATGGAAAATTGCGATCGAGTTTGTACAAAGAAAAACTGCTTTCATTTTATATTCTGTTATTCAATAATACTAGAACATGAGAATACACAATAATATCAAAACAGATTAACTATTCTTCGATTAATGTAAACTAACATTATTAGATGAAGAAAGTATACATATGCAACCTCATTATTCATTAATTAATCGGCTACATTTTTATACAAAGAGAGGAAAATTAATATTCAAACACAGATCCGAACAAAAGAATTCAACAGGAACAGGAGCCTGATTAATATTTCATTTTTCGCTTCAAGCCAAGAGTGTACAAATGTGTACCTGGAAACAGCAGTACAAGAACAAAAGAAGTAGGAGTCAGCAACAGTAATAACGCGGCAACAGCAGGTTCAGCAACACCGCAAAACCAGTAACAACCAGTAGAATGACCCAGTAACAGATTGAAAACTCAGCAGTGCAAAAGTACAATCACAATCAAAGCAGAAGAGAGAAAAGATACGAGATGCAGTAGTTTCTGACTTTTGAATAACACTCGAAGAAAAGCAAACAGAATTGTTCGAGTGAAAGTTCAAATTGTCTTTCTCTTTTACTATCACAAACTCTCTCAAGTATAAAAGTATGTCAACTCTCAAGTGTAAAAAAAATATGTCAACTCTCCACCCTTTTTCTCTCAATCTTTAAGTCTATCTCCAAAAAACTTTTCAATAATATTCAACTTTTTTTCTCTCCAAAAATCCTCTTAATGTTCTCTCAAGTTCAACCCCTTTTTTCTCTCAAAAGTCCTCCTATTTCAAGTCAAGAATGACTCTATATATAGCAAGACAAGTCTTCAATTCCCAACCCCAAACTATTCCCCCAATGGCATGCTTTGTCCCACTACTTAATGTTTTCTTTATTTTAAATATTGTCCCCCTTGCCTACATTAAATAAATACAAGATTCCCAACCCATTACAATATGTCCCCCATGCCTACATTAAATAAGTACAAGATTCCTACCCATTATGTTTTGTCTTGTCCCCCATTATATTAAACAAGTACATCAAAAACCCCACCCCATTATATTTGTCCCACATGCTTAACATAAAGAATCAAAATAATGTTCAATTACCAAACTACCCCTCCGACCTTATTGCAATTACAAATCTACCCCCGAATGCAATGCAATTTACCAAATTACCCCTCTGCTCTAAACAATCAATTAATCATAACTCAACCAAAATATAGTCAAGATGACCAATTTCTCAACAATCTTCAACAACAATTTACATGAACATGATGAACAACACAAACTCCAAATTAATGGAAATAAATCAACCATATCGGGAACCAATCCTGGTTAATTTAGACCATTAATGGATGAACAAAGAGACAATAATACAAACAACAATATGCATGATTCAAATTAAATCAAGCAAATCACAAACAAACATAAACTCACATTAAATCACTGAATTTACACATGAACTTCAAACAAAGATGAACATGGATTAAATTTATTTTTAGCAACAAACATGACGGATTCTAACGATTCAAACAACATTAATATTTTCTGGAAAAATTCATAACAACATGAAACAAATTGAAGAAATAATTAATTAAATTTCAATTTGAATCTAACAAACATTAAACCAACAAATATTCACTTAAACAACAATACAAACATGAAATAAACATGAAAAACAATTAATTAATCTTTCATTTGAAATCTGAAAAATTAATTTAACAAACAACACATGAACATGAACTAAAAATTAATTCAAACGATAAACAAAACAAACATTTGCCGATTTTAGATTCGAAAATATCAAAACAAAATACGGATAAAATAAAACTCAAAAATCTACTAACCGGAGATGAGCAACGATAAATTCGATCGTATGGACTGTTTCGACGAACCTCAAACATGGGAATAAATCTATCCAGACTCAACAACGAACTCAACGACGAACTCACCTTTCTTGTAAACTTGAACGAACTCAAAACGACGCTCGACGACCTCGACTAAAACTCGACCGAACGAAAAGGTGGCAGCAGCTCGTCTGAAGATACAGCAGCTGGAAGTGTGCTTGGTTTGTTCGCGCGAAGAAGATGAGGGCAGCAACAGTAGCGTGAAGACAGCTTGGCCATAGTGATGCCCAAGCTCGAAGAGAACGAAACAGTAACGGAGGTCGTTTGGCCATGGAAACGAATGGTCGACGAGGGCAATGACAACAGTGGCATGATGGGTCTGTTTGGTTCGAACTGGATGAAGAGCAGCTATTCGTCGAGGAGGAGGAAGGTGGTCGACGCAGCAAGCAGAAAACACGAGCTTGAAGCAGCGTCAATGGTGGGAAGGCAGCTTGGCCATGGCGATGCTCGAGCTTTGAAGAAAACGAAGTGAGGCAGCAACTCGTCGATGGCAGAAGCAGCTGTTCGTCGAGCTCCGACTCGAGCATCCATGGACGTTGCAAGCAGGAACAAGGTGAAGGGGTTAGCCATGGAGGGAGTGGCCGTGAGGGAGTCGGACAGGTGTTCGGGTGGTGGTGTTTGGACGTGAGGGAGTCCGGACTGCGTGGTGTTCGCGGTGGGAAGGTGATGGGTGGTGGATGCAGAAGAAGGGAGCTGGTTTGGGCAGCCATGGATGGGGTGTTTTTGGAGTTTGGAGAAGATGAAAGTAAGGAAGGGGGGCGGACCATTTTTTAGGGTTTTTTGTCTTGTTTTTCTTTTGTTTTGTTTTTTGAATGAAGAGGGGTGTTGGGTTAATGGGTTAATGGGGCGGACCGGGTCGACCCGGTCTGAAGTGGACTGGGTCATGGGGAAGATTGGGCAATTATTTGGGCCTGAGGTTGAAATTTGAAGAAATGGCCCAATCCGATTTTTATTTGTATTTTTGTTATCTTTTCTTCTTTTATTTTCTAAAACTAAATTATAAAAATACTTAAATTATTATTAAGAATTAAACTAAGTTATAAAAACGTAAATTAACTCCCAATAACAATTAATGCATAATTAAGTAATAATTAAGCACAAAATTGTTTATTTGGATATTAAATGCTAAAAATACAAAAGATGCCTATTTTTGTAATTTTAATTTTTGTAAAACTAATTTAATTACTTACAATTGTAGAATTAAATCCTACATGCAAAATGCGACATATTTTTATATTTTTTATTAATTTAACAAATAAGCAAACACGAACAAATACAAATAATTATCCAAAAAATATCACAAAAATACTCAAAATTGCACACCAAGGAAAATTATTTTATTTTGCATTTTTTGGGAGTATTTCTCATATAGGGCAAAAATCACGTGCTTACAATTATGAGAATACTTTCTATTTGGACATGGTTTTACTATTTCCACTTCTTATCTATCGTATTAACGTCTCTATTGTATTTTTTTTAAATTTTTTTATATAATAATTTCATTACTTTAATATTTCATTTGGATGATTGTGGTGAGAATGAAGAACTTTTCAGGCAATTTAACATGAGTACTTCATTTGGATATTCATTTTTGTAAAAAGAAGAGACATCTCAACTTATAAGCTCAAAACCGAAAATCCAAAATATCCAAACCGATTAATCCGAAACCAAACTTAAAAAATCCGATCCAATCCGAACTTATTTGGATTGGATTTGGATTTTCATTTTGTCAATCCGAAAATTGAAAATCTAAATCGAAATTTCATATGCAATCTGAACTGCCTGAATGCCCACCCTTAGGTTCTTCATTAATTGAGCTTAACTTATCGCGTTACCTAAAAAATGTAACCATAAGTAATTATCATAAATAAGGGGTAAATTTCACAAATGGTCATACAAGTATGATATTTTTTACCAGAGTCATATAACTATATTTTCTCAAAAATCACAAAACTTTTATTAAATCACACAAAAATCATAATGACCGAAAAATACAACCTTTCAGTTATACTTTTTTATTTCAAGGTTTTTTATTTTTATTTTCAGTGTAATAAATAATAATCTAATTAAAATAGAAATGATGCAACCCGACCTGACCCCCCCCCCCCCAAACCCAATAGCTATATGTATAAATTAAAATAGTACTAAAAGTGAATCCTTCAAGACACGATATTTCTATCTTTTATTTTTCTTTTTAAGATATTCATTCAAATTGATAACATTTTTATTTTAAGTACTCTCTAATTATACTTTTTTTTTGTCAGAATCTCATGTACTCCAAATTTACTTTTAGTATTATTCTAATTTATGTAAATGGATATTAGGTTAGGTTATGTTGGGTCATTCATATTTTAAGAAAAAATAAAAAATTGACCAGTCGACTGAAAGTAATTGCATTCGCGCATAGTGAGTACTTAATATATATATATATATATATATATATATATATATATATATATATATATATATATATATATATATATATATATATATATTATATATATTATTTTTTAGAATGGATAAATATATATATATATATATTTTTCCTATTTTAATTGGGTTATTATAAATTAAACTAAAGATAAAAAAACAAAATACTAGAATAATACTACCGAAAAATTATGTTTTTCGGTCACTATAATTTTTGTGTGAGTTAGTAAAAATTTTATAATTTTTTGTGTGAGAAAATAAAGTTATATGACTTTCGTGAAGAAAAAAAGTCATAATTATATGAGCATTTATGAAATTTATCCTATAAATAAGCGGAACTAGTTATCTAAAAAGAAATAAAGCATTGCCCGGCTACAATAACATAATTACACACAATAGTGTAAAAGGGTTTTCCATTCAGTATAGGGAAAATGACACTGTATAGTTACTCTCAAAATAATAACCCAAATAATAAAAATAAAAACAAAAAATATATATACACTCACACATTATGTTATTATATACAAAAATTATACACTTTTTTATTTACCGAATATAAATAGTTTTTGGCACGGGCAAAAGTGGAAAAAGCCCTTCAGTATACATAAGTTAAATCTTAATTAATAACTGCACCTTAATCTTCACTTTCCCAAAGCATGCTAACTAATTAATTCGTCAGACTTATCATTATTATTTCTTAGTTTAATTAACACCAGCTGTAACCCCACATTAGGAAGCCCTTAATTGACTTCTATTATTAACAGTACGAAACTTGCAAACCTTTTGTTGTTTAATCATTCTCATGTCTCCGAAAGGGACATTATGATAGTGGTTTATCTTACATAATCTCTTAGTTAATTGGAAATTATGTGATGAATTAAAGTTATAAATGATCTTCCCAATCATAGAGGCCAAGGTGGCATGTGCCCCAACTATCCATACATTTTGTATAAATATAAATCATTATTAAGAATGGTCGAGAGCAGACCAAACAGTTCATACACATACATTTTTGCCCCTTCAGAAGGAAAAAACAAAATCAAGAATATCAAGATAATAAGTCAAAGATTCTAACGCAAATCTTCTAATAATCACACGAGCGAAGGATCAAAAGAAATTTCTAGTTGATTTTAAATTAAAAGAAAAACATTAATTGACTTTCAAATATAATACATGAAGTTTTTTTGGGACTTTGCACTTGGATGCAATCCTTGAAAGTGCAGTTCACAAGCTTGTTGACAAACTAATTAATGTATCTTGTTATGTTATGTTATACAATAGAGTCGGATAATTGACCTTAATATTCCACCACCGCTCTCCAAAAAAATAAAAAAAGAAAAGAAAAGGAAAGATGAAGGACCTCAACATAGATTAAGTGCAATTTATACAATTAAAAGAACAAATTGCTAAAGTTAAGAGATGGATGAGAAGAAAGAGGAGTCTTGGGGCAACAATAAAGTTGTCTTTTTGGTCACGAGTTCGAGCAGGAAAAATAGCCACTAATGCTTACACCTTTAGGGGTACAGCCCTTCCCCGAACCCTACGTGAAATGCGGGATGTTTCCGTGCATCGAACTCCTATTTTTTAAGAGATGGATGAGAACATAAACCAAAAAATTGCCCATATACGTATATGTATGAACTTGCCGATTGGGACGAATTTTCATTTAGACACTTCATTTTTCGGTTGTACCTATTGAATACCTAATATTGTCGAAAACGTGCCAATTAAATGCATCTCGCTAACATGGCAAATCGCATGTTTATTGCCCGAATTGAGCATACGTATTGCTGGAAAAATATGGAGTTTTTCAGGAAAAGTGAATTTTCCTTCATGCACTCTGGTTGGTTTGAAATTGTCATTTATGTATTTAATTGACACAAATTTGACAACATACGGTGTTTAATATGTCATGCTTAGAACTAAGGTATCTAAATGAAAAATATTACCAAATTTAACCAATTTCTTGTTCTCTCGAGAGCAGGGGAAAAACCAATTGATGAACTATCTTAAGTGCAAGGAAAAGGACGGAGGATTGACACTAGCAAAATTAGAATCTAAATCGCCTCATGTTAAACCAAATGCACATAGTTTGGAATGTAAATTACTCTTTGAAGTTGCTTGAACCCACGATGCACGTGATCAATTATCTGTACTGTTAATTGAAAATCGTATATACAGAGGGTGTTTGGCTAAGCTTATAAGCTGGTCAAATCAGTTTATAATCATTTTTCGGCTTATCTATGTGTTTGGTAAAGTTAAAAGTGTTTATAAGTCAAGTGCTTATAAGTCAAAAATAAGCCAAAAGTCATAAGCTGATCACCCCTATGAATTTTTAGCTATACTAGTTGATGATAGGCTATAATTACGTATTTTAGTCGATTATTACACTCTAATTTACTGCACTTTAGTTGAGTTTGAGCTTTAATCGCTAGTGTTTTGCACTAATTGTGTGTTTTATGCCTTGTAGGTGTGATTCCGAGCTGTATAGATGTTATGTAATGAAATTTAAGTGGTTTGGAGCTTTGAAGTCTGAGTAAGAGCTCAAGGAATTAAGCCGGGATCGCGTTCGGGGATCAACGGATGATAAAACAACAAAACGAAAACTCGAAGAGGCATATTGCGCACTATCTAGTAAAATAGACATAACATTTTACTCAGAACTCCATTTGGGCTTCACAATATATGGTTGGAAAGCTAACTCAAAGGGCTACAACTTTCATGTTTTACGTTTTTCCAAATTCCAAACATAACAGGGTCAAAAACCGCGATCGCGGCAGAATCGCGGCAGAACCGCGGCAGAGGGCAGTCGCGGACAACTGAAGAATCTGAGAGGGTGTTTGGCCGCGGTTCCGGCGCGACCGCGGTGGTACTGCGGCAGGATGCGTAAATTTCAGGGACCAAAGTGCAAAACACGGGATTTTAAGCCCTAAACCCTATATTAAACCAAGGAAGCCGGCCAAGAATTGGAGAGGACATATTTTTGACATAGATTTGACCTAAGGAGGCAGAGACACAATAGGAGCAAGGCTTGGGAATTCTTCCACGAGTTTTTTCCTTCCTCTTCCTATTTTTCATTGTTAGTTATGACTTTTAGTATTGTAGTTTTACATACTATTATGAATAGCTAAGTTGTTATCTAGAGTTTTGATAGAACCTTTTGTAGGATAAATTCTTGTTATATTTTTATATAATTGAGCCGTAGTATAATCTCTATTTGTTCAACTACGTTCTTATTGTAGTTAATTGAAGAGCTCTCAATTAGCTGTGCCTATTTAGTGTGCATAACTCGGGAGAGAGTGCATATTTAGGTAATTGTTGAACAACACCACTCCCAGAGTATATGAGGGATCAATAACCGAGGGTTTAAAGGCGGGATTAGGGATAACGAAGCCTTGGGTGCGATCTGAAGTGAGCTGTATCAAAAGCCAGCTAGCGTAGCTCGGGAGAGTGCGTCTAGTAAATTGTCGTGATTACTCGGGAGAGATTTACGGTAATAAGAGTGCTCATGATCGGTAGAGAATACTTAGGCGAAATTATAGAAGACATAGCGGGAAGGATTCCGACAATTGGGGAAATCATAACTCTAGACCTCCTTAATCTTGTCTCTAACTCTTAGTATCTTTAGTTGTTAATTTATTATTTTAATTTGTTAATCAATTAGTTAAACACAAGAATCTAAATATCTATAAGTTAGGAACTGTTCAAGCTTGTCTTCTTGGTGATAGTGAACAACTGTAGCTAAGCCTTAGTTCTCTGTGGGATTCGACTCCGGACTTGTAAACCGGATTATATTTGCAACGACCGCATTGTCCTTTTTATAAGGCATAGTTGGACGTGATCAAATTTTGGCGCCGTTGCCGGGGAACTAATGGTGTAGCTGTAGGTGTACATATTGCTAGGTTTCAAGTTTGAACTTTTATTTTTATTTTTTGTATTTGATTTTTTTTGTTTTACTTGTTGATTTAAAAAAAACATGGCATCATGGAATTATGAAAGTTTTGATGTTGGTAATTCTATTTTTAATCCTCCTTATGCATATTGTGATGAAAACCACCCTTGGCAAAATTATCAAAGCATTCCCGAGAGCGAGTTATGTGCACCAACTCAATCTTATGTGAGGAATATGTGTGATATGTGTGGTGGTCAAGATGGTCACTTTCATGGTTGTGCTTATATTTCTTATCTTCCCCCAACCCCTTATTATGATGATTCTATATTTTCTTGTGAGGATAATAGGAACAAAGAACCTCGGGAAGCTGACCTAAAGAAGATCGAAGATATGTTAAAGTGTCTTATAGAACAACAAAGTAAAATACTGCTGCAGATAGAAAGGCAAGATGAAACTATTTACAACTTAGAGGCTCAAGTGAGTCAATTAGTTGAAGCTTTTAATGCTCAATATGTCAATATTATGGATAGTAGCCAGGAGCAGTTTGCATTAGAGACGGAAATTGAGGTGCCAATGGAGGGGTCCAAAGTAGAATCCCAACACTCTAACCATCTAGAATTTGAGGATGAAGATACAAATTTAGTTGACTCTAGTGTTTTGGGTGTTGAGGAGGTTGAAAATTTTGAAATTCATGAATTGGAACGTGTTGGACCTCATTCCAAACACTTCTCTACATTATGTTCGGACGGTGAAATGGGAATGGATCTTAACGAGCATAAAAAGGAGTCCAAGGAAGAGGTAGATGGGCCTTATATTTTGAAATTCTCAAGGCCGTCTAGGCAAGGTGACACTCCTCGATCGAGAGCCAAAAAGTGCATAAGACTCTATCTAATTTTTGGCACGCAAGAATTTGTACCGCCCCAAGAGCATAATCATAATCTTGAAGCAAAACTTGGGGTGCGATTCATAAGTTCGAAGTGGAGGCAGAAAGTGATTCACGTCGTGTCGCGACGTTAAATCAAGCGCTTGTTGGGAGGCAACCCAGCTTTACTGCTTTCTTTTATTTTTTGTATTAATTTTTTTTAATTGTATTATTGTAGTGTCAATTTTTTATTTTCTAGGAGCATGGAAAGCAAAGGTATTTGAAGGATACAATAACAAACCAAATGGTTGGAACTAAGTGTGAGGTACCCGCACGAAGGACCAAGCTTGGGAGAAGTCTGAGTATCCCATGAGCTGTTAGTGCTTCGGCCTTTGTCCTACCAGGGAGTCTCTTTTACCCTTTTTATTAGTTATGGTGTGCATTGGGGACAATGCCCAATTTTAAGTGCGGGGTGAGGAGATTGACTGGGTGACTTTCTATGCTATTTTAGTTGTGTTAGTTTAATTGAATAATTTTTTTTTAAATAGAAAAGATTGGACTTTTCCCGACGATGGATCTATTAGACAATTTTCTTGAGGGATTTAAGTCTAAAGAAAAAGTACAAAAATATTTTCTTTTGTTAGGTAGTGTAATAATTACCCCTTGGTTTTTCTTTAAATCACGGTTCTTTTTCAAGGGTTTTGTTTGAACCGGGTGTAGTTAGTTTTATTTTTTTTAGGAGTAAGAGCCAGTGTGAGATGAATTGAATTGAAGCAATATCTCTTGACTTTGTTATGCCTTGAGAATAGTGAGTACTTTGGTTGTGACGCTTAGGCTCAGTTTTTGACTCTTGTAGAAGTACCTTAAATTGTATGATCTTAACTTTGCTTAACTGCTTTGACTAGAGTGTCTTGATGATCCAATCTTGAGTGAGTCATGTGCCATGTGTGTGTAAGAATTTGTTGTATTCTGTGCATTACATTTGATGCCTAGAACTTGCCCCGTGTGTTTGCAAAGCGAAATAGTAGTTTTATTCAGTCTAGGAAGTGATATAGGCATTTCTTTGTTGAGCCAGATATGTATATTTTACCCACCTAATTGTTATGTATCGTAGTTAACCCCTTTGAGCCTGTAATCTTGTTTCTTTGGCAACCACATTACAAGCCTTACCCATTTGTTTGAATTAACCATCTATTGAACCATTGTAACCTCTCATGAGCACTTGAATTGTTTATGAATTTTGTAAAAGTTAAAGTGTGGGGTGGTTGGTTTGGCTTTTGAGTGGAACTAGTGAAATAAGGAGAAAGGGTGCACTGATTTGAAAAGCAAAAGTCTCTTGAATTGAAAAAGAAAAAAAAAGTTGTATTGCTGTAAAAAAAATATTCTTTGATAGTGGTGACTCTTGATATAATTGTGCTTAAATAATTTAGGAGTTGATGTATATTGATGTGAAGGTGGAGTTTGGCTTGACATAAGTATGAGGTTTGAATGTTAAAGTATATGTATTAAAGTGCTTAGGGAGGTGTAGTCACTCTTATATCTAAATGTATCCTACCCGTCCCGTAGCCTACATTACAACCAAATAAAGTCATAATTGATCCTAGATTGAATGAGCTCCATTAGTAGAGTAGTACACTACGGGCAAGCTTATGGTGCATCTTTTGTGGCATATGAATGTTATTTCTGAAAGTGAGTGAATTCTTTCTATCTTGAGTTCCTAAGTGTTCTTAAATTTTATTGTGTGGAACTACTCTCTTTTGTTGTGTGAGGGCACTTAATTCATGAAGGAAAGGTAATGTCAGTGACCTCTATGTTAGAGTAAGTAGGTGAATTGCGAATAATGCGTGCTACTTATGAGTCAAATCTTGAGGTGAAGATGTTACGCTTTTGTGCTTAATCTATTTTAAATACTCTTGGTATGATGAGTTAGGAGAATTGTTTAAAAAGGTCGTGTCTATAAAAAAAACATGTAGTTTGATTGCTCGAGGACGAGCAATAGTTTAAGTGTGGGGTGTTGATGATAGGCTATAATTACGTATTTTAGTCGATTATTACACTCTAATTTACTGCACTTTAGTTGAGTTTGCGCTTTAATCGCTAGTGTTTTGCACTAATTGTGTGTTTTATGCCTTGTAGGTGTGATTCCGAGCTGTATAGATGTTATGTAATGAATTTAAGTGGTTTGGAGCTTTGAAGTCTGAGTAAGAGCTCAAGGAATTAAGCCGGGATCGCGTTCGGGGATCAACGGATGATAAAACAACAAAACGAAAACTCGAAGAGGCAAATTGCGCACTATCTAGTAAAATAGACATAACATTTTACTCAGAACTCCATTTGGGCTCCACAATATATGATTGGAAATATAACTCAAAGTTCTACAACTTTCATGTTTTACGTTTTTCCAAATTCCAAACGTAACAGGGTCAAAGACCGCGATCGCGGCAGAATCACGGCAGAACCGCGGCAGAGGGCAGTCGCGGACAACTGAAGAATCTGAGAGGGTGTTTGGCCGCGGTTCCGGCGCGACCGCGGTGGTACCACGGCAGGATGCGTAAATTTCAGGGACCAAAGTGCAAAACACGGTATTTTAAGCCCTAAACCCTATATTAAACCAAGGAAGCCGGCCAAGAATTGGAGAGGACATATTTTTGACATAGATTTGACCTAAGGAGGCAGAAACACAATAGGATCAAGGCTTGGGAATTCTTCCACGAGTTTTTTCCTTCCTCTTCCTATTTTTCATTGTTAGTTATGACTTTTAGTATTGTAGTTTTACATACTATTATGAATAGCTAAGTTGTTATCTAGAGTTTTGATAGAACTTTTTGTAGGATAAATTCTTGTTATGTTTTTATATAATTGAGCCGTAGTATAATCTCTATTTGTTCAACTACGTTCTTATTGTAGTTAATTGAAGAGCTCTCAATTAGCTGTGCCTATTTAGTGTGCATAACTCGGGAGAGAGTGCATATTTAGGTAATTGTTGAACAACACCACTCCCAGAGTATATGAGGGATCAATAACCGAGGGTTTAAAGGCGGGATTAGGGATAACGAAGCCTTGGGTGCGATCTGAAGTGAGCTGTATCAAAAGCCAGCTAGCGTAGCTCGGGAGAGTGCGTCTAGTAAATTGTCGTGATTACTCGGGAGAGATTTACGGTAATAAGAGTGCTCATGATCGGTAGAGAATACTTAGGCGAAATTATAGAAGACATAGCGGGAAGGATTCCGACAATTGGGGAAATCATAACTCTAGACCTCCTTAATCTTGTCTCTAACTCTTAGTATCTTTAGTTGTTAATTTATTATTTTAATTTGTTAATCAATTAGTTAAACACAAGAATCTAAATATCTATAAGTTAGGAACTGTTCAAGCTTGTCTTCTTAGTGATAGTGAACAGTTGTAGCTAAGCCTTAGTTCTCTGTGGGATTCGACTCCGGACTTGTAAACCGGATTATATTTGCAACGACCGCATTGTCCTTTTTATAAGGCATAGTTGGGCGTGATCACTAGTCTTAGTGTACGTTATGGCTGTCCAAGGGGACGGGACGGGACGGGACGAGACAAAATTAACAGGACGGGATGGGACGACATTTAAGCGGGACGGCGGCGGGACGGGACGAAATGGGACGGGACAAACGGAACGAAACGGTCGTCCCATCTCGTCCCGCAAACAAACGGGACGGGACGAAACGGGATGGGACAAACGGGACGAAACGGTCGTCCCATCCCGTCCCGCTAACAAACGGGATGGGACGGGATGGGACTGGTTCGTGGGCCTTAAGTGTATTTTTTTTAAAAAAAAAAACGTCTAGTTTTTTGAAAATCACTTTGTTTTTAAAGTTTGCAACGGCTAGATTTTTGACTTATTTAATAAACTTAAATGTTATTATGTTAAAACAAAAATTAGAAAACTAAGTAAAGAATTATAAAATATTAAAACAAAAAACTTGTAATGAAATATTCTAGTAATTGTATATTTATAATAGAGTTATAAATTATTTAATATAATTTTAAAGTATTAACTATTAAGTAACTAAGAAAATTCATAAAAAAAATTCAACGCTTAGAGCCTTTTATTTTATTAATGGAACTTTCAAATCTCAAATACAAATATAATTCTTTTAAAGAGCACCTAATCTACGCAGTCACCTTCTAGGAAGGGTTCTGTTTGAACTAGGCCTCTTAGTAGCCAATTACAAATTATCATACTAATATTTGTAAGCTCCTATATAGCTTCTTTGTAACTTATCAATAATATCTCTCGGACATTCTGCTGGAATTGGCAATGTTGATTGATGTTCCATGAGCTCCATGCCATCATCGCTCCCAGTGCCAGTACTTATGGTAGGATCTATAATTTTTCCAGCTTCTATGTTAGCTTGTATCCATAAAGATTTGTGATCCTTTCTTAAGTGTCTAGTTAAACCCCCACGTCCCACCACTTGTTGAGTATGCAAATTGTTGCTTACATTTTTCGCATATAGCACGATGATTGACTTTATCATGTTTAAAAAAAATTCATACAAGTGATGTTTTGGGACGTTCAGCCTTAGGCTTACCCCTTACAGGGGGTACAGGGGGTAAAACTCCAGACTGAGATTGACTCTGAGTTGGAGCTTGTGTTGCGGGACTAGTGGGTGTTTCATCTAATTCTTCTTCCTCATTTTCTTCATCCTCATTTTCTTCGTCCTCAAAAAAATATCATTGCCAAATTGTCTTTGTAAAATTTCATGATCTAATTGTTCTCCGACATGAACATCATAAAATGTGGGGGGTTGGGAAAATGAAGTTTCATCAACATGAGTCATTTCATCAATATGTTTTCTAATTCTAGGTCTAGAAGAAGGGTTAGGATTAGGATTACTACTACTTTCACCTTTACTATTTTTTTTACTACTTTTTTTGAAAATGCCAGATACATTTTTAGGTGCCATAATTTAAATACGAAATTAAATTAAAAAAGCTAACACAAAATTAAACACAAATTAAATACGAAAATATAACACGTAAAGTAAACACAACAATTAAGCACTAAAATGATATGCAAAAATTATATATTAAAATTATGAGATGGAACAAGTGCATCGTGATTAAATATTGAAACTTGAAGAAAAAGTCCTAGATTAATTGCTCCAAATACTTGACGAATTAATTTGAAGCTTGAAAGTTGCTCCAAAATATTTGCCCAAATACTTGAAAGTTATCACTTGATACTTGATAGTAACAAAATTGAGAGAATAATATAGATAGAATATTAGAATATAAGAGATTTGAGAGAGAAGATTGATTTTTTATGGGAAAAAATGAAGAAGAATGGGAGGTATTTATAGTAGAAAATAGGGCCAAAGTGTAATTTAATAAACTTAGGGGTTATATTAAAAGTTTGGGGGGGGGGAGGTAGGGCTGATTCAGAGGGGTAGGGGCTGTTGGCAACGGCTATTTTGCAATTTTAGCTGTTGTCCAACGGCTAGCTTTTTAAAAAAAATTTGGCGGGACGCAGAACGGGACGGGACGAAATGGGACGGGACAAACGGGACGAAATGGCCGTCTCGTCCCATCTCATGCCCCGTTTAACATTGGCTCATCCCATTTAACTTGGGGCGGGGCCGGACGCGGGACGGGACGGCCTGTCCCGTTGGACAGCCTTAGTGTACATGCGTTGCACGTGTTTATCGCGTCAATAATAAAATATTATTGATAATATATATTTTCTCATATAAATAATATTAATATCGTATTTTAATCGAATTAAAATAGTTTCAATTAAAAAATTTAAACTGAATATTAAATATTGTATCAACACAAATTGCTTCGTATTTATACAAAATAGTAATTTTGGCACAATAAAAAGAGTTAACGCTTATACTGTTTAAAGAATAATATTTTACTTTTCAATTTTTATTTTTGTATAGGTTATTAGGTCATCAATGTTTCCTTCTTCTTTTTTGGTCTTATTGATACGTTCTTTGCCTTCTATCTTTTCAACTTCAATTTTTATAGCACAAACTTTTATAATATCATGTAATTCCTATACTATTAAACGTCTTCCAATTTGATGCCCTCCATTTATTTATTTAAGTTTGAAAAGAAAGATAGAAATTTTATAATAAAATTTGTTGTTGTTAAAATAAAAAGCATGTTAAGTACAAGTAAGAATACATATATAACATTTTGAGAGATTAATTCTATATATTTTTTTATTATCGCAACCAACCAAATATCGTGTAGCTTTAGAGAATGCAACATTGTTACTCATGTTTTGTTATCTTTAATATCAAACACCTCATATATTAAAAAATATCTAGAAAGTCATACGTAAATAAATTATTATCGTATTTATAAATATATTATAATAAAAAAATTTAATCTTGAATAATTTTAAACTTCTAAATATTAGGACTTAAGGCGTAGTTCAATTGAATCGAATTCTAATTAGTTAATTAAAAAAGTAACTATTTGTTTTCAACATTAAAAAAATAATTTTTTGCCTTTTTATATTCTTATATTAGCTCATCCCAATTTTTAAATATAAGTGTAATTATGAAGGAAAATAAAAATATTTTTTATAGTATATACTTTTCAATAATAAAAAAGAAAAATTAGTAAAGTAATAAGAGTATGAGAGAACACAATAGTTGAACTCCACAAAAAATGGGGCAAACTACAAGAAGTTGCCGGCGAAAGATTTCGAGCACCAAGCGCTTGAAAGGAACAAAGAACAAAATTTTCTTCATTTAATTCAGTTTGGATCAAATAAGGAAATTAATATTCTTTATAAGGTAAATTTTTAATTGATTTTAAAATTTAAATATTCGGAGAGTAGCTTAATTTACTATTTTATCCAATCATTCTTGTAGTTCGTGGCAGCCGTCGTGAGTGGTAAACTTCTTCTATTCTTCATTTGTGCAATCATGATATTTATTGATTATATTGAGCTTCTTCTTTCTTTTTTTTCTTTTTTTTCTTTTTTTTTTCTGTTTTTGATATGTATATATACTTTATGTGCTTTAAATCTTTTTGTGCCTCTGTTAATTTCTTCTTTAAAATTTTAAAGAGATTAGTTCGAATGTATTATGCAGCAAATCAGACAAAAATTTATCATTCATCAACAAACATACTTCTTTATACGTTGAAAAATATATACTCCAACAATATTTTATAGACATTTAGAAGTTAGAAGAAATTATGCTATTTAAAGAAAGAGGTTTAATTCACCTTCTTCATAGTGATGTGTCTACCGTTAAAATCAAATAGTACAATAAAAATTAATTTTGAAAAAAAAGACACAACAAAATTTGCCCCGGAAAGGGATGAATGTAGACAATTCGTGGGCGATATAGATTGTATCCCATATGACATTTACATGTAAGAATTCTAATTTACTTAACAAACAAAGTTCTTATTAGTCTAAGCAATCTCATTATTTGGCACTTGGCAGAGATAAAATTTCTCCATTAATTAGAAATTCTAAAAAAACAGGATAGCAATATCTGAAAAAAATAAACATAAAAATAACTTAGTGAGAATCGTACCTGAAGAAACGTCACAACAACAAATATAGAAGTGTTGAGACTCAATCTAAAGAAATGTCTCTAAGCAAGAGAAATTAGCTACAAATATACATATGAAGTCCAGAATTAAAACTGAAAATATATAGATCAGAAACCTAAATAGATCTAAAATCATACCCCGCAAATTATAATTCTTCTTTGGTACCAATAAACAAAACAAAACTACAAAATAGATTGAAAATCAAGTAAATTTAATTTGTAAGTACTTATCTTGATCTTAGGTGCGTGAATTCTACCGTAGGTTTGCCAAGCAATTGAAAGACCTGCGTTTGCGGCCACAAGCAAGTAAAAGACATAGATCAATTTCTCATAAATCGATGACAAAAACATGCAAGTAACAGATTTAGTACCCAATTTGTTAAGCAAAAGTAATTCCTAGTTCATAGATTATGAATATCACATGGATCATAGCATATGAATAAATTTCTAGCATTGGGTTCACTCGTAGAATTTGCAATGCAAAGTAGCGTATTTCGTTACAAACTAATGCAACTCAACAAAAAATCATCAAAACATTGAGTCTTGCAAAAAGCATATTTTCTTTATATAACTTGTTTCTACTTCGTCACTCAACTATTAAGAGCAAGAGATCTTGACTTCTATAGGAATCAAATAATTTCCTTGTATAAAATGTAGAAGTGTTAATTAATTAATGAATGAGCCCCGCAGAAGCAAATTTTCTTTATATAACTTGTTTCTACTTTGTTAGACAATTATTAGGAGTATGAGATTTGACTTGGGTAAAAATTAATTAATTTTCTTGTATAAAACTTACAAATATTAATTAATTAATTAATTTAAGGAAATATTAATAAAGCATTATAAATTAAAGATGCAATGTATGTGAAAAATTAGGACTCATACGTAGTTAAAATAGGAAAATTATTTAATAGTCAATATTTTAGGTGATTCCAAACTCTTAAATATTAGGAAAATAATTAAATTACTATTTTATCTAGTGTGAAATCTATTTTTAAAGGGCAAAAAAGGCGAACTACATTTCGCTAAGGACCTTCGTGCTTTTAATATAGTATAGATAAACATTTTAAGTTTGACCAAAACTTTTTACTATTTTATCCTTAAAATATTTCTTTTTAGAACATTTATTATGTATCCTCAACTATTTTATCAACGAAAATTTATTGTGACTAAAAAAATAATTATTATGTGTTATTAATAGAATTCTCTCATAAGAATATTTTAATTGATAATATGTTTGTCAATTTTTTATATTTTTACTAAATAGATATATACATATCAAATATTTAACAAAGTAAGATAGAAATAACATGTAAATAACAAAAAAAACCGACAAAACCCAACCAATTCAAACCGATACAGTTGGTTTGGTTTGGTTTTGATAAAAACCAAATCAACCCGGTCCATGTACACCCCTACCTGCAACAATATGAAATTAAAATCTAAGGATAAGGTAGCGATCACATTCTCCTGCAGCAAAATGTATGTAATTGAGGAAATGTATCACATTATGTCTCAACAACGGAATTATAAGCTTTTACGAATCCTCAAAGAACATCAGGGAAACCTAACAACACATTTAATCTACCAAAAACTTCTTCAATTGTCCATCAATTCTTTGAAATACTCCCCTATTAGTATTTCCTCCCAAAACCTCCTGCACCGCGACCATATGTTGGTAGAGATGCTACAGCCTGTGGCTCAGCAGCTTGCTTGACAACACCAGGAAGATCAGACATGCCGAGGGCTGTAAGCATGTCAAGGGTCTCCTTGTCAACTTCAATGAGGTCAGTTTTGATGGCAGACTCATCAGGAACAAAGTCCATACGTCTCTCACGCTCCTCCTCCTGCAGTTTCAGGGAGATACCTCGAACAGGTCCCTTCTGAATACGTTTCATGAGATGGGTGGAGAAACCAGCAATCTTGTTGCGGAGACGCTTGGAAGGAATTATGGCAACTTCCTCCAGGATCTTCTTGTTTGTGTGGAAATCCAAAGTCATTTTGGAGTAATACTTCTCAATTACCTGTCGAGATGACTTCTTCACTGTCTTAGTGCGTACACGACCCATCCTTGCAGAGTTTCCCCAGACCAAACCTGTTATATTAATGTTTTTCAGATATTCATCATTAATCTTTTCACTATCACAAGAATATTCGATGATGCATACTTCATTTTCACCAAAAAAAAAAAGAAAAGCTGAATATTTCCATCAGATTGCTGCGACTTATTGAATCTCAACGTACGAAGTAAGAACCTGTAAGACATATTCTACAAACACTGAGAAACGTACATTCCCAATCTAAATGGCATAAACACACATGCTCTCGGGTCTGCCAACAGTTTTCAAGCTCAAGAAAACCCTTTTTGACCAGCGCCTGAATCTAAAAGAACACATTTTCATCTTCTCTTTTGTTCTCAGACGGCAGATGGAGAAAGCAAATATATCTCCAGAGTCCATATCAATTTGAAAGGGGATAGGCAGGGAAAAGGCATCTCCTCTTAGGCAACTAATATGACAGGAGCCTTCTAAATCCTCAGACTAACCTGCTATAACTGTTCCGTCCTGTTGGTTAACTCACTAGCTTAATCATTAGGCAATTGCAATTACGGGATGTAAGTATGATCCTAGAAAACAAAATGAGCTGATTGCAACCACTCGTCACTAGACTGTTCAAACTTCGAGTTGACTGACATGCTCATTGGAGTTTCTTAATTTCCTAAAGAACTAATCGCTGTAATATTCTTAATAGCCAATACACAATAGTTCAAAGTTTTTCAACTTCAGAAACAACAATGCAGATAACAAAAAATACTGACCTTGAAATCAGTATCTCCACTTTCTTCTTCTATCAACTACTAATCAAATCCAGTTCAACTCCAAATTAGTTTGGTTCGGCTACAACAATCCTCTTATTCATCCCACATTATTCAGGTCATTTAGCAATTAGTATTCAGAGGATTCATCTTAGATTCCATTTTTCAATAACGGTTGTACCGGTGCCAAATTGAGCACACCTCGACTAAATCACCTAATAACTGCTACTTACAACTAATACAAATATGGGCAACTCTGCCACCAAGTCTTGGGAAGAAATCACCAAATTATTTTTTTAAAGCGGACATATATACAAAGAGAAAATACAGAAAAATTGGATTCTTAAACATATGTTTTCTAACAACTTTTAGCAAGTAAACAATTTGCTCAATCCTAAAGAGTCGTGATCACATAAAGCATATTATTATTTTTCCAGTAATTGAGAGCAAAGAAAACAAATGTAATGTTAAAAATAGAAAGCTAAAAACTCACAGAGATTTCTGAAGAGAAAGAACCACAGTCGTGTGCGGCAGCAACTGAGCAAAGTGTAATTTCAGCAGAAATAAAAGAGGAGTAGACTATATTAGGGTTTGTGTTTGTGTTTGTGGATGATATTGGGCTTGTATTGTGTAAAGTCCATTTTGGGCTAATGAAATATTGATGGGCTTGGACCAGGCTTTCAAATTTGCTTACGTGGATAAACTGGACCCACTCTTTATTTCCTTTTTGGTTTTCCTGCGTTTATTTTTCAAATGATGGTCTCTGTTAGGGGTGTAATTTTTTATATATACTATATTATAAAGTTATTTATCTGCTTTAATTAAAATTTATTATTTATCATAACTAACTAATTTTTTAACAAATTATATATATTTCTTTTTAAAAAGGTCCCAAACCATAATTAACAACTGCAATTAAGGAATTCAATTAAATCACTTTTCTTTTTTCTCTCCTCTTATTCTTGTATGCATATTGATCATGTTTTAAATTATAACGTAAAGTTGGTCTTTTTCTATTTTTTTAATGACTTTGACCCTTGTGATTGGGATGCTTAATGCACTGTGTTGCTTTTTTCTTCTTTTTTCAATGCCTTTGACCATGACAATTTTACTCACATATAATTTTTTCCTAAGCACTAGTTATAATAAGATGTGCACATTTCTAATTTTTTTTTCTCAAAGTAACATCTTGAGCAATGTGTATTTTGAGTAACTTAAATATTTTATTCAGTAATTAAAATATTTTTATTTACTAAAGAGATATGTGAACAAAACAAAAACTAAAGTTGGACATGATCCCAACTTTCCTATCAGATAAAAACAAATCTACTTCACCTAAGTAACCAGGAACTACTAACACACATTTGCTAAGAGTAGAAATTGAGCTGCTCTATTCTTCATTGTCGGTGAGTGTGACACTATATTTTGTATAAAATAACTCTTTCAGATTTTGTGTTATTTTCTTGAGAAGTATCTTATAAATTGTATTTATTATGACTAAAGAAATATTTAAAGTACAAATTATATATTTTTTTATAGGAAGATTTTATTAAAAAAAAAAGACCCAAAAAAACCAATAAGACCGGAAAAAATCTAATGGTGCATTACGGGTACACTTCATGCCTCTATATTATTCCCTACTCTCTCGGTCTACTTTAATTAATTTTTTGGTTATTTTCACATATATTAAGAAATTAACCTTTTAGTATTAATTAATAGTGAAACTGTCTATATTAACCTTAATTTGTGCATTAAAAATATAACAAACACTCTTGGGCTCTTTATCCAAGGATAATTTTGAAAAGAAAATTAATTTTGAAAAAATTAAATATTATGGACTATAAAAAAAAGGCCAAAAATCAATTAAAGTTGATTGATTATGTGGAAAACATTCTGAATAACCGGTTTAAAGACAAAAATAAACCACATTTCCTTTAACTCCCCCATTTCTCTCTCTGTAATAGGCCATTCCTTCAATTACCAAAAACCTCTTTAAATCCCGAGTGCGCGATTCAAACGGCGCCGAATAATTCAATTCAATTCAATGTCGAAATGGACGAGGGAGGAGGACAAGCTATTCGAACACGCCCTGGTTCTGTACCCTGAAAATATCGCCGATCGGTGGCAATTAATCGCCGATCATGTACCCGGAAAAACAACCGAGGATATAATCGCTCATTACGATGACCTCGTTCACGATCTATTGGAAATTGATTCGGGTCGGATCGAACTCCCGACCTATACGGATGATCCGGTTGAATCAAACAAGAAGAACACTGAAATTGAGAGGAAGAAGGGTACCCCTTGGACTGAAGAAGAACACCGGTAATTTTTTTTATTTTTTTTTAACAATTTCTCATTATTTCTGTTTTTGAAAATTTTGACTGTAAATAACTTGTGAATTTTTTTTGTTTTAATAATAAAAAATCTTCGTGATTTTTTTCTTCTATTTTCTATCTTTTCATTAAAGGTGAAATTTTGTGTACATATTGAATTTGGTATTGTGGGTTTTGTTTGTCACATATTCAGGTGGTTCTTTTATCATTTCTGAGATTCTGGGTAAATATATAATAACAGTACTAAATTTTAAGTAGTGGTGGCGAAGTGGATAAATAAAACAATTATCCATCCATATTATATCTACTAAAAAAATGGGTTGAATAATGAACTTTTTAAAATTGGGTCAAATATGGATAAGAACCATATTATCCACTTAGAAAATGGATAACTAATTGGTTAACTTTTATATTTGTAAAGACTCAAGGTTCCTCAAGTTTGGGAGATTAGTGATCATATTCAAGAAGCCATGGATAATATGGGTCGGGTGCAATGTTTTAAAAGGCTGGAGCGTGAGGCGAGGCGAGGCGTAAGCCCTGAGACATGGGGCGTAAGTCCCATGGATCTTTTAAATTTTACTAATTTCAAGAATTTTAAGATAGTATAATATAAAAAATAATTATAAAAATTACATTAAAATCACAAAATTATAACAAATAATCCATTTAAAATATTTATAAATTATAATTCAACTATGAATAATATGAAAAGTATGACAAATATCATAATATGCAAATTAACTGCAATGTCGTTACAACTCAAACATCAAAAGTAATGTATTCGATATGAAATCTTATATGTATCAATCTTGAAAGAAGTTCAATATTATAATTTGATATTTTTCTTAAAATACTCCTTTTATTTAATATGCTTTCTATTTGAAAGAGAATTTATATAAAAACATAATTCACAATTTAAATATGATTCTCTAGCATCATTTATTTTTAAATTTCAACAAGTTAATAAAGTGACACATAATTCACCATACAATACCATGTAACTAATTATTTGTAAATAGTTACTAGCTAATATTGATCTATTAAATTAATAAGTATTGTATCTTGTAAACGTAAAAAAAAAAATATTTAGAAAAATAATTATAAAAAAATTATGGACTATTATATAGTAAAGACATAACAAAAGTTAATAAATAAATACTTTTTAAATGAAAGATTTATTTAAAATTAACTATCATAGCAGTCTTAGTGGATAACGTGCAATAATTTTTATTTTAATTATGACATAAAATACTATCAACTTAATGATTTATGATTGAGAAAAAAGTAATTTTGAATAGTCAATGATTTATTAAGAAAATTTGAGGATTTACAAGGTTAGTTATATACAATTGCATAAAGTTCTGTTAGGCGAACCCAGTACGCTGGGCGTTGGGCGTTTCCGGAGCGTAAGCCCCGATGGCCGAGGTGTATGTCTCACGGAACTAAGCCCCACACATAAGCCCAGGGCGTTTTACGAGTGCTCCGCCCCAGAGCGAGTCCCAATTCTGTCTTTTAAAACAGAGGTCGGGTGGGATAACTTATCCGTTTTTGCATTACCCGTTTTGACAAGCTCATACCCGACCCGATCCATCTGTTTGCCACCCCTAGTTTTAAGTTTTATACATTGACGGTCAGGGGCGGACCCACATGGGGTCAAGAGGGTTCATCTAACCCGTTTCGCCAGAAAATAATACCGTATATATAGGTATATTTTATCTTACTTCCAGTAAATGCTGTTATATATTTTGTTGACCCCGCGTTGAACAACGGTATAGTCCAGCCCACTGTCAAAGTCGGTTCAAAATCCCTAGAATACCTTGTTTCGAAACCTGTCTGCTGCGTATACTTTTGGGTACTCTTTTTTACCCTATATCCCTATATACAACACTCTCTTTTTCCCTCTATATACGTACGATAAAGGAAAATTTCTACCTCTCCTACATCACTCTCCTGTTTTCTTATATACATACGATATTAAGAAAGTTTCTATTTCTCTTTTTTAGACTAGGAAAGCTTTATATACACAATTTAGGAAAGAAAATTACACCTTTTTAATAAAAATTTATTTTGTTTACGTCTTTGTACATTTATTTCTTTATGTTTTGAACCCGCTTGATAAAAATTCTGGGTCCGCCACTGTTGACGGTGTAGAGTTTTTTTTACTCCATCACACCACTTAAAAGTTAAAAGGTGTGCTTTCTGCTTTGATCATTGGAAAAGAAAAGGGATTCTTTTTTACTCAGACAAATAAGAAGGAAAAATGTACTTTTTGGTTCAGTTAGCTGCCTAAGTAATCATCTATATTTGATCTTAACTAAAAGGCAGAGAAAAGTGTCTGCCTAAGAGTAGTCTTATCATAAATTACTTTTTTTTTCCCTGTACCAGTAAACTGATAAAATTTAGAAGTTTCTTTCTCTGTTGTGTGATCCAGCATATATGCAATGGTTTTCTTGTCTGTAACTATGTTGAAAACAAATCATTCATGCACAATCAAGGATTTTAATTTGATTGGTTCACGCTTTAGGTTGTTATAACTGAATTCATTATACTCCTGAAATTATGGGTTCAGATTCTTGTATTTGTTAAGGTTCTAGTGATGTACATATATATGTTTATTCCATGTCTGAACCCAGTACTTGTGCTCTACATCCGCTATAGTTCATCCGACAAAATGGGGATTTTCAACTTGGGAGGAGGGTGTGGGACTTCTTCTTTTTTTCAGATTGAGACAGTTGGCCTCCTAATCTTAGTGAGAGTAAAATGAATATTTTGATAGACGTGGGCAGTTTTCATTGTTGGTTATTTAGATCTTAAATTCAGAAGGCTTGTTTGATTGTGCTTAGTGTTGTCGTGAATTTGGTGCTTGCAACTATGAACTTAGAAATGTTGTTGACGGATTCTTGCCCTTGCAATTGGATGGCCGATTAGCGCGTATCTATAGAGTATTTATACATAGAATTGGAATACTAGTGGTGTTATATTTAATTGTATTAGCATAGCTGTTCTATGACTGTTATATGACCAAAAATCCTAATATTCTTGCATAGGTTATTCCTTATTGGGCTGGAGAAATACGGGAAGGGTGACTGGAGAAGCATTTCAAGAAACGTAGTGGTAACAAGGACGCCAACACAAGTGGCAAGTCATGCTCAAAAATACTTCATTAGACAGCAGGCAATGAAGAAAGAACGAAAAAGGTCAAGCATCCATGATATTACAACTGCAGTGGATACCAACCCAGTACCTCCTCAAAGCAGCTTTCAAAATCAAAGAGGTAACTTTACCATGTAGAGGTAAAAAGTAGGAAACAGAACACTCACACCTGTAAATAGAAGGATCGCCAGCTACCAAAATTTCGAACTTGTAAAGTTTTATTTTCTCTAGTTGACAGTTGATTTTAGTTAGTGAATCCAGGAGCTTAAAGAATGGATTTTTTTTTTCGATGCGAGCAGAATGGGTGTACTTACAGGGAGAACAGTTAATGAAATTGTTGGCAAATGGTTGAAGAACAGAATGCTGTTCAATTTTTTTATTTTTTATTTTTGGTTGCCTTAGTTGTGATGATGAGTATATTCCATGGTTGCATGGTTCTTGCTGTCATGCGTTCACTAGTTTGTGGCCTTATGGTCGTTTTGTGTTCTATTTTTCTGCTAGTTTCTCGCCTATAGGCTACAGAGCTGGAAAATGGTTAGAGCTGAAATACGAGTATTATCAGGAATATTCAATATTCTTTCTTGTGGCCAAGATAATGTTTGAGAGTAGCTTTGTCGAAAATTTTAAATAGTCAACCTTTTGTGTCCAAGTTTACGGGATATTTTCCTCTTTCTGATTATGACAAGGAACTCTTACCTCGGAAAAACTAATAATATTACCAGCTGTTGCATAAAGCAAGTTTATCTAAAGTGAACCTAACAGTAAGATAAGCATCTAAATAAAGCAACAAAAACTATAGTAGCATCTAAATATACTAAAAACCTTCAATAAAACTGTGAGTTTTCTTAGCACAAAGCTTTTCCAACTCTTTAGCAACTTCTTCATCTCCTTTGGAACGAAGCATTTCCTTCATATCACTTGCCTTTTGTCTCACAAATTCACCTTCCTTCTTCACCACCACTTGGTTGATTATGGCTGCAACTTCCTCTCTATGAAGCTTTCCATTACTATCTCTCACAACTTCCACAGCAATACCAACCTCTTCAACAATCGAAACCCCATATTTCATGCTTTCCATTACAGAACTCCATCCACAATGACTCACAAATCCGCCAATACTTGAATGCTCCAAGATTTTTGCCTCCTTTAAAAACTTTTCCCCTATTGAAAAACCCTTAAAATTCACCTTACTATTTTCCAACCCATAAGCAATCTCCAAAAAATATTCACTTCCAAAAGATACAAAAATTGTGGATTTCTCCTCTTTTTCATTCAACCATGTTATTAACTCTGATTCTCCGTCATCAAGAGTAGGTTCTTGAACTAATGGACCAATTGGCACAACTTTTTTCCCAGTTAACTTAGTGATATAATCACTATATTTACCCTCAATCTCCTTAAAACTTTTTATCAAAACAATATCACTAGATAGGTAAAAACAATCTCTAACTCGCTTTTTATCTTCCTCAAGCTTTTCCACAGGCATAAATGATTCATCTTTCTTTATACGAGCCATCTCATAGTCACGATAATAAATAGACGAGAAGGGAAATTTTATACCTGGCTTATTGAAATCATGCAACATATAAGCAGTTAATAAATTCAACAGCAGGGATTTTTAACTCAGCAGCAGCCTTTGGAGCCCAAGGTTGGAGTAAATCATAAATCAACAAATCGGGCTTAAGGGTTTTCAAGATTAGGGTAAAATCAGGACTGGCTAAGTCAAAAGCTTCTTTGAGAGGGTTCATAAGATGAGGTGGGAGACCATTGGTGGTGTGGTGACAAGGAAGAAGATTAGGTAAAGTTTGGAGATAGAAGTTCCAAAAATTGGATTGATGATGAAAATTCCTGGCTAAGTTTTTTCTTAATAGAGCTTAGGTTTACTGGTGTAGAACACAAGTAAATAGTGTAGATATCGCATGGTTCATTTTCCTTTTACGTTGATCCACTTTCTTTGTTTTTCTTCCTCTTCCTTTTCAGTTTCTTTAACTAGCTTTCTTTTCCTTTTTTTTTTTATTTCTGGTAACTATGCTAATTAGGAACCTATGGTAGTTATTTTAGTTAGGATTAGTTGACATGTCTCTAAATTGCATCTTTATACCCTTTTTTTCTTTTAAATGTTGCCCTATATTGGTTTTTCTCACGGTAATAGCACCAGTAAGATTGTATGCTTTTTACATTATATGATCAAAAATTTTAAATACATTTTAGCAAGCCTAGACAGGTTTATGCAATACTAGCTTCTCTATTAAGAATCGAAACTTATGAATGATATGGTAACATGCACTGAATTGCAAGTTGTTTATTTCTTTCTAATGATCATTATTCTGAATTCTACTGGAAGCACCTAAATGCTGTTGGACTCGGATAATTATCACTTGATTAAGAGCAATAACCACATCATAGTTTAACTTTTCTTCTTGCATCCTATAGTTTGTCTAGTAATATACCCTTGGCCTGGACAGAACAAACAATTCAGAGGACCCAAACAGATGGACCTAGGTCCACTTGATCAATAGGAACCAGATTTTTCTGAATTTTTCTTTTTCGATTTAACCATCATTGTCCCAACTAATCCTGATTCTCCCTAGGCAGACCCAATAAGGACATCATTATGCACATGGAAATCACTATTAACAGGCTTGCTTTGGTCCACAAGCCTCGCTATCAATTCCCACGGGGTTGAGTCAATGACATGATTTCATGAGCAGCGAGTTTACACATAATTCACCATGTGTTAAAAGACTATAAAAATGCGGTGCAACAGAACCAAACTGGTCAAAATCAAGATGATATTGATTCTTGAACAATGCGTGTTTTACAGACACAGAGAAAACTTCAAGGATGAAGAGCATGGAGGATAACAACAAACTACCGAAATACTTTGTACAAACACGAGCATTATCAAGAGCAACACAGAGTCGTTATCCGTTTATTTGTCAAAGGTACTTGAAAGCAAGAGTTTGACAAGACGGTTCAGGCGAACCTAGACTTCAGCTCTTGTGACCCTCTTCTTCAGCCTTCTGCTTAAAGAAAAAGAAACAAACTAAGGGGGTTAGGAAAAGGCTCCAGTACAATCACATACACGCATAGACTAACAATTTAATAGATGACCCCATGCATATATTTGTAGCTAGACAAACCATCAATTCCGCACATGTATCTCACAAAATTCAATTATTTTTGTTTTCTCCAACTAAAAAAGAGATTGAAGAAATAAATGTGCAATCTAGGATGGCAATGTGAATGGTGAGAACAGTAAAAAATAGCTTCGTTTATGAAATGGCTTTACATATGAAACAAATGAAAAGGATTATGGAACTGAGCAGCTTTAAGCCCCCGAACACTGATAATTCCCTTCTCCCCTTCACTATATTCTTTCCCAAAATACCACAATCCCCGAGCTAATATCCAACAATTCAGTTTCATATCTTTTTGTTGTGTAGAATGGGGTAAGGATGGGGGACTTGTAAGCAATCAGATAACAGTACGTTTGAGATTTGAGGCATGCAAAATATATATTAAAAAAAATTGGATGTTAGAACTTCATTAAAGGTTCAAATCTTGTCTTGGCAAATGCTCAACCAGAAAAGACAGGCATTTGCGTACCGCACCCGTTATTTCTTTCAATATCATGTCTAAAATACATGCAATTGTGGTTTCAAGTAGAAGTGAGCAGTGTATATGACATAATATTACACAACCGATGCCCATATGTCAAACCTCAGATTTATTAATATGGTCTAGAATTTGAGAAAGTTGGCTAGAACAAGTATACGCAATTCCCATCCATATCAGACTCACCCATATCGCAATTCTCATCCATGCGCCACCTAGTCCAAAACTTTACCAGTGAGAGTTTAAGAAATATTGGTAGAGTAATGTAAAAACCTAAAATGGCTCTCTTTTTCATTGTTACTTGCAATTTGCTTCCTCAAATTGTGCAATGTTTTACTGGAAAAAAAAACTCATTTTCTAGAGGCTCTTGTTTTGAGTGAACATAAAGCTTTACTTATAATTGTATTGTAAGGTGGACTCGAGTATATGGTTGCAGAGTAGTGGTAGCTTTGATAAAAAGGGTGACATTGTTCACAAGCTGGTGGGAGGAAGTCCAATGGAGTAAAAATTGGATGGCTTACCAGAAATCAGAATAACTATTTACCCATTTAATGTATAATATTTTGATAAAGGAAAAACCTTCGATATTTAAACACAGCCAAGCACAGATACCCAAACTGATATATACCAAATGGAGCACGTAATCTTCTTTCTGCTTAGTTACAAAATGAGGTAAATGAATTTCCATTATCCTAAGGAAATTCTCAGCCTATGAGAACTAAAACATGCAGTTTTTTATTTACAATTTTTTTTTCTTTATCATTTGTGTCTAAAATCTAAGATAGTAGCAAAAATCAAGACATATAAGAAGCACCATAGTAGTGTTAGGATTTGCCCTGAATTTCTAATCTATTAGGACTCTCTTTCTTGAAGGAATGAAAAAGACTCCTAAAAAGATTAAATCTCCTTAACATGTCTTATCCTTTTCTTGGAAGACAAGTTTTGCACAACTATAAATTAAGGATCTCTGCTTCTCATAAGAACACAAAAAAAAAATCCACAATGTAGTCATTAAAGAGTTTTGTTTAGGGGGAGATCTTTCTCTCATTAGTTTTTCTTCTTTTATATTAGTTTTATCATATGTAGATCAATTGACCAAACCATTATAACCTATTATGCTTAGTTTAGTATATTTTTCTTTTGTCGTCTGATTTATCGTCCACCAAGCTTTGTATTGTTAGTTTCTGCATGCATCATGTTATTTCAATCCCAACAAGTGGTATCAGAGCCAATGGTTCAGAGTCAACAGTTGAACGAGGTTGAAGACATATTCAATGCATGTTTAGATCAACATGCTACATGTCGAGATAAATTTACAATCACAATTGTATTCAAAACGCCTGTTGCTGCATCTCTCTTTTTAACCTATATTTTGGCCACTTTTAACCAATACCAGTTTTAAGTCATGCCTACTTGCAATCTATGAGTTCCAGTGTCAGTTTTAACTCACGCTTCTTTTTAATGCATGAGCTTCTTTTACCCCATGTTTATTCTTAACACGTGGGCTTCTTTTAACCCATACTTGGGTTTCTTTTAACCAATACAAAGATTTTCAACCTATACCGATTTTTAATCATGGCAAGCAACAGTGATGAAGATTATATGAAGAAGGTGAATCAACTTTGTCAAGAAAATTCAGGCCAAGGGGAGATTGTTAGGATTTGCTCTGAATTTCTAATCTATTAGGACTCTCTTTCTTGAAGGAATGGAAAAAGACTCCTAAAAAGATTAAATCTCCTTAACATGTCTTATCCTTTTCTTGGAAGACAAGTTTTGCACATCTATAAATTAAGGATATCTGTTTCTCATAAGAACACAAAAAAAAATCCACAATGTAGTCATTAAAGAGTTTTGTTTAGGAGGAGATCTTTCTCTCGTTAGTTTTTCTTCTTTTATATTAGTTTTATCATATGTAGATCAATTGACCAAACCATTATAAACTATTATGCTTAGTTTAGTATATTTTT
The DNA here is from genome assembly GCF_000393655.2 of Nicotiana sylvestris. Lineage (NCBI taxonomy): Eukaryota > Viridiplantae > Streptophyta > Magnoliopsida > Solanales > Solanaceae > Nicotiana > Nicotiana sylvestris. The sequence goes on from NC_091061.1 coordinate 29,572,246, forward strand.
CTTTTGTCGTCTGATTTATCGTCCACCAAGCTTTGTATTTTTAGTTTCTGCATGCATCATATTATTTCGATCCCAACAAGTAGAACAGAATAGCAAGTATATGTATGACTATAATACAAAACAAGATAAAAGAATAAGAGAAGGATCCAAACCTTATCAGCCTTCTCTTTCTCAGCTTTCTCTCGCTTTGCCTTCTGCTTAGCCTTCTCCAGTCTCTCCCTTTCCATTTTCTATTCACACCAAAAAAAAAACATGAATAACCTAGCACGAACTTACATCATATTTCAAAAGGAGAACACATCAATCAAATTCGCTCCAACCCCAACTATTCGGAGTCAATGCCAATGTTTTAAAAGCGAAAAGCTCAAAATAACGACAACGTCCTTGGCGTTTGAAGCAAAAATCAAGAAGTGAAGCACTTGCTTCTTTGAACTAAAGCTGATAACTATAGAAAAGTAAAAATACTAAGCATGTATGAATTTAGTACTATAAGAATCAACTTACGATTAAAACAACTAATCTTAACATCCAATACAATAATGTTGATATTAATCAAATTTCTCAAAGCTGAGATTCAAAGAGCCGACTGCTTTTTCTTAGGATAATTTGCTGTCATTGTTTGAAGTACACATTTCCCAGAAGAGGATGAAGATAACCTGTTGCTTTGCATCGTTTTCATAGCTTCGGAAGCGGTGACTTTTAATAGCACAATCTATTATTTATAGTAACGAGGTATTATTTTACACACACATAATATACATATATGTATGTATGCATGTCTATAATTTTATAGTAATTGATTTACACTCTCATAATCATACACATACATATGTGCGTGCGCATATCAGGTCCGAGCTGAAAGTAGTGAATTCTGTCTATGAATGATTAGATCCGCCTATTTTCAGGTCAACTATATAAATCATCTATATCCATTTCACTCTATTTTTCGAGCACAATCCATTGAAATAGTAATTGAAAACAAAAAACACATATATTACGAAAAATGAAAAAGAAAAAAGGGAAAAGATGAGGACCTGAATGTAAATGGTCTCTTGAGCACGTTCTTCTTCGCCGAGGACACGACCTTTGCCGTCACTGAAGTAGCGAAGGCCTGAAATGGATGATCGCTGAGCTGCGCTACTGGTTTCCATTAAACGACGGAGTCCAGTGCGTGAAACGACAGATTTCATTGCCATCTTTTTTCCTCCTAGATCACTTGTAGTTTGTAGAAAAAGTCTATTGAACCAACCCTAAGGGTCACAGGCCTTTGGCACGATCTTATGGAGGACAAAGAAGTGGGTCCAGTTTTCTGACCGGGTTTTCGGGTTATGGATAAGATGGATTTATTGTTGGTTTTGGGCCTCTAAATTTGGCCCATCAAGTTTTGCTCTGTGATTATTATAGGACTTTTACATGATTAGCCAGGCTGAATAAGAAAATTACACAACTCTACCCATTTACATAATTCTCCCTTAAAAAATGGCTGAATCATGTTATTGTATACTATACCCTGAAGGCATAAAACGTCCGGTAAATTTTCCTTATTTCTATTGGGTCTAATCAGCCCTTCCGTCGGGCCTCTGAATTTGGCCCATTAAATTTTGCTTTCTGATTATTTTCTTGGTAGAAATACCATTATTGATGCTAGTTTTTTAATTGTACTAGTATACTCATATTATTAGTGCGGCTTCATTTTTTTTTTTTTGGGGGGCACTTAAATTGGATTGAAACTAACTGTATTTCAGCGCATACAAAGAATCATTCTTGTGGTTACTAAAGATTAGTCTGAAAGAATAATTGATTGTTAAATAAATGAAACTAGCTAGAAATTGTTGAACTTGTATAAACTAATATGATTAGCAAAATTATACGTAATTTATTTACTAAATTCTACAATTTTTCAAAGATAAATTCAGATTGTAGACTCATGTCAAGAGGATTTAACAACTTATATATAACCCAGAAATACAATATTTTTAATCCTACTTGCATGGTATACTTTTTCAGCAGAGGGGGACTCAAGCCAACTTAAGTTTTCAACTATAATTTGAATGATTGATTTTGTGCACATGTAGCATTTGCTTCTGGACAAACCAACTGTAAATTTCAGTACCGGTTGGGAGGTGGCTTTGTTTGGAAGTTAAATGATTTAGATGAAATTCTGAATTTGTGTTGTAGACTAACAGAGAAATAAATGATTTTTCATTTTCCGATTACTCAATAGAGAAATCAACGATAACAAAAAGTAGGAAGTCAACTTTTATCTAGTCAAAAACTAGTTAATCCCAGTATAATACATAAGTATTTTAGGTTTCAGAAGAGCAATAACAGCTTGACTATAGATAAATATCCCTCTACTGATTACATCACTCATATTACTGTGCTCTGGCAACAGGCTCCAGTGCTTCAATTGTCACCACACTATTACCCCGAATTACCTGCAAGATCAATCATGCACCAAGGTGAAAAATATAGCTGAGGGATTTCTAGAACAAACAAGCTTTTGAGATAACTAAGTTAAAGAAGATGAATAAACAAAATTTTCATCGAAATATAACAAAATAGAATTGATTGTGTATCACAATTTCATCACCGCATCAAAAGCCCTAGAACAGGTGTAAACAAAGCCAAATTTATGAACAGGGGAGAACAGGAACATAGACGGCAGCAGGGACTCACCACCATGCCAATCTCATTCTTCTCATTGCCATTAACCTCAACGGTATTGTCAATAACCAAATTCATGAACTGATCGAACCCACGAAGAGTCCCCACAACTAGGCGGTTGGCATTCAACTTGACTGCAAAAGGTATACAATGTTACTTCATTCAGCACAGCTACCTCATGAAGGAAATTGGTTAATAAAACAGGTTATGTGAGACAGACAATGAACATTGATCCTTAAACAGTACAAGTGCTGAAACTTGTTACACCAATTAAATGAAATTCCCTTTCGTTAATATAATGAATCTCTTTATCTGTTAGTTTAAGGCTCACACATGAGGAACCAAAATAATGGTGGGTTGTAAACTGCATTGAAAATGCAATAGATGCAAAGATTATACCATCTTGTTTTTCACTTTGCCTTACGTTTTAACATGTCCATCTAAATAAAAGTCACTCTTCTTCACATGTTAGATGTAGTTGATGCGCCGCTGCATTTCAGTCCTTAGTTTTTTCCTAAAATTCAAAAATAGACAAAATATTTGCAATGTTTTGAAATGCGGAATCAGCACTTGTTGCACAACCCAAGAAGCATCATGTTAAAAAGGAGGAGAAAGGTTTTACGGTCGCGATAACTATGGAAACCAAAACAAATAACAACTACACCTTAAACCCAAATTAGTTGGGGTTGCCTATATGAATCCTCAATATCCAATACGTTTTATCATGTTTCATTCTAATACTCAACAATTTATCTGCTAATACTAAGGGACCTGGGTGTGAAGTGCTAGGGACTCAACTCAAACACATGGCCTTAGAAATAAATTAACCTACTTACACCATTATCCTCATACCCCACTTGTGGCAATTTAATGGATTTGTCGTTGTTGTTGTGCACCTTAAATTTTAAAAAATAATAGTGAGAGAATACATAAACCATGAGCGGCCTTTAGTGCATGAACCTTAAATACTAAACAAGATCCCTCAAACCCTATATTAGGTGCATCTTCACTACTTTTTTCTTATAACCAAGAAATTCCCAAGAGTAAGTGGCATACTGCTTGAAAATCAGCGGATAATAGACCCATTCATGTATCCTTCTCCATTTAAATACCAAGCTTCTAAAGGCAAAGCCTGAACCTGTAATGTGCGCCTACCACACATCACAAGTTGCGCCTCTTACCACTAGAACAAAGCCTTGGGAACCTTAACTACTAATACTACTTAAACAATATCCTTGAGAAACCTATATAAGCTGCAACTGCAACTGCAACAACAAACCCAGTGTAATCACACAAGTGGGGTCTGGGGACGATAGTGTGTACTGTGTACACAGACCTTACCCCTACCTTGAGGGGGTAGTGACACAAAGTTCAACAACTTAACCAAATCCAGAAAAATGATATTTTGAAGCAATACCAAGTACAGTAAGTGAAATTAAATACAAATTCAGAGGTGTCTCAAAAGTTATTATAAAAAAAAAACTTAAATAAGTAAAAATATAAAAGAAAAAAGAATAGCAAGTGTATACATAAGCCATAAAATTGGTCCTCTATGCCCAAAACTTTATACCCTAAACAATATCACTAAAAACCTAACAAAAAGTTTTCTTTTTGTGGATAGGTTCTCTTCAACTCTAAACAAGTTGCAGCAAAAAATAAGTAAACAGTCACACAAAGTTCAACAACTTAAGTGAGTTTAAGAGAATGAATTTTGAAGAAATACCCACTAAATGTAACATAAATAAAATCCAAATCAAGACTCAGAATAAAGAGAAAAAAATAAAAGGGGGTTGAATTTCAGATGTCAAAAACAAAAGGGTTTTAACTTACTTTGGAGCTGCTTGTCCATATACCTAAACAAAGAAAGAAAAAAACCACACAAAAGTCAGTTTCTAAAGAAGTAAGAAATTAAGCTACAGAATGAAAATTAACATTTACAAAAGAGGAAAAATAGATATTACAGAGCAAAATTATTAGGAAAATTCATAAGAAGATGTAATGATTGTAGACATACTTTTTGAGATCCGGAGGCTGACCCGATCTGCTCATATTTTCTTCTTCTTTCTGTCTTTGAGTCTGCTGAGAGGCGGAGAGGTAACGAGCTGAATGTTTTTTTTGGATGTTCAGCCGCCGCTTGTTGGTCTATACAAACCCCTAAAAGGGTTTTTAACTTTTTGACAATTTATTTTTAGTTATGCACAATTTTTTTATAAGATAGATTCATAAATAAAATAAAGAATTATTTTGTCGAATTATTTTTCTGCTTTTATATGATTTTTTGGTATTGTCCCTTCTTGTCAATATTTTTATTAATATGGTGCTTATGCTTTTCTGAGCGGAGGATTTATTGGAAACAGCCTCTCTATCCTCACGGTGGGATAATATTGGGTATGTTGTTGTTGTTGAATTATTTTCTTCCATTCGAGTCATAAGAGTCATAAAAAAATCATGTACTTTAGTTTGGATGGTCATTACCTATTGTATTGTATTGTATTGTATTGTTACTTTAAATATAATTGTTTTGATTGTTACTTAAATTTTATTGTATCGGATCGTTAAATCTGTCATGACATATTTGATGTGGTGGCATTGTTATTTTGATTCTTTCTCTCATCTTGCCCTTCCTTATTATTAGATAATTATATTTTATCCTTTATTCTACTTTTTTATATAAATTTTTTATTTTGTATCCTATTTTTTCTTGGTAATATTGCAAGCTTATTCTTTATATTGTTGGTATATGATATTATAAAAACAATGGCAAACGATACAATCTATCCAAACATTATATTCATCAATGAATTGACTCTACATTCATCGTTGATTTATCGTTCTTTACTTGAATTTGAGATTGTTAATATGAGCAAACTCATATTACAAGGTATTGCGTGTAAACTCAAGTATTTTTAACTATTATTACCCTGAAAATATAAAGTGCCAATTCAGTAGAAATTCCCAAAATCAAAATCTATACTTAGTTATGCAATACAATTTAAATAGAAGAAAATAGGGAAGCTTGCTTCATAAAAAGGCTTGGTTACCAATCTATTTGGTTATATTTTATGAATCTTTCATGAAAAGGTTGGTTTCACTTCCCTGGTCGAGTTTGACTTGACACAAACCTTTAACAAAAAAAGACAAAAAGTTTTAAAATTTATGGTCTTAAATATGTTATAGCATTTGTATTGTGAGCACGTGATTTTTGCCCTACAAAAACTACTCCCACAAAAATTCAAAATGAAATAGTTGTGTGTTGCTTGTGATTTATTTGTATTTGTCTGTGTATGTTTATTCTATTTTTACTACTGAAAAATACAAAAAATATATGTGTTGCATTTGCATTTACAATTTAGGATTAATTAACCAGTAATTTGTTTTCGGAAAATGAAAATCATAAAAATAATGTATTTTGCATTTTTAGCATTTAATGTTGAATTGTGTGATTTTATTGTTAATTGACATTTAATTGTATGTGATAAGTGTTATTAAGAGATAATTAGTATTTTTAGTAAGTTAACTTGGTTTATGATTTTAGAAAATAATTTAGAAATCAAATGAATGAAAAGAATAAAAGAAATAAGAAGAAAATAAAGAGAGAATCAATAAAAAGAGAAGAACCAAATTTGGGCCAAAAGAAGTCAAGCCCAAACCAAACTCGTCCAAACCCACACCTGATCCAGCCCATTACCAGTCCAATCCAGTCCATCTCGGAGACACCCAAACAACATCGTTTTGGGGAAGCCCTAATCAGGGCCGTTGATCTCACTTGATCAACGGTCCAGATCACTCCGCTCTCACCCGTAACCCCATACCCGACCCATGGCCCCGAATCAACCCAATCTCTTAATAAGACCAAACGACACCGTTTGAGTTAAGTGAACTGATTCGGACCCTCGATCTCTCTTGATCGAACGGCCAAGATCAAATCACCCCCCACTATATAAATGAAATCTCATACCCAGCCCCCCTAGTCCAAACCCTTGTTCATCATCGTCTCTCAGAGACGAAGCCCCTTCCCCAAACCCTAGCCGCCATGGCATTCCTTCGCCTGAAACCCGGCGGCAACGACGCCGCCGGCCACCAAAATAACACCCCTGAACCTCCTAATCACCCTCAACACAGATCCAGTACCCGTTTGCTTCGAATCATCCTCAAACGTCCCGAATCTTCATTTGAAGATTCGAGCAAAACCTGGACCTACCCCAATCCGCCCTGAACTCACACCCTGGCACTGCTTGACCTACCTCATGACCAAACCACCGTTGGTTTGGTTCGAATCGGGCTAAAAACACTCGAATCCCAAATCAAAACGTAAGAACCCTAGAAAACCAAGACTGGTTTCTGTCCGAAGTTTAAGGGGATTTGGGTGTTTAACTGACCTTAGTCGAAGTGTTCTCAGTTGAGAACACTCGATTAAGGTCCGTTTGACCTCAAAAAGTTCAAGGCCGAGTCGATTCAAGTCCGTCTGTTCTCTGTTCCATTTAAGGTATTTTATTTTCCTTTTATTCTATTTTTGATGTTTTAAAATGTGTGTTTATTTGTCTAGTATTGTTATATTAATTTTTATTTTTTGTCGATTGTTCTGTTCTTCTCCCTCAGACCTTTTTATTTGGTCGAATTTGGTCGAATAATTATAGGTTGTGTAATCGATTCAAATAAGTTTCGTCGATTAGTTAAGTTTTATTACAAATCCCTGTTCTTGTCAATGCTGATTGAATTGCCTGATTATCTATTTCTGATTGATTGATGTCAGTTGTTGTAGGCAATCGGTTAATTAGTTTTCATCGATTAATTCGTTCTTGTTTTTCGTCAAATGGTTGTTGTGTGTGCTTGATCGGTGGACACTTAGCTTTAGGGCATTGTCAATAGGCTGACAATGATCCTGCATTCATGTTTATTTTGATTCAATTTTTAGTTTCAGTTTTAATGATTCTGTTGAGTTCTGTGTTGTGATTTAAATTCAGTTCATTGGTTTCAATTGGAACTCAACCTTAGTCATTTAGTTGTCAGGAGGATTGGTTATAGCTGTTAGTCAGGTTTAGTTTTAAATCATTATTAGCTTGAAAAGATTTTAGAGTTAAAAGGTTTTAATACGGATGAATAGATTGTATTAGGGGCAGTAATATTAAGGGGTTTCAGGGGTGATTTGGGAATGAAATAGTTAAGGTAATATTTTAGTGTTAGTGACTTGTTAGTGGGGTATTAAATGTTCTTAAATTAATAAGGTAATGGGGAACAAGAAGGAATGGGGGCTGAAAATAAGGAAAAAGTTTTCCTTAGTGGGTTTTAAGTGGAAAAATGCAGATTTTAGTGGAAAAAGGGGTCGGGTAGTTAAGTTAAAAAAAAGAGAGGGCAGGTCTGGATGGCTATATATAAGAGAAGGATTAGGATTGAAGAGGGGATTGATTTTTGGAGAGCTTGGGGGAGTTGAAAAAGAATAGCTACTGTTTCATTGCCTCGCTTAGGATCTGAAATAGCTAGAACCTTTCTTCCTTTTACTTCTGCTCTATACTTGGAGTCGTTTATAGCTGCTGGTTATTTGTTGTTGCACTGCTGTTGCAATTTTTGTTCGTTACTACTGCTGCTGCTGATCCTCTTCTTCCTCTTCTTGTATTGTCAATACCAGGTACATGCTTCTAATTCCCTTGATGTAAGTTCAACCTTGGAGTGAAAATGTAGTTTTATGCCAGAGTTGAGTTCATTTGAATACTTGTAGTTATAGTTCGCTAAAGGTTGTACTTATTTAGGTTTTTTTTAACTAGTTGGCTTGTTGACATTATATGGACAGCACGGATTTGAACTAGGACTGTTTATATTACATGAATAATAGACGACTGTATAATTAGGACTATTTATAAGTTGTTTGGGCTGCTTGATTCCGGGAATGTTTGGATTTTGGAATATGATTATGTAATAATCATATTGGTTTAGTGTTGTTTTGTAGTATAATTTTGAAATAAGAAGCAAGCTGCAAGCTGAAACAGGAAAGTGTTTTTCGAATTCATGCATTTCACCTGCACTAATAAAATTGAGCTGAAATGAGCAAGTATGAGTTTAAATGTGGTTATTGATTAAGAATGCATCCGTTATTCATATTTAGTTAAGAATTAAACTTGTATCTATGTATCCTCGTAAAATTCTCTTTTTTATATATATATTTTATAATGCGTATATTTATGTAAGTTTTAGACAATATTGTCATTAGTGAGTTTAGACAAGTTTTAGATAATATTTTATAATGCGTAAACTTGTATCGTTGTAGTTTAGACAAGTAATATGTTTTAGTTGTAATAATAATGTTATGGTACACGTTTTCAATTTAATAGTAATAGACAATGGTCAATAGTTAACACGAGATTGGAAATTAATGGTAATGTATTATTAAGATAATAATTGTAACCATTGTTAATTAGTTAAGTGATTAGGAAAGTTGTGCTTGGATTTGGAGATGAAAGCCGGCTATCCCACGGGTAGGCCTTGGAGGCCCGATGCGGATTAATTATAATTTTCTTTCTTAAAGAGGAAGTAGCTCTTAAAATAAATTAATTAGGACTTCTTTTTTACTTTAGAGACAATAAAAATAGCAAATTATAGTTGCTTCAGGCTTGTTTTTTTAAAATAAAATAAAAAAAGGAGACGAGCCTCGCCAAATAAAACGCACAAGCTGTGGGGCCCTCAATAAAGGAATATCATGAATACATAGAATTCGGGATGGGCCGTTTAGCAAATTTCACGGCCTTCTCCAAAGTAATAACGCGTTAGTCACTGTTAGGCGCGCCTTTAATGATTCACTTTCTTAAACTCGGGTGCACATTTATGTGATCCAAATTCAAATCTCAACGGAGTCGAAATGTGTCGATAACCACGGGTACATTGATGTGACGGGGTTCGAGATACGTTTTCACAATGTTGCAATTCTTTGTTAAAATAATAATGATAATAATAAAAACGGTTTAAGTTAAAATTTGCACATAGGTTCATAATTGTATAAAAATAAGATAATTAAGCCGAATATGACAGTTGAGAGACCGTGCTAGAACCACGGAACTCGGGAATGCCTAACACCTTCTCTCGGGTTAACAAAATTCCTTATCCGGATTTCTGGTGTGCAGACTATTAAACAGAGTTAATCTTTTCCTCGATTCGGGATCCAATCGGTGACTTGGAACACCATAAATCTCCCAAGTGGTGACTCTGAATTAAATAATAAATCCTATTTTGATTGTCCTTTAATTGAAAAAACTCCCTCTGCGCCCCTTTTTGGGACGTAGGTGAAAAAGGAGGTGTGACAGCTCTGGCGACTCTGCTGGGGATCGGACCCAGAATCTCTGGTTCAGGGTTCAGAATTCGAGCTTAGATAAATTGTTATATTTGGCTTTGTTTATTATCTGATTTTTACATGTGTGAGCCTAATGTGCTAAATGCTGCTTTTACCGCTTTGATATTATCTGAACTGTATATAAACTGTGCCGAAACCCTTCTCTTCTTATCTCCAGGGATGAGCTTGTTGGTCGAGACTCCCTATTCTATTAGTGTCATACCTTGGAATGAGAAAGAGGCCGGACAAGTTACAAAGCCGGACGATCCCGGGGGTCCCCTGTACGTAGCCCCCTCCTCGACCCGAGTTGTCCGCTCGGGTACACAGTCTAGAACAAATACCCAGGTTACGAACCCAAAATAACTCAGCTTCATGCCGGATCCCTAGTAGGAGCGTTTGTTTGCATCATGTGCATTTGACTTTGGAGGCTCAACACAAGGGTTGGGTCTGTCTAGGACAGGTGTACCAAAACGACAAAAGACCATCTTGATGCATCCTACTTGCTACCTGTGCATTTGTTTGCTTCGGACTTGCATGCTGACCGGCTTTTGAATACTTTGAGGAAAGAGAGATAGAGGTAGTTAATCGCCTGTTTTGAAAAAATAAATAAAAAATCAATGTCCAAATAGCGTCGAAACTCTGTCGAATTTTTTAGAAAATGAAAAAAAAGGTTTTGTTTATGAAAAACGGTTTTTTCATTGAAAAGAGTCTTGTTTTCAAAAGAATTTTGTTTTATCTACCCGAACTACGTCGGTTTGATTCTTACCGGATGTGAGATACGTAGGCAACCCTCATCGGGTCCAACTTCCCCTTTTTGCAAAATACCCAGAATTTTTAAGTTTCGTCATAAATAAGTTGGGTGACGCCGTTTTTGGCAAGAATAGTCGAATGTTCCCGAAAGGGATGCCGGAAGGCTGACTTTGCATAAACGGCCACTTTTAGTCATTTTTTGTATTTTCGACCGGTTGACTCACCTAGCTTTAAAATCTTCATTCCCGAAGTGCTGAAAAGCCGTGTGCGGAGCCGGATCTTTCTTTTAATCTGAAAAAAAAATAGCCAATTGGTTGAGTCAAATAAATTTTATTTTTTGCTCAAATCACCTTAATAAATGTGCAGGATGAGCACGATGCAAAATGAACCTTTTTCAATAATGACTAAAATCCCTTTCAAGTTGCGACTATGGTGGGATGATTTAGGTGGTGAAGGGCAAGATGAGGTCAAGAAATATCTAAAGGGTCTTACGGGTTTATTGGAAATCCAGCCTCGGGGGATATCATAAGAGCTTTGGTCACCTGCTGGGACCCGGCACACAATGTCTTTCACTTCACCAATTTTGAACTCACTCCGACTTTGGAGGAAATAGCCGGGTACATCGGAAATGCTGAAGCTCCGTTGAGGCAAAAATACCTGATTGCTCCAAGAGCTGTCACTGTGCATCGGTTTTTAGATTTGTTAAAGATACCCAGGACGGTCCATAACCCAGATTTGGCCACAGGTTTTTGTAATCTGCGCTTCATATACTACAGATACGGTCATGTCGGAGGATTCAACAACCCAGGTAACAAGTTATGCAGCAAAAGTAACCGTCAGAAATGGGACGACCATAGACGAGTGGCTTTTCTGATAACCTTTTTGGGCCTTTTGGTATTTCCAAGGAAAGACGGAAACATTGATCTGAAAATAGCCGAGATCGTCAGTACCTTGCTCATTCAAGCTGAAAGCACTCTTGCGCCTATGATAATATCTGATATCTTCCGAGCTCTCACAGCATGCAAAGCCAGAGGGAACTTTTTCGAGGGGTGTAACTTGTTGCTACAAATATGGATGATTGAACATCTCTGCCACCGTTCCCAGCTCTTGAGTTACGGTTCCTCGAAGAAAACTTGCATAGAAGAGTTCTACACAAGAACCAAAGGGGTCAGTCTAACCGAGGGAGTCACGGCGTGGACATCATTCTTTCAGACCCTCACCGCTAGCCAAATACAGTGGACGCTAGGATAGTTGACCATTGATGAAGTCATATATATGCCGGCAGCTAGGACCCACTTTCTATTGATGGGGCTCAAGAGCATTAAGCCCTACGCGCCATATCGGGTTTTGAGACAACTCGGGAGACGCCAAACAGTGCCACAGGAGGAAGATCTTAGTGCTCAAGTAATTGAGATTAGCCCTGACGGACAGTTTCCTGAAGCAAGAGTCTGTCAGATTTGGAGTGAATGCTAATATTTAAAAGCATATACTTGCGTGCGAGATCGGGCCAAAAGCGAAGTGGCACCAGGATACCTTGTTTGGTATAGGAGAGAACTTGAGCACGAAAGGCCGTCTAAAAGACCGCATCTCCAGGAGTTCGTCAAGGCATCACAAGAACAGTGGGATTGGTTGGCTAAAGAAGAGAGTTACAGGGAAGAAATAGGCCAGCTAAAGCAACAGATTAAAAACCTGGGATTTGAAAATAGTCTGCAAGTCGACGCCGATCAGGGAGAAAAGAACAAATTAGCCAAGGAAAATTAGGCTCTCAAGGCTCAGATCCGACAAATGAGAATAGATGCTGACAACCAGCAAAGGAGTCGGTCGGATGAAAGATTGATTAACGGACTAGAAAAGGAAATCATTTAGCGCCGGGATGACCTGGAGAAATCCGAGGGTGCCATAGCACAGCTCCGGGCACAATGGGCAAAAAGAACAAAAGAGCGCACACAGTACTTGCAGCAGGTGAAGAAGGAATATGAAAAAACCATCGCCAAACTAAAAGGAAAAATGACCACCCTTGAGGACAAGGCAGCTAAGCAAGCTGAAGCTTATGAAATCGAAAGTGGACACTATTATGATTTACTGGCTCTAATGGAAGATGAAATACGGCAGTTGCAGAGGCAGCGTCTCCAGGATTCTCAGGTTTTGGGGGGCCGTAGTGATCAGATAAGGCGCCTGCTCATAGAAAAAGGTCGAACCAGAAACAAGATTAGGACTATTGCCCATGCCATCATTAGGAGATGCCGAATGTGTGAAGACATGACCCGCACTACCTTCTTGTCAGCAGTAATGATTTTTGTCAAGCAGACAATGTACGAATTGGAGCAACTTGAAAGGGATCTCGCACCTAAGCCCGCGGCAAGGCTGAACGATGCCTCGCGGGCACCAACTTTTGGAGCTTTAATGTAATTATAGTTCGAGTCAGTGTTTTTGTTTTTAGAGTCTGTTATCTATCTATATGTTCTCTTTTGCATCAAAATATGTTAGTAGTTTTTTTTTAGTCCGTAATTGGTTTTACTTCGGGTTTATTCTCCTTTCCAAAAAATGTTTAGTTTGGAGGCAATTTGCTTTCCCAAAATTCCCAAAATTTGCTTTTGGGAAAATTCCCAAAATTCCCAAAATTTGCTTTCGCATTTATGTGGCAGAACTACGCCCGGTCTGATTCATGCGGGGACATGATACGTAGGCAATCCACAGAAGACTCGACCACCACTAAAAAGGAAAGTTTGGAGGCACTTAAAAGAAGTCGGAATGACGCATGCAGTCAGAACAAAGACATGATAGAAATGGTTAAACTGATTAGGAACATTGCATCCCCAACGTGAAATTGCAATATGTGTTAAACTCTAACGCTAACAAGTTTGTTGTTGATCCAGAGATTTCGAAACAGTTAGCTCGTTAGAACATTCTGGCAGATTACCATTACCACACAAGATCTAAAGGGCCCATTCCGAAAAGTATGTCTGGTTCGGACAAAAGTGTTGAGGAGGAAAAGACAGAGATGCAAATGATGAAGGAGGAAGTAGACAGGTTGAGACAAGAGATAGCTGGGATGCACCTAGCCTGGGCTAGGGGACATACATCACCAATACCTCCCCCTACTCCTACCCTCTCACCGGCTCGGACTCCGGAACACCCTCCAGCTGGTCCATCAACGAGCTTCCCCATTGCCCAATACTATCAGGGGGAAACGTCCTATAATCCTCAAGCTCCACCACCCAAACAAAACCCTCCTACACCAACTGTTCCTATTTTCGTGGCACCTCCACCCGCCACATTGCAAAAATCATCCGATGAACTAGTGTTTCAGGTTCATGACAACCAATACTATCCTCCCGAACTCACCTTCAAAGCACCCGGGCCATACACTTACACCCCTCACCTTCAGCTCCCGGCGGAAACTGAGAGGTCGGCTAAGAATCCGGAGCAGGACGAAGTGCTTCGTAAAGTAAAAAGCCTGGAGTAGTCCTTCTGGAATATGCATGGATTGGGCAGCCAAGTTAGTGTGGCCTATAAAGATCTGTGTCTCTTCCCTGATGTTCAATTGTCGGCAGGTTTTAAGATGCCAAAGTTTGATCTATATGAGGGACATGGTGATCTCATGGCACATCTACAAGGTTTCTGTAGTAAGATGAGAGGGGCAGGTGGAAAGGATGAGCTGCTGATAGCTTATTTTGGTCAAAGTTTAAGCGGGTCTGCACTGGAATGGTACACGAGGTAGGATCCTAGCAGGTGGTATACCCGGGATGATCTAGCACAAGCATTTGCAGGTCACTTCCAGTATAACCTTGAGATCGTCCTTGACCGTCTCATACTGTTGAAACTTGAGAAAAAGCCTGGAGAGAGCTTCAGGGAATTCGGATTTCATTGGAGAGAACAAGCAGCAAGAGTCGATCTACCAATGAGGGAAGGTGAAATGGTGGACTACTTCTTACAAACTTTGGAGCCAACTTACTTTGGTCACCTGGTGACGTCAGTTGGTAAATCTTTCAACGAAGTAGTAAAAATGGGCGGTATGGTTGAAGAGGGACTCAGGTCCAACAAGATAATGAGCTATTCGGCAATCAAGGCCACAACTCAGGTTATCCAAAGCGGCACGGGAGGTGCGCTCGGGAAAAAGAAGAGAGATGAGGTCGCAACAGTTGAAACAGGTACTTGGTCCAGATCCAAAGGTCCTTCCCCTCACTACCAACCCAGACCCCATCACCCAAATTACCCACACACTCCATACAACCCTCCACAGCCCTATTATCCACCACAAGAACCACATTTCTCTGTCCATCATGCCCAAACTTACACCCAGCCTCCGGTACGCCCACAATGGCGTGCGCCGTTTCCCCAGAATACATATCCACCTCCACAAAACACATACCCACCTCCGCAAAGCACATATCCACCACCAAGGGCCTATAGGAATCCTTCAGGGCCAGGCTTCCGCGGAAATCAGGCTTTCAGGAGTGAAAGGGTGCACAGGCAGAGAACATTCACTCCGCTCGGAGAAACCTATACTACTCTGTTCCACAAATTGAGACAATTAGGCCTATTGAGTCCTGTTGGGCCTAAATTGCCAAATCCCCTTCCCAAAAATCTGGACCACTCGATAAGCTGTGAATATTGTTCGGGGGCTCCCGGGCATGATACTGAGAAGTATTGGAAGTTGATGATTGCCGTACAAGATCTTATTGACACAAATAGGATCGAGGTTCAGGCACCAGAGGCACCCAACATCAATGAGAACCCGTTGTCGGTGCACCATGAGGCCCACATGATCGAACTAGTGCACGAAGGAGGGAGCCCAAGAAACCCTCACAAACGGTAATGATGATTCGTGCCAGTCCAAACGAAAAGTCGACCAGTGGAAAGGCAGTGGTACAGTTGGGAAGGGTAGATGACAAGCCAGTTGTGGTAATGGGGAAAGGTTAGTCTGTTGTTGCGAAGAAGCCAGAGCCGGTCAAGGTAGTGCTGCAGGGAGTACCAAGCACACCGGTGTTAGTTGTGAAGGCGACCCGCATAGAACCAGTTGTTTTCAGGCCAGTAATGCAGTTGCTGATAACAAGTGAGAAAACTGTGCCATGGAGCTACAGTCAAGTGACGATGATGCATAAGGGGAAGGAGATTGTGGAAGAAGTATGCGAGGCTCAGGGGTTAACTCGTTCGGGAAGGTGTTTTGCTCCCGCAAAATTGAGAAGGGCCAATCCTATAACAATAAAGAAGCCAGTGACAGAGGAAGAATCAGAGGAGTTTTTGAAGAAAATGAAGGCACAGGACTACTCCATTGTAGAGCAGTTGAGGAAGACCCCGACCTAGATTTTATTGCTATCCTTGTTGATCCATTCAAGCGATCATTGTCGGGCATTAATGAAGATTCTGAACGAAGCCCATGTTCCGGACAATCTCTCAGTGAACCATTTGGAGAAAATAGTGCACAAAATCTTCGAGGTAAACCGAGTGACATTTTCTGACAATGAATTACCGACAGAAGGTACAGAACACAACAAAGCCCTCTACTTGACCGTGAAATGCGAAGACTCGGTGGTCACCCGGGTATTGATTGATAATGGGTCAAGCGCCAACATCTGTACTTTGAGTACTCTGAACAAGATGAAGGTTGATCATGACCGGATTCACAAGAACATCGTCTGCCTCCGAGGTTTTGATGGGGGTGGTACCGACACAGTAGGTGATATCATGCTAGAATTGACAATTGGTCTGGTCGAGTTCACCATGGAATTTCAAGTGATAGACGTGGCGGTGTCATATAATCTTCTGTTGGGGCGACCTTGGATCTACGCAGCCAAAGCAGTGCCTTCTACACTGCATCAGATGGTCAAATTTGAATGGGATAGACAAGAGATTGTGGTACACGGGGATGACGGTACAGGCGCCGTTAGTGATGCTATTGTGCTCTTCATAGAAACTGATGATGACAAGGGCCCATGGGTTTACCAGGTTTTTGACGCAGTCTCAATGGACAAAATTCCTGAGGGCGGGGGCCTTCCACTTCCCAGAATAGCAGCTGCAACCTTCATGATAGCCTCGGAAATGTTAAACAGCGGGTTTGTACCAGGAAAAGGTTTGGGGGTTGATCTGCAGGGTATTGTCCAGCCAGTTTCTTTGCCCAAGAACCTGGATACTTTCGGGATAGGATTCAAACCTACGACAGCAGATGTAAGGCGGGCCCGAAAATTGAAAAAGAAAGTTTGGGTTCTTCCCAAGCCAGTTCCACGTCTTTCCAGATCCTTTGCCAGATCAGGTAGCGGAAGGTTGTCAGTCCCCAAAATTCTCGGACCTCTAATTGGGCCAGACGGAGATTTGAATGAGGGCTTTGAAAGGCTGTTCGCCGAAGTCAACATGATAGAAGCCGGAGAAGGTTCCAGTAAGGCAGACATACAGTTTGTGGGGCCTAGAGCCAATGTCAACAATTGGACAGCTACTCCTCTTCCTACTCGGAGGGAGTCTTGGTAGTTGGCTCTGATTTTCTTTCCTGTTTTCTGGATTATTCCAGGGTTGCAATCCAGATTTCTTTTTATTTTTATTGTGTTCATCAAAGTGTGAAACCTTGTTATCCCGTAATTCAATAAAATAAAAAGTTTCTTCTTCATTCCTTATATTTTTTTTAATATTGTTTTCTTCTTTTCTTTTTCTGTACAGTTCTCTTTATACTGGTCTTAATGACATGGCGTGCATAAGGAATCCTCAGCCCAGTCTTAAAAATCAATCTGATCCCGAAATGATAGTTCAAGAAGTAGATTGTGGTTACGAATCAGAATATGATGATGAGGATGAAGCCTTCGAAAAAATTAGTAAGGAGTTAATTCACTTCGAAAAAAAACCCAAACCCAATTTGAATGACACAGAAACCGTCAATTTAGGGGACAAGACAATGTCCGAGAGACTAAGATAAGTGTCCACCTCGAGCCAGAAATCAGGGAAGAACTAGTCAAAGCACTCATTGAATTCAAAGATGTTTTTGCATGGTCGTACGATGACATGCCGGGCTTAAGCACCGATCTAGTGGTTCACAAATTGCCCACTAACCCGGCATGCCCTCCCGTCAAATAGAAATTGAGGAAGTTCAAGACAGATATGAGAGTGAAGATTAAAGAAGAAGTAACCAAACAGCTGCAAACAAAGGTTATTCGGGTCACTCGATATCCTAATTGGTTGGATAATGTAGTGCCAGTGCCGAAGAAAGATGGGAAGACCAGAGTGTGTGTCGATTACCGCAATCTGAACAGGGCAAGCCCAAAGGATAACTTTCTATTACCCAACATCCATATCTTGATCGATAATTGTGCCGGATGTGAGATCGGGTCTTTTGTAGATTGCTATGCTGGGTATCATCAGATTCTGATGGATGAAGAAAATGCGGAAAAAATGACATTCATTACGCCGTGGGGGACTTATTGCTACCGAGTAATGCCTTTTGGCTTGAAGAACGTTGGGGCAACGTACATAAGAGCAATGATTACGGTGTTTCATGACATGATACACAAAGAGATTGAGGTATATGTAGATGACGTGATCATAAAATCTAAGCGTCAGGAAGACCACGTAGCAGACCTGAGGAAGTTTTTCCAAAGACTTCGAAGGTATGATATTAAGCTCAACCCGGCCAAATGTACATTTGGTGTTCCATCTGGAAAGCTGTTGGGATTCATCGTCAGTCGGCGAGGTATTGAGTTGGACCCGTCAAAGATCAAATCCATCCAAGAGTTGCCACCGCCGAAGAACAAAACAGAAGTAATGAGTCTGTTGGGAAGGTTGAATTATATCAGCAGGTTTATCGCTCAACTCACAGCGACTTGTGAACCCATTTTTCGGCTACTAAAGAAAAATGCCGCGGTAGAATGGACGGCAGAATGTCAGGAGGCATTTGACCAAATCAAAGGATATTTATCAAATCCACCTGTGTTGGTTCCACCTGAGCCGGGGAGACCGTTAATTCTTTATCTAATGGTCCTGGAGAATTTGTTTGGCTACGTACTAGGGCAATACGACATTACAAGAAGGAAAGAGCAAGCCATATATTATCTCAGCAAGAAGTTTATAGGCTATGAGGTTAAGTACACTCAACTCGAGAAGACATGTTGCGCCCTAACTTGGGTGGCCCAGAAATTGAAGCATTATCTGTAATCATATACTACTTATCTCATTTCCCGCTTGGATCCACTAAAGTATATTTTCCAGAAGCCTATGCCCACAGGGAGATTGGCAAAATGGCAGATATTACTCACAGAATTTGACATCGTCTATGTGACGAGGACGACCATGAAGTCCCAAGCATTGGCCGATCACTTGGCTGAGAATCTTGTTGATGAAGAATACGAGCCATTGAGGACGTATTTTCCTGATGAAGAAGTGATGCACATAGATGAGTTGGAATTATCTAAGGAACCATGTTGGAAGCTCTTCTTTGATGGAGCCGCAAACGCGAAAGGAGTTGGAATAGGAGCGGTACTTATTTCTGAAACAGGACATCATTATCCTGTTACGGCATAGCTACGTTTCTATTGTACCAATAACATGGCTGAATATGAGGCATGCATTTTGGGCTTACGGTTAGCTGTAGACATGGACGTCCAGGACTTCTTGGTCTTGGAAGACTCGGACTTCCTAGTGCATCAGATTCAGGGTGAATGGGAAACAAGGGATTTGAAGCTCATACCATATCGACAATGTTTGCACGATCTGAGCAAGCGATTTCGATCAGTGGAGTTCAGACACATCCCAAGAGTTCACAATGAGGTTGCCGATGCTTTGGCCACTTTAGCATCGATGTTGCACCACCCAGACAAAATTCATGTTGACCTGTTGCATATCTAGGTTCGTGATCAGCATGCTTATTGCAACATGATAGAGGAAGAAATGGATGGCGAGCCATGGTTTTATGATATCAAGGAATGCCTTAGGATGGGGATATACCCAAAGCAGGCCACCGGAGATCAAAAGAGAGACATTCGGCGATTGGCAAATGGATTTTTCCTCAGTGGAGGAGTGTTGTACAAAAGAACCCCAGATTTGGGATTGCTGAGATGTATAGATGTTGTTCAAGCTACGATAGTGATGATAGAGGTATATGCGGGAGTTTGTGGGCCACATATGAGCGGATATGTATTGGCGAAGAAGGTTTTTCGAGCAGGGTATTATTGGCTCACTATAGAGCGTGATTGTATCAATTTCGTGCGAAAATGCCATTAGTGTCAGATACACGGAGATTTGATTCATTCTCCGCCAACAGAATTGCATACAATGTCAGCACCATTGCCATTTGTTGCATGGGGCATGGATGTCATTGGACCGATTGAGCCGGCAACTTCTAACGTCATAGGTTCATTCTGGTCACCATTGATTATTTCACCAAGTGGGTTGAGGCTAAAACTCTCAAGTCGGTAACCAAGAAGGAAGTGGTAGATTTCGTTCATTCCCATATCATCTGTAGATTTGGGATCCCCAAAGTGATCATCACGGACAATGGCGCTAATCTTTACAACAGTTTTATGAAAGAAGTATGTAAACAGTTTAAGATTACACACCGCAATTGCACCCCATATCGTCCCAAGGCGAATGGAGCCGTTGAGGCAGCCAACAAGAACATAAAGAAGATACTGAGGAAAATGGTTGAAGGGATCAGGCAATGGCATGAAAAGCTACCATTTGCATTGTTGGGATATCGCACTACTGTGCGTACTTCAGTAGATGCAACTCCTTATTTGTTGGTATACGGAACTGAAGCAGTGATACCAGCGGAAGTTGAAATTCCATCCCTTCGGATTGTCGCTGAGGCTGGGATTGATGACGATGAATGGGTCAAAGCCCGATTGGAGCAGTTGAGCTTTATTGATGAAAAAATATTGGCAGCAGTATGCCATGGCCAACTGTATCAAAGGAGAATGGCAAGAGCCTACAACAAGACGGTGCGCCCCAAAAAATTTGAAGTGGTGCAGCAGGTATTGAAACGAATCCTGCCACATCAGGCCGAAGCCAAGGGCAAGTTCGCCCCGAATTGGCAAGGGCCATTCATTGTAACTAGAGTGTTGTCCAATGGCGCTTTATGTTTAACAGATATCGAAGGGAGATGCGTCGACATGGCTATCAATTCTGACGCAGTTAAGAGATATTATGTATGATTTCTTTTAATTGTAATTGTTGTTTGCTTGTACTTGGCATTTATCGGAGAATGAAATGACGGAGGCAATTCTTTCTTCTATCCAAATACTTTAACCTTTACTTCCCCTTTTGAGCCTTATTTATTCTTTCATACCCCTCTTTTGGAATTAGTAATGAGAATGAAAGAAAAGAGAAGAGAAAAATAATGATAATAAAGACAAAAGAAAAGTAACAAAAAAAAACAAAGGAACTGGAAACTACGTTTGACCTGATTCCTCAAAGAGGATACGTAGGCGCCTCACGGCTCGGTCATAGTGTAACAAAAAAATCCCCAAGCAAGAAAAACTAGGGCAGAAGTTGTGTTTATAATTTTGGGAAAGAAAGTTGATTCCAAGAGTTGTAATGTTTTACCCATTAAAATTATTTTGAACCTTTTACCCTTTTTCTTTTAGCTATACACAAAAACTCATATTGATGTCCAAAAAAGACCTCCCGATCAGTATCCGAGAAGTGCCAAGTCATGAAAACGGAAGTCGGGAATAACACTATGATCCCTAGCAGAGAGGAGGATCATAAGCTGGAAATGAACTGGTAGCCGAAAGAATCCCCAGCAGAGAGAGTCATATCGGTAACACTCCGATCCCCAGTTGGAAAAAATAAAATAAAATGAGAGGGTCTTATCGGTGAAAACCTCCACAGGCACCATAAGGCGACGTAAGTTGAGAGAAATAAAATGAAAGAGTCTTATCGATGAAAACCTTCACAAGAACCATAAGACGACGGGAGTTGAGAGAAATGAGAGAGTCTTAGTAGTGAAAACCCCTCGAAGGGCACTATGAGGCGACAAGATAAGATTGGCGGAAAGGATCCGCATTTGGCAAAGAGTTGAGTACCTGTTTATCCCCAGCAAGATGAGGCCGTCCGAAAGGTTGATTGATACAAGTGGACTGGGTTGATTAATCCAGAATGCACGATATGATCATTGGGATCGGTTATATCATTCAGATAAGTTCTTTTCTTTCCTTTTCCCCAGCATTTGTTCAGAAAGATTTCTTCTTTTTCTCTCTTTTGAAATCATCACTTTTTCATTTCTTGGTCTAAAGACTTTATCTCCCCAGCAGTTTGTTTTTGAAAAGGATTTTTCAAAGCTTATTTCCAGTTGCCAAGATGGTGCAAAAACACAATGTAGATAGGACGAGCCAAAGATAAGGCGACAAAGCGAAAAGAAGTTTGTCGCAAGACCAAATGATGAATGGGTCTAGATTCCAAGAGGACCGAATTTCCAGGGGAAGTTGGAGAAAAACAAAAAAAACAACAGTTGAAAAGTTATGGACCAAATTCCAAGAGGATCCCCAGCAGATTTGCGAGATGCAGGAACAACTCTGACTGATTATCGACCAAGTTCCGCGATGGTCGGACAACACAGAGCGGGGAAGGAAGAGAAAAGAAAAACCATCCCCTGCAGGAATATCAATGCCAACAAATAATATCATCCCCAGCAAGTTTTGTAATAAAGCACAAAGCAGGGAAAGGAAGAAGGGAAAAACCATCCCCAGCAGGAGTGGCACGACCACTCACCACGTTTTAAACTAACAAATATTTCTTTGATTTGAAGCAGGGAAAGGAAATGCTATTGGCAGCAGGAAGACATGGCCACAAAGAAGATTATCAAACTCGGGTAGAAAATTTTCTCTCATTGCGAAAATTTTCTTGAAATTAGATACCCACTTGGGGAAGATGGAAGATAACACAAGTTTTGAAGGAGGTGGAATCCCCCGTAGTTTACGGGAGAAAGAATACAAGTTTTAAAGAAAGCAATCTTGGAAGGAGCAAGATAACTCAAGTTTTAAGGGTAGTGGTTTTTGAATCAGTATCATCCCCACCATTGTTAAAAGGAGGAAAGTAACTAGAGGATAATTCCCCAGCAGTGTTATCCCCGGCAGGTTTCAGAGAAGTGAAAACACCAGCTTTAGGAAAGTAGTTCCAAGTGGAAGGAAGGCACCAGCTTTAAAGGAAGTAGTCTGTGAAGAAGGAAAATAACATAGTTGTGAATAAAACACCGGTATTGTCCCCAGCAGTTTTTCGGAGGAATAAAACACCAGTTTTGAGGGAAGCAGTTGAAAGAAGATGATTCAAGTTAAAGGAGTCAGGGACCCGCTTGGAGAATGGAGGTGTTGTATTTTTAAGAAGTTGTCAAAGTCAGGAGTCCACCTGGAGAATGAAGGTGTTACATTTTAAGAAGTTGTTGAGGTCAGGAGCCCGCCTGGAGAATGGAGGCTGAATTATTTTTAAGTTGTTGTTGGAATCAAGAGCCCGCCTGGAGAATGGAGGCTAAATTATTTTTAAGTTGTTGTTGGAATCAGGAGCCCGCCTGGAGAATGGAGGCTGATTTATTTTCAAAATTACTGATGAAGTCAGGAGCCCGCCTGAAGAATGGAGGCTGAATTATTTTTAAGTTGTTGATGAAGTCAGGATCCCGCCTGGAGAATGGAGGCTAAATTATTTTTAAGTTGTTGTTGGAATTAGGAGCCCGCCTGGAGAATGGAGGCTGATTTATTTTCAAAATTGCTGATGAAGTCAGGAGCCCGCCTGGAGAATAGAGGCTGATTTATTTTAAAAGTTGCTGATGAAGTCATGAGCCCGCCTATAGAATGGAGGTTGTTAAATTTTAAGTTGAAAGAGTCAGGAGCCCGCCTGTAGAATGGAGGCTGAATTATTTTTAAGTTGTTGATGAAGTCAGGAGCCCTCCTGGAGAATGGAGGCTGATTTATTTTCAAAGTTGCTGATGAAGTCAGGATCCCGCCTGTAGAATGGAGGTTGTTAAATTTTAAGTTGAAAGAGTCAGGATCCCGCCTGTAGAATGGAGGTTGTTAAAATTTAAGTTGAAATAGTCAGGAGCCCGCATGTTAGAACGGAGGTTGTTATATTTGAAGTTGATGAAGTCAGGAGTCCACCTGCAGAACAGAGGAATACACGTCAAGATCAAGTCAGAAGTCAGTAATGCGGAGGGTCACAACGAAAATATCCCCAGCACGAATCCCATTTCAGAGATCAGAGAGAAGACTACAAGAGCAAGTCAAAGATAGATAAGATTCTGTAATCATTAGTTTAGTATAGCTTTTGTTTTCTTTCTAGAAATGGTGTAATAAGGAGGTCGAAAAGCAATGGTAACAGCATACAACAGCAGTAACAGCAACATCGCAGTCCCTTGGTAGTCCCAGCTACCAAAGCTTCCCGAACTACATTGACCTGATTCCCTTTTAGCCAGGGATATGTAGGAAACCTGTGAAGCAGAGGTTCAGTCAAATCTTTCAAAAAAAAATGCTTCACACGGAGTATTGCAACAGGCAAAAAATCGCTCGTATCCGCTCACTTTATCTTTGCACGGAAACTCTTCATGTTTCCGGACAAAGAGGGACAACTGTGAGCACATGATTTTTGCCCTACAAGAACTACTCCCACAAAAATTCAAAATGAAATAGTTGTGTGTTTCTTGTGATTTATTTGTATTTGTCTGTGTATATTTATTCTATTTTTACTACTGAAAAATACAAAAAATATATGTGTTGCATTTGCATTTACAATTTAGGATTAATTAACCAGTAATTTGTTTTAGGAAAATGAAAATCATAAAAATAATGTATTTTGCATTTTTTGCACTTAATGTTGAATTGTGTGATTTTATTGTTAATTGGCATTTAATTGTATGTGATAAGTGTTATTAAGAGATAATTAGTATTTTTAGTAAGTTAACTTGGTTTATGATTTTAGAAAATAATTTAGAAATCAAATGAATGAAAAGAATAAAAGAAATAAGAAGAAAATAAAGAGAGAATCAATAAAAAGAGAAGAACCAAATTTGGGCCAAAAGCAGCCAAGCCCAAACAAAACTCGTCCAAACCCACACCTGATCCAGCCCATTACCAGTCCAATCCAGTCCATCTCGGAGACACCCAAACGGCATCGTTTTGGGGAAGCCCTGATCAGGGCCGTTGATCTCACTTGATCAATGGTCCAGATCACTCCGCCCTCACCCGTAACCCCATACCCGACCCATGGCCCCGAATCAACCCGATCTCTTAATAAGACCAAACGACACCATTTGAGTTAAGTGAACTGATCCGGACCCTCGATCTCTCTTGATCGAACGGCCAAGATCAAATCACCCCCACTATATAAATGAAATCGCATACCCAGCCCCCCAGTCCAAACCCCTGTTCATCATCGTCTCTCAGAGACGAATCCCTTTCCCCAAACCCTAGCTGCCATGGCATTCCTTCACCTGAAACCCAGCGGCAACGACGCCGCCGGCCACCAAAATAACACCCTTGAACCTCCTAACCACCCTCAATACAGATCCAGTACCCGTTTGCTTCGAATCATCCTCAAACGTCTCGAATCTTCATTTGAAGATTTGAGCAAAACCTGGACCTACCCCAATCCGCCCTGAACTCACACCCTGGCACCCCTTGACCTACCTCATGACCAAACCACCGTTGGTTTGGTTCGAATCGGGCTAGAAACACTCGAACCCCAAATCAAAACGTAAGAACCCTAGAAAACCAAGACTGGTTTCTGTCCGAAGTTTAAGGGGATTTGGGTGCTTAACTGACCTTAGTCGAACCGTTTGACCTCAAAAAGTTCAAGGCCGAGTCGATTCAAGTCCGCCTGTTCTCTGTTCCATTTAAGGTATTTTTTTTCCTTTTATTCTATTTTTGATGTTTTAAAACGTCTGTTTATTTTTCTAGTATTGTTATATTAATTTTTAGTTTTTGTCGATTGTTCTGTTCTTCTCCCTCAGACCTTTTTATTTGGTCGAATTTGTTTCTGCTCGTTGTTGTGAATAATTATAGGTTGTGTAATCGATTCAAATAAGTTTCGTCAATTAGTTAAGTTTTATTACAAATCCATGTTCTTGTCAATGTTGCTTGAATTGCCTGATTATCTATTTTTGATTGATTAATGTCAGTTGTTGTAGGCAATCGGTTAATTAGTTTTCGTCGATTAATTCGTTCTTGTTTGTAAACCAATAAGTTCGTCAAATGGTTGTTGTGTGTGCTTGATCTGTGGACACTTAGCTTTAGGGCATTGTCAATAGGCTGACAATGATCCTGCATTCATGTTTATTTTGATTCAATTTTCAGTTTCAGTTTTAATGATTCTGTTGAGTTCTGTGTTGTGATTTAAATTCAGTTCATTGGTTTCAATTGGAACTCAACCTTAGTCATTTAGTTGTCAGGAGGATTGGTTATAGCTGTTAGTCAGGTTTAGTTTTAAATCATTGTTAGCTTGAACAGATTTTAGAGTTAAAAGGTTTTAATACGGATGAATAGATTGTATTAGGGGCATTAATATTAAGGGGTTTCAGGGGTGATTTGGGAATGGAACAGTTAGGGTAATATTTTAGTGTTAGTGACTTGTTAGTGGGGTATTAAATGTTCTTAAATTAATAAGGTAATGGGGAACAAGAAGGAATGGGGGCTGAAAATAAGGAAAAAGCTTTCCTTAGTGGGTTTTAAGTGAAAAAATGCAGATTTTAGTGGAAAAAGGGGTCGGGTAGTTAAGTTAAAAAAAAGAGGGGGCAGGTCTGGATGGCTATATATAAGAGAAGGATTAGGATTGAAGAGAGGATTGATTTTTGGAGAGCTTGGGGGAGTTGAAAAAGAATAGCTATTGTTTCATTGCCTCGCTTAGGATCTGAAATAGCTAGAACCTTTCTTTCTTTTACTTCTGTTCTATACTTGGAGTCGTTTATAGCTGGTGGTTATTTGTTGTTGCACTGCTGTTGCAATTTTTGTTCGTTACTACTGCTGCTGCTGATCCTCTTTTTCATCTTCTTGTATTGTCAATACCATGTACATGCTTCGAATTCCCTTGATGTAAGTTCAACCTTGGAGTGAAAAATGTAGTTTTATGCCAGAGTTGATTTCATTTGAATATTTGTAGTTATAGTTCTCTAAAGGTTGTACTTATTTAGTTTTTTTTAACTAGTTGGCTTGTTGACATGATATGGACGACACGGATTTGAACTAGGACTGTTTATATTACATGAATAATAGATGATTGTATAATTAGGACTATTTATAAGTTGTTTGCGTTGCTTGATTCCGGGAATGTTTGGATTTTGAAATATGATTATGTAATAGTCATATTGGTTTAGTGTTGTTTTGTAGTTAATTTTGAAATAAGAAGCAAGCTGCAAGCTGAAACAGGAAAGTGTTTTTCGAATTCATGCATTTCGCCGGCACTAATAAAATTGAGCTGAAATCAGCAAGTATGGGTTTAAATGTGGTTATTGATTAAGAGTGCATCCGTTATTCATATTTTGTTAAAAATTAAACTTGTATCTATGTATCCTCATAAAATTCTCTTATATATATATATATATATATATATATATATTTTATAATGCGTATATTTATGTAAGTTTTAGACAATATTGTCATTAGTGAGTTTAGACAAGTTTTAGACAATATTTTGTAATGCGTAAACTTGTATCGTTGTAGTTTAGACAAGTAATATGTTTTAGTTGTAATAATAATGTTATGGTACACGTTTTCAATCTGATAGTAATAGACAATGGTCAATAGTTAACACGAGATTGGAAATTAATGGTAATGTGTTATTAAGCTAATAATTGTAACCATTGTTAATTAGTTAACTGATTAGGAAAGTTGTGCTTGGATTTGGAGATGAAAGCCGGTTGTCCCACGGGTAGGCCTTGGAGGCCCGATGCGGATTAATTATAATTTTCTTTCTTAAAGGGGAAGTAGCTCTTAAAACAAATTAATTAGGACTTCTTTTTTACTTTAGAGACAATAAAAATAGCAAATTATAGTTGCTTCAGGCTTGTTTTTTAAAAATAAAATAAAAAAAGGAGACGAGCCTCGCCAAATAAAACGCACAAGCTGCGGGGCCCTCAATAAAGGAATATCATGAATACATAGAATTCGGGATGGACCGTTTAGCAAATTTCACGGCCTTCCCCAAAGTAATAACACGTTAGTCACTGTTAGGCGCGCCTTTAATGATTTACTTTCTTAAACTCGGGTGCAAATTTATGTGACCCAAATCCAAATCTCAACGGAGTCGAAATGTGTCAATAACCACGAGTACATTGATGTGACGGCGTTCGAGATACGTTTTCACAACGTTGCAATTCTTTGTTAAAATAATAATGATAATAATAAAAATGGTTTAAGTTAAAATTTGCACATAGGTTCATAATTGTATAAAAATCAGATAATTAAGCCGAATATGACAGTTGAGCGACCGTGCTAGAACCACGGAACTCGAGAATGCCTAACACCTTCTCCCGGGTTAACAGAATTCCTTATCCGAATTTATGGTGCGCAGACTATTAAACAGAATTAATCTTTTCCTCGATTCGGGATCCAATCGGTGACTTGGAACACCATAAATCTCCCAAGTGGCGACTCTGAATTAAATAATAAATCCCGTTTCGATTGTTCTTTAATTGGAAAAACCCCCTCTGCGCCCCTTTGCGGGACGTAGGTGAAAAAGGAGGTGTGACATGTATAACTGTAATATTTTTAAAAACTTATGATTTTAAGTATGTCATAATATTTATATTATTTTAACAATTTTTTTATTAAGAATTTGAAACGTAGTATTATTTTTAAAACTGCCCAATAAAGAAATAGTGTCAAATAAAATGAAATAAAGGGAATACCATTTATTTTTGGTCATAGAGTTATTTTCTCTTGCTGAGTTATAGAATACATAGTTGTATTCATATATGTGCAGCAGTGTATGTGTGTGTATTATGTAATTGGAGGAGGTTAGTCGGTTAAGTGGTTAGTTAGGCACAACTATCAACCATCAACCAACAATATAAGACATCTCCTTCCCTTTGTATTGAAATCAATCGAACAGTAGCACCTCTTCTTCTTCCTCTCTCTCTCTCTTCAATTTCATCTTCTCTCATTTTGCATGTCATTTACAATAGAAGATCTGATGGATTTTATTATGGTATCAGAGCATTGGTCTTAGGATTTGCAGCTCAGATCTAAGCTCCTCCGAAAATTAGTAACAAAACTCATTTTTTGAGCAGCCATGGACGAAAATGATGTTGCTTTGCTTGACCACAATCATCCGCTATTTTTATAAGCTGGAAATGCTCCACGACTCGTATTGATATCGCTCAAACTCACAGGGCCAGAAAACTATGCCATTTGGAGCAGGGCGATGAAGTTAGCACTACGAGGAAAGAGTAAGCTTGATTTTGTATACGGTACTTGTGTGAAAAGCAATTACAAAGAAGAATTAGCAAAGCAATGGGAAAAATGCAATGCTATTGTGTTGTCATGGATTGGAAGCATCGTATTAAGTGAATTGATGCCGAGTATTGTGTAGGCGTCAAATGCGAAGAAAGTTTGGAGCGATTTTCAGGAGAGATTCGACAGATCTAATCTCACCAAAATTTATCATCTGTGGAGTGCAATTGCGACTCTAAGGCAAGATATGGATTCTGTCACCAGCTATTATTTGAAAATGAAGGATTTATGAGATGAACTTGATGTAGTAGCCCTTTTGCCCTCTTGTGATTGTGAGGAATCTGGATTTTCTGTAGATCATTTGAAAAATATAAGGTTGTTGTAATTTCTTATGGGATTAAATGAAAGTTATAGCAATATATACAGTAATATGTTGGCAAGAAGTCCAGTTGTGACTGTTAATGAGGCTTATGCTATAGTTAGTCAAGAGGAGAGTTAGAGAACATTAGGTATCACAGGTACACACAAAGATCCACTCACAATATTAGCAAGAAAAGGTCAAGACTTTAGACCTAGGAAGCTCGGCTTAATATGTGAGTATTGTGGGTATAAAAGACATCTGAACGATAATTGCTTTAATATATCCACCTGATTTCAAAAGCAAAAAGAATAATCAGACAACTGAAGAAAGGTATATGCCAATAATGCAAATGGAAACACAACTACTGCAAAGAAAGAAAGAACAATGCCAACAATTCAAGCACCAGGCCATTTCTTTATAGAAGAGTAGTACAAGCAATTGGTCAATCTGCTGTCAAAGCCTAATGCAGGGGAATGTTCTGCAAATATGACAGGTATAATTTCTATATTGTCTAGTGCAGATATGTGTGATTGGGTGATAGATTCATGAGAAACTCATCATGTCATCTACTGTAAGGATGTTCTAAAGGATGTTAAAAGTGCTGATAGCCAAGGAATACTAGGAGTCCAGGTGCCTACAAGAAACATGTCAAAAATCACTCACACAGGAAATACAACTATATTAGAAAATAAGACAGTAAAGAATGTGTTGTATGTGCCAGATTTTAAGTTCAATCTACTATTAGTGTCTAAACTCACCAAAGATCTATGGTGTTCTGTCACTTTTCCCCTAATTTTTGTATATTTCAGGATCTTTACGGTGGCAGGGTGATGGAGATTGGTAAGAACACAATAGGTTGTATCTACTAAAGGAGAACATAACACTAGCAGCAACAGAATTTTTTGTGAAGCAAGGAATTAACAGTGAGCTTTGGCATCTGAGACTAGGACATGGATCAATAAAGGCAATGGAGAATATACCAGCTCTTAGGAATAAAGTTGATTCTCATGTTCAACAAAACTGTGAAGTTTGTCCTTTGGCTAAGCAATGTAGGTTGAAATTTTCTATTAGCAATAGTAAATCTACTACCTATTTTTAATTAGTCCATCTAGATGTCTAGGGGCCTCACAAAGTTCCTACCTATGATAGAAAGCATTACTTTGTCATTATTGTGGATGACTATAGTAGGTACACTTGGATATGCTTGATTTAGTCTAAATGTGAAGTAGCTATTGTAATAAGGAACTTTGTTGCAATGAAAACAAATCAGTTTGATGTTGGAATTAAGGTGCCGAGGATAGATAATGGTACTGAATTCTTTAACTCTTAATGTAATGAATTATTGGCTTCCCTTAGAATCATACACCAAAGCAGTTGCCCATACATTCAACAGTAAAATAGAACTGTGGAAAGAAAATATAGACACATTTTACAAGTTGCAAGGGCTTTGAAATTTCAGAGTTCAATACCACTTAGACTTTGGAGAGACTGCATCAAAACTGATGTATATTTGATTAACAAATTTTCTACTAAGACTTTGGAAAGGAAGTGTCCTTATGAGATGTTGCATTACAAACCTGCCAAGCTAGACCATCTAAGGGTATTTGGTTGTTTATATTTTGAAGCAACTTACCAAGTGGAGATAAATTTACAGCTAGAGCAAAGGAATGTGTCCTTATAGGATACTCAGAGATTCAAAAGGGGTACAAATTATATGACTTAAACTCTAGATGAGTAATAGTAGAGATGTTACATTCAGAGAACATCTTTTTCCATTTAAAGAAGAAACAATTGCAAATGAAGATCTGTTTCCTTGTGAGGTAGTGGGCGTTACTCCTGAAGAGACAACTCAACTTGATTATAGCAATAGTCCACATTGTAGCAATGCTCCTGCTACAATTCATATTGTTGAACAAGTTGTGTCAAAATCACCTGTATCACCACCAGCAACTCCACCATCAGACTAGAGCCACAAGCAGAACCTCCTACACTACCTATCTTGCATGAACCAGATGCAGACCATGCTGAAGTACTAGATGCAAACCAAGAAGAACCATCATCTTACTCAGAGGAAACACTAGTTGAAGAACTAACACATCAAGAACATCATATACCTACAGTGAATACTAGAAAGTCTGGCAGAACTTCCAAACCTTCTATTTGGCTTAAAGATTATGTGACTACAGTTAAATCAACCAAGGATACACCTTACATTATCTCCAATTTCATCACTTATGATCACCTTTCTGAGAATTACAAATCCTTTTTAAGGATCATTCTCAGAACCTACTGAACCTAAGTCCTTCAAAGAAGCTTGTATTGACAAATCCTAGGTGGAAGCAATAGAAGAAGGAATTAAAGCACTTGAAGATAATGCAACCTGGGAAGTGGTAGATCTTCCCCATAGGAAGAAAGATATAGGCTCAAAATGGGTGCTCAAAATTAAATATAACGCAAATGGGGAAGTAGAAAGGTTTAAATCAAGGACGGTAGCAAAAGGCTATACACATCAGGAATGGACTATCATAAAACATTCTCTCATGTTGCAAAGATGGTAACTATAAGGACCATCATCAGTATAGCAGCCTCTAAGGGATGGAACCTATTCTAAATGGATGTAAATAATGCTTTCCTGCAGGGTGGTCTTTATAAAGAGGTCTACATGTCCTTGCCTCAAGGGTTCCACAAGCAGAGGGGAGCAGAAGCCAGAAGGTATGTAGGCTGCTGAAATCTTTGTATGGGTTAAATCAGGCTTCAAGATAGTGGAATATTAAATTAACAGAGGCACTATTAGCAGCTGGTTATACACAAAGTCCCTATGATCACTAATTGTTCACAAAAAGGGCTGGATAAGGTATTGTCATTATCCTAGTCTATGTAGACGACTTGCTCATCAGTGGAAGCAATCCTGTTCTTATAGAGGCAGCCAAACAGACATTACATAGTTCATTCAAAGTGAAAGATCTATGAGAACTTAGGTATTTTCTTGGGATTGAAGTTTTGAGGTCAAACAAAGGAGTATTTCTTACTCAAAGGAAGTATGCACTTCAATCAATATCAGATGTTGGACTTGCAGCTGCTAAACCTATTAACACACTTATAGAGCTCAATCAGAAGTTAATAACCATTGATTATGACATACATGTTGGGCATACTTGAGATGCAGAATTGCAGGATGTAGGAAGCTACCAAAGACTCGTTGGAAAACTTCTTTACCTAACAATTACCATGCCAAATTTATGTTTTGCAGTCCAGGTATTAAGTTAATTTATGCAGCATCCCAAACAGTCCCACTAGGATGTAGCTTTGCGAGTGGTCAGATATGTTAAAGGTGCCCAGGCATTGGTATTCTTTTGCATAACTCTCCCGTAAATCACCTTTCTGTATATTGTGACTCAGATTGGGCAGGGTGTCCAAACACCAAGAGATCAGTAACTGGTTACATTGTCAAACTTGGGGATTCATTGCTCTTGTGGAAGTCAAAGAAGCAACCTACAGTTATGAGGAGTTCAACAGAGGCTGAGTATCGCAGTCTTGCAGCAGCAACTGCAGAAATTACTTGGGTCCTAGGATTACTGAAGGAGCTACAGGTTGCAGTTGATGTTTCAGTCAATCTATACTGTGATACCAAGGCAGCTTTACAAATAGCTACCAATCCAATATTCCACGAGCAAACCAAACACATCGAGATCGATTGTTATTTCGTTCGTGAAAAGATCAATGCGGGATTGATCAGTCCTCACTACATTCCTACAAGCCTACAACTAGTTGGTTTAATGACAAAAGGCCTTGGTTCAGCACAACATCATTTCCTTTTATCTAAGCTCGGAGTGTTTGATACTTTTCACCCTCCAGCTTGAAGGGGAGTATTGAATACATAGTTGCATTCATATATGTACAATAGTGTATATGTGCGTATTGTGTAATTGGAGGAGGTTAGTCGGTTAAGTGGTTAGTTAGATACAGTTGTCAACCACTAACCAACAATATAAGACAACCCATTCCCTTTGTATTGTAATCAATCGAACAACTTCTTCTTCCCCTCTCTCTCTCAATTTCATCTTCTCTCATTTTGCATGTCACTTACAGTAGAAGATCCGATGGATTCTATCAAGAGTATAGGCTGAATACATAAACAAATCTCTAAACTAATCCCTTTTTTTCACCTAGACGCTTAAACTCACCCCATGACCTATTGAGCACTCAATCTCTATTTAGATTGTGCCAATTAGACATGACAAGCTGAAACAATCGAATAAACAAGATGTCGTGTTTTATTGGCACAATCTAAATAGAGATCGAGTGCTCAATGAGTTAGGTGAAAAAGGGACAAATATAGGGTCTATCTATGTATTCAGTCCAAATATTCTTTTTCTTGCGCCCAAACTAATTATCCACTAATCTATATTTATCTATATTATTATAAAAGCACGAATAATTTATGCTAATTATTGAACGACTAAAATATCCCTCAAACATTGATAGACCTTTATACCCTTAAATATTCATATTATTTAAGGATATAATTGTAAATCTCCTTAGGCTAGAACATTTTTCCGATTTATACTACAATATACAAAGTTGATTTTGAGCCAAATTCTTTTGGGACATCTTCAACGTAGCCTACCAAGTCTACAAGTTGATTTTCTAATACTGAAGTAAATCTATGCTGAATGACATTGTAATATTCAATACCTTTGCCTAATATTAGAGTCCGAATTCAACTAAATTTGCATATATTTTACCTTTATTTATTAAATTTTTTCCTTTCCTTATTTCATTGAATTGAAACATATATATTTCTCCAGACCAGAAAAACCCATGTATTATTCTCATCTGTCTAACCTATATTATTATTATTATTATTATTATTATTATTATTATTATTATTATTATTATTATTATTATTATTATTATTATTATTATTATTATTATTATTGTCACACCCCTTTTTACCCCTCCAAAAGATAATGTAGTAATTATGTTATGGATTGTGGGTTAAAGAGCTTTTCCAATTAAAGTGACAAATTTGAAATAGGGATTATTTTATTTACAGAGTCGCCACTTGGAATTGATTTTTGCCGGTGTTCCAAGTCACTTTTTATTTGAATCCCTATTCAAAGGAAGGTTTGACTCTATTATTATTGGTCTACGAAAACAAAGTCCGGGTAAGGAATTCTGTTGACCGGGGAGAAGGTGTAAGACATTCCCTGAGTCCCGTGGTTCTAGCACGGTCGCTTTATTGACTACATTTGGCTTGAATTAAACTTAGATAAACTGTGATTTATTTGATTTTTATGCTTTTCTTATGTCCGTTTTTATTTATTTAAAAAAAATTAAAGAAAAGATTTGAATAATAATCTACAACTTAGCTAATGAGAGAAAATTATTGTTATGAGTACTAATTCAAAAGATGAGACTAATGAGAGAAAATTATTAATTGACATTGCTTAAAACTAGTAAGATGTGGGCTTGTCTTGACATTTATTTCTGGAATTATTAATTAACTCCAGAAAAATCTTTCAAGACTACTCTATTTTCTTTAAACAAGTTTTTCACTTAAGAATCAACTCATAAAAGCTGCTAAGGGATACTATAGCTACTGATTTTTTTCACTTTTTTGTGTGTCGACTCTTATCAAAAACTCCCCCAAATGTGATGGAGTCCCCCTATATATCAAAACAACCAGCTATTTCAAAAAATTTAAAATAAATCTTTTTGACAGATTTTTCTACAAAATCTGCTCTTAAATTCAAAAGGCCAGACTTTCTGGTTCAAATCTTGTCAAGTATTTCAAACAAATCTGCTCTCCACTATTCAAAGACAGACTTTTATTCAAACACTGTCCAAAGATCTACATTTTCTTACCAAACAATTTGACTTTTGAGTGTTGTACTCAAAGAGTCTTCAGCAGCAAATAAACAACCCAACAAGTACCATATACTCTTAAGTATTTTTCACTACCTCACTTTTATCAATACAAAACTATTTTACTACTTCAACAAGTGCAAAAACAGAAAATTTAACATTTCAAACTTCAAAAACTAATGCTAAAATAATTAATAATAGACAAAATAAAAATCTGAAAGAAATAAAAATAAAATAAAAAAAATCAGCCACGGAAAATAATAGGATTTTTACCATTTTATAATTCAAGTGGCCGAAAAAATGACGGTATGCCAAAAGAGGGTGTTCAGGGAGATCGCCGGAATTTGGCCAGATTTTGATCGCCGGATTTTCAGGGTGAAATTGGCATCAATAGCTAGGTCTTGAGGAGCTCTATCCATTGATGTAAGTATTGTGGGGTGGTAGTGGTTGAAGTTTCAAGAATTTGGGCAAAAAGTGACGGGAAAGTTTCATAGATCTAAGATTCAAGGAGTTTGAGGAATTTTTGAAAGATTTGGTTTGAAGATATGGAAGGAGAAAGTTGTGGAGATTACATGGTGTGAATTTGGAGGTGTTTGGAGGTGGTCCGCCACCGGCGGCGATTTTCCGCCGGCGGTGGTGGGCGGAGCTGGGGCGGCGTAGAGAGAGTGAAGAGAGAGAGAGAAGAGAGAAGAAGGAGAAAAGAATTATGAGTGAAAATGAAGACAATTTTCAGATTTTTGAGGCTTTAAATACCTAAGCCAAAAAAAATGAGATCCATTGGATCAAGATGGAATGGATGGGTATGATTTGATCTTGTTTCATTTAGTGAAACGACGTAGTTTTGAGGCAAAACTACGTAGTTTCAGACCCTTTCAATGGCAGCCCTTTATCTTGCACTCTTGGACACTTTTTCTTTCAAATTTTACCAAATTTCTTCCTTAATCCTACTTATTAAACTAATTTTACACAAATAAATTAATTAAATAACTTATTCTAATGATCAATTAACTAGATTAATTCACCAACTGAACAGCTAGTTAATTCTTAAAATGCTAAAATGAATAAAGAACTATTTTTTTTAGTATTTTATGATAGGAAATATGCAATTAAATTCACAAAAATTGAGAAAAATAATTAAAATAACAAAACACTAATAACTTTAGGAGATGTTAAAATAGTACAAAAATTAGGTGTTCACAGCTGACCCTCTTTGCTCGAGAACATGAAGAGTTTTCGTGCAAAGAAAAGTGAATGTCATAGCTAATTTTCGCTCACATGTCACTCCAATGGAAGCAATTTTTTTTTTTTGAAAAAAAAAAGGTGACCGAACCTTGCTTCCGAGGATGCCTACATATCCTTGTCTCAAAAAGAATCAGGTCAGTGTAGTTCTAGAAAAATTTGGTAGCTGGGACTACCGGACACTAGAGTTAAGACTGTTGCTGCTGTTGCTGTCGTTGTTGCTATTGCTGTTACTCGCTTCTTACATCAAAAAAGAAAAAGAGAAGAGTACTATATATGTCTGCAAATTAAGAGTACAAAATTCCTATCTATGCTTCTTCTGGAGTCAAATCTTGATTCTTGACCTGCTCGCTTACGTTGACCTTAGATTGGATTTTGATACTCTTTGAAGAAACGATTATGACTCAATTTCAGTTGCTTGCTTTCCTGATATGAAATTGAGAAGATGAATCTTGAGAAGCTGGGTTAGTGACACATTGTCAAAGTTAACTCCAACTATCCTGTGATCGAAAGACTTCTTCCTTCTGATGAGAAACTGAAACTGCAAGCTTTAATCTTCACTTGTGCTATATGGCCGAGCCTGCAAAACCATCAAAGACAAACAAAAACGAACAAAAATTTTTCTGCCCCAGTCTGGCACTAGAATAATTTTGTGAGTTATTAGAGAAATCTGTAAATTATCTAATTTATTGAAAAGGCAGACAAAAATAGTAGTATAAACTAGCTAAAAGAGATAAAATTTGGTAACGAATGATTGTGTAACTAGGGATCGGTATCTTGTACTACTGAAAGGAAATGTAACCAGGGGCCGGTACCCTATCTTACTGGAAGGAAATAGAATCAGGTGTTAGCACCATGTATTATTGATAAAGTATTGAATCCTTTTAGGTGAAAAAAGGTTCGATCTGAGTTAAATTGTATTAAACAACCTGAGCGAAGATTACTTATACCCGGAACTACGAACTGGATCCCCCTAGGCGAAACGGTTCTACCTGGGTTAAGCTACGTAAAATACCCTGAGCGAAGATTACTTCTACCTGGAACTACGAACTGGATACCCCTAGGCAAAACAGTTCTACCTGGGTTAAACTACGTAAAACACCCTGAGCGAAGAGTACTACTATCCGGAAACTAGGAGCTGGATCCCCCTAGGCGAAATGGTTCTACCTGAGTTAAGCTACGAAAACCACCCTGAGCGAAGAGTACTTCTACCCGGAAACTAGGAGCTGGATCCCCCTAGGCGAAACGGTTCTACCTGAGTTAAGCTACGTAAAACACCCTGAGCGAAGAGTACGTCTACCTGAAAACTATGAGCTGGATCCCCCTAGGCGAAACGGTTCTACCTGGATTAAGCTACGAAAAACACCCTGAGCGAAGAGTACTTCTACCCGGAAACTATGAGCTGAATCCCCCTAGGCGAAATGGTTCTACCTTGGTTAAGCTACGTAAAACACCCTGAGTAAAGAGTACTTCTACTCGGAAACTATGAGCTGGATCCCCCTAGGCGAAACGGTTCTGCCTGGGTTAAGCTACATAAAACACCCTGAGCAAAGAGTGCTTTTACCCCGAACTATGAGCTGGATCCCCCTAGGTGAAAACGGTTCTACCTGAGTTAAACTCCGTAAAACACCCTGAGCGAAGAGTACTTCTACCCGGAACTATGAGCTGGATCCCCCTAGGCGAAATGATTCTACCTGAGTTAAGCTGCACAAAACAACCTGAGTAAAGAGTAGTTCTACCTGAAACGATGAGCTGGATCCCCCTAAGCGAAAGGATTCTACCCGAGTTAAGCTCCGTAAAACATCCTGAGGAAAGAGTACTTCTACCCGGAAACTATGAGCTTGATCCCCCTAGGCGAAATGATTCTACCTGGGTTAAGCTACGTAAAACACCCTGAGCGAAGAGTACTTCTACTCGGAATATGAGTTGGATCCCACTAGGTGAAAAGGTTCTACCTGGGTTAAGCTATGTAAAACAACCTGAGCGAAGAGTGCTTCTACCTGGAATATGAGCTGGATCCCCCTAGGTGAAAAGGTTCTACCTGGGTTAAGCTATGTAAAACAACCTGAGCAAAGAGTGCTTCTACCCAGAACTATGAGCTGGATCCCCCTAGGTGAAAACGGTTCTACCTGAGTTAAGCTCTGTAAAACACCCTGAGCGAAGAGGGCTTCTACCCAGAACTATGAGCTGGATCCCCTAGGCGAAATGGTTCTACCTGAGTTAAGCTGCGCAAAACAACCTGAGCGAAGAGTAGTTCTACCCGAAACGATGAGCTGGATCCCCCTAGGTGAAAGGATTCTACCCGAGTTAAGCTGCGTAAAACACCTTGAGCGAAGAGTACTTCTACTCGGAATATGAGCTGGATCCCCCTAGGGGAAAAGGTTCTACCTGGGTTAAGCTATGTAAAACAACCTGAGCGAAGAGTGCTTCTACCCGGAACTATGAGCTGGATCCCCCTAGGTGAAAAGGTTCTACCTGGGTTAAGCTGCGTAAAAACAACCTGAGCGAAGAGTACTTCTACTCGGAACTATGAGCTGGATCCCCTAGGTGAAAAGGTTCTACCTGGGTTAAGCTGTGTAAAACAACCTGAGCGAAGAGTACTTCTACCAGGAACTATGAGCTGGATCCCCCTAGGCGAAAATGTTCTATCTGGGTTAAGCTACGTAAAAACAACCTGAGCGAAGAGTACTTCTACCCGGAACTATGAGCTAGATCCCCCTAGGCGAAAAGGTTCTACCTGGGTTAAGCTGCGTAAAAACAACCTGAGCGAAGAGTACTTTTACCCGGAATTATGAGCTGGATCCCCTAGGCGAAAATGTTCTACCTGGGTTAAGCTACGTAAAAATAGGAGGTGTGAACAATAGTGATGTATGCCGAAAGTAAAAGAAAAATGGAGATTTTAAGGAGCTTACGTTTGGTGACATTCGTTCTTTTAGAATCACCATTCTGCATGCTGTGTTCCTGCTTCAAACAAAGAAATATTTGTGAGTTTTCAAAGTGGTGGTTGGTTTTGTGGCCTTGATTGTTTTGATCACTTGATCTCGGCCCTTTAAATTGAAACTGGTTGCTTCCTGAATACCGATTGTCTTTCTGACTCTAGAGAAACTCTAGCTTTTCTAGACTTTGTCATGATGATTGGTTGGTGGAACTCAACCTTTTCGACTTTATCTTGCCTTCGTAGGCCTTTTTCTTCTACTTTCTCTTTTTTTTTTTTCTTTTTTCTTTATATCTTTTTTTTCATCATTTTTTTCTTTTCTTTTCTTCGGAGCATTGGGGAACTTTCAGCTCCTCAAACTTTGCTGCAACGGCTAGTCACGTGGGACTTAACCTTTTCCAATTTTATTACGCCTTCGTTGCCCTTTCTTTTCTGGCTTCTTTCTCCCAACTTCAAATTTAGAGCATTTGGGATGCCTTGGCTTTTTTCAACTCTTTGCCGAGACAGTTAGCCACGTGGGACTCAACCTTTTCAACTTCATTTGCCTTTTTAGGTGCTCCATTTGATTTTTTCTTTCCAAAAGTTTTGATTTCGAAGCATCGGCCGCCATGGCTAGTCGGGTCGACTTGATGCTCGTACGAGGCTAGGTGCCTTTCTGCACATTATCTCGCGCCAAATAAGAACCACGTAAATCAGTCTTGCCATCCTTTCTTTGTCTTAGTTTCGGATTAGTGTTAGACCGAAATGGATTCAAAGAAAACAAACAATGGAATGGAGAATGAGTTTAAAACAAGAAGTGTCCCTTTCGGGGAAAGGAAAGAAGGACTTATCTGGAGTACATGCTGACTTCAATGAAAATGACATGTCTTTTGGACTGGATGCCTGATCTGTGTAAACCGTCCGACTCTCAGAAATTCATCACAATGTTTTCCTCAAAATCGAGAAACCTTGCCAGGACTCTATCGGTACCGATAACTATGATGATCTTCTTTTCGATCAGAGGCGCCCTTTGCGGTTTTCACGAGTTGACCTATCTCATTTTTCTTCTCTCCTTATAGTGCTCTTTACGAGTTTTCACTAACAAGACTCTCTTATTTTTCATTTCTTTTCTTACCATCGCCTCATGGTGCCCGTGTGGGTTTTCACCAATAAGACTCTTTTATTTTTATCATTTTTATTGCATCAGATCCAAGTAGTCATATTCTCTGATCCTTAAACATTCTCACCGATTGATCGGAAGGACTTGGAAGGATTTGGGTAAAAATGATTTGGATCGAATTACAACTTTGGAACCATTCAGGTGGGATCATCGCCAGACCATTACAACATTTGCCCCAGTTTCACTTTTGGGGGAATTTGGATTTTTATTTTGGTATGACTGAACCCCAGAGAGTGGTTGCCTATGTATCCTTTCGGAATTAAGTCGAACGTAGTTCAGGGTGACTTGAACTTGTTTTGATTGATATTTTTTTGTTTCATTTTACATTTCATTTTTTTTTTTGCTTTTTTTTTTCAATAACACCTTTAGGTTCCAAAGAGGGTGATCAAAGAATGGGAGCCGGCTCAAAGGGTTTGCAAAGGGTTGATAGTGTTTGGGTAGCGAGAATGAAAGCCTTCGTCATCCCAATTGGAGAATATTAGTACTATATGGAGGATCCAACATAGTACCTTTTGACTGCATTTGCATTGACAGTTATTTCAGAGACATTTCCTTCGATGTGTCCCAAGTGCAATGCACTCTTTTGGCAGTACTCTTGTTGCAATGTACGGATCTTTCCAATCTGGGAACCAATTTTCCTTCAGTTGTTCCAACTCTTTATTTTATTTCCTTAAACTTTATCTTCATTGTGATCTAATCCTTGATTCATTATTTCGAGGCTTAACAACTTTCAGGATCTGGGCATGAAGTCCGCAAGCATGTCATGTTATTGAAAGCTGCATTTAACAGAACTAAAAAGGGAATAAGAAAGAAAAATGACAAGATTAAGAAAAGAGACATTCCCGGAAAATGAAATATTAATTTCATTTGATTTTTTTGATTTTTGATTTTTTTTATTTGATTTTTTTTTTCAATTTTTTGAAGATAGAAGGGTTTGCATCAGAAAGTAAGACAATAAGGTAAAACATCCGGATCAGACCCTGAGATAATCTGGATGCAGAAAGGATAGCAAGACTGACCACTAAGACTCCCGTTTGATGGGGAACTTTCATGTTTGGCGACCATTTTTGGCTTTTCTTCTATCTCGGCAAAGGCTGCAACGGCCTTCGGTGCCGGATCAAATTCCTCAGCTTCACAAATCATTCTGACCATTGGCCCAATGTTGTGGGCAGGCAATAGATTGTTCATCACATCAGTAGCTTCTTCATCCCGAAAAATGATTCTTTCAGTTTTAATCAAATCTTCAACTACCCTTTTGAGGGTCCAATGGTCCTCTGTACTGTGTCCCACTGCTCTAAAGTGGTATTCACATCTAGCATCAGCTTGGTGCGAGGGGGACTCGGGGTTCGGCCATTTCGGAGCCACTGGCTGCAATAGATCTAGCTTGATTAGCTTTTGGAACAAGCTTGAATATGATTCACCAATAAGGGTGAACTGATTCTTTCTGAAAGGCTCTCTTGGGCGAGGATTGTATCGGAGATCATTTGGTTGGGGATTATATGGAGCTAGGTAAGGATGTGCATTTCAGGGAGGTGGAGCTCGGTTTTGTGTATAATGTTGTGGCCATGTGCAAGGTTGCGCGTTCATCACTGCATACCAACAAAACCAACCACCTGAACAGAACCTGACTAATTTGCGCACACCACAACCTCGTTAGTTTTGAGACATTTAACACATAGGAAATCGCACGTTGGGGATGCAATACACCTAATAGTTATACATTTCTACCATGTGTTTGAACGGTTGCATGTTTCATCCCGGCCTTAACTAACCCTTTAAGTATGTACCTCTTTTCTTTTATTTCTACCTCTATTTAATCACTCTTGATTTTTTTCGTCTCTGTCGTTTTTTATTTTTTGGCATTCTCCTTTTTTTTGTCACACTTTTATTTTTTTGTCACTCTCTTTTTTTCTCTCTTTTTTTTTCTTCTTTTTTTTTTAGTTTATTTTTTCCTCAGTTAATTCTATGATTATGATCAAATCCGATGGGGATTGCCTACGTATCATGACGCTGCATGAATCAGATCATTACGTAATTCAGAAAATCGATAATGGAGTAAATAAACTAGCTCTTTTTTTTTGGTTGGAATTTTTGAAAGAAATGCTTTAAAACAAGAAAGGAAATATTTTTTTGATTTTTTGAATTTTGATTTTTGTTTTTTTAAAGAAAGACTTCTAAAAATTCATTTGTTTTTTATTTGAACTTTGGGAATTTTAAAAGTAAAAAGAAAATATTTTTGTTTGAATTTTCATTTGTTTTCTCTTTTTCTAAAGAAGAAAGAAAAATATTTTTGGATTTTGAATGTTGCCTCTTAATTTTAGAAAGAGGGACTTTTTAAGAAAAATATTTTGAATTTCTGAGTTTTTATTTATTTACAAAAGCACTTCTAAAGAAAAGTGAAAATATTTTTGGACTTCGATTTCTTAAATTTGTTTTTGAAAGAAGGACTTTTAAACAAGGAAAGGATTATTGTTTTTGAATTTTTGGGAAAACTATTTCAAAATGAAAGAAACCCATATTTTGGATTTTGATTTTTATTGATTTTTTTTAAACATATGAAAGACTTTAGAAAGAAGAAATATATATATATATATATATATATATATATATATATTTTTAGTGGTGGAAAAATCTTTTTTTTTATTTTCTAAGGAGATGCTTCTAAAGAAAGAATTAAAGGAAAATATTTTTGGATTTTTTTATTTAAAAATTGGGGCCGGAATCGATGAGGTTTGCCTACGTATCTCACATCCGGTGAGAATCAGACCCGCGTAGTTCGGTAAAATTGGATACCCTTTTTTTTTTAATAATTCTGCTACACTAATTTTCTAAAGTCGGTCGCCAATGCAAGTAAGCTTTCCAAATGATGTATCAGGTAGCATATACGTGAACATGATGGTCTCAAATAGGATACCTGTCTTATACAGACCCGGCCCCTGTGCCGAGTTTCGCTAAGTCAAATGCATGTGATGCACATAGAGTGAACCTACTAGGAAAATCCGGTATGAGTTTTGTTCTCCTAGGTTTAAATCTTGGTGGAAAAGGTATCTAGACTGGCTTACTCGAGCGGACAACTCGAGCCGAAGAGGGTCAGTGTACCGGTAACATTGCTTTCCGGCTTAACTGGTGGTGCTCCCCGCCTAAAATAGGTAATCCTTTACCGGGTGACGAACACCTCGGCTATCTCAAAGAAAGCGGGCTATGTCAAGCAAATGCCCAGTTTTAATTCAAGAAGACTCGGAGGGGTGCGTGAGAAGACAGTTTATATGTACCGTTCAAAAATATCAAAGCGGTAAAAAGCAAACAAGTAACACATTATACCCAAATAAATCACAGTATATACAAAATTAATAAAGCCAAATAAAAGTCAACATGTACAAGCTCGAATTTTGGTTGTCCCCAGCAGAGTCGTCAGAGCTGTCACACCGCTTTTTTTACCCCTCCAAAAGATATAGATAATTATGTTATGGATTGTGGGTTAAAGAGTTTTTCAAATTAAAGTGATAAATTTGAAATAGGGATTATTTTATTTATAGAGTCGCCACTTGAAATTGATTTTTGCCGGTGTTCCAAGTCACCTTTTATTTGAATCCCTATTCAAAGGAAGGTTTAATTCTATTACTATTGGTCTGCAAAAACAAAGTCCGAATAAGGAATTCTGTTGACTGGGTAGAAGGTGTAAGGCATTCCCTGAGTCCCGTGGTTCTAGCACGGTCGCTTTATTGACTACATTTGGCTTGAATTAAACTTAGATAAACTGTGATTTATTTGATTTTTATGCTTTTCTTATGTCCGTTTTTATTTATTTTAAAAAAAATTAAAGAAAAGATTTGAATAATAATCTACAACTTAACTAATGAGAGAAAATTATTGTTATGAGTACTAATTCAAAAGATGAGACTAATAAAACTAGTAAGATGTGGGCTTGTCTTGACATTGAATGAGGCAACCCAATATTGGGTTGATGGAGTCAAATGAGCTCATGTCCAAGACAAAATCCAAAAGCCCATATGTTTTTGGACTTTAAATCTGCAGATATGGCCTTTTAAAGCTATGTTACAGATTTGGCCCTATCTTGCTATTTGCAATCCGTAGCCAACTATTTACAAAAATAAATTTACAGATTGTCTTTCTAATCTACAACTTAACTA
Source organism: Nicotiana sylvestris (assembly GCF_000393655.2). Taxonomy (NCBI): domain Eukaryota; kingdom Viridiplantae; phylum Streptophyta; class Magnoliopsida; order Solanales; family Solanaceae; genus Nicotiana; species Nicotiana sylvestris. The sequence continues at coordinate 29,617,041 of NC_091061.1, forward strand.
CCTTACTAAATAAGTATTTTTTAAGAGATAAAAAAAGATTATTGGGACTCTAAAATATAATAATAATAATAATAATAATAATAATAATAATAGTAATAATAATAATAATAATAATAATAATAATAATAATAATAATAATAATAATAATAATAAAAACTTAGCTTGGTGACAACAAAGGGACAAACATGGCTACAAGGGTCCAAATGTTAATATATATGCTCCTTTTAGACAACCAAATGCCAGTGGAATTATTTCTAATGCTTTGAAAAAATAAAAATAATTAAACATGCTTAACACAATTTAATTAACTAACATATCGTTATAACATTACCAAACATTCAAGAGCATATAAAAATGAATTACAATAGAAGGATGAAGCTACTAATATTTCCCAGCGTCATTATCTTTCATTCCAACTCGATTTTATGAGTTTACATGGTCCGAAAATTACCTGGAGAGCAGAAAGAAGAACAAATACCGCAGAGTCAGCTCTTTCCAAAATCAACAGCAAAACAATTAAACGGGCAGCAACAATAGCAAAAGACAGCGACGACCGGCAGATTCAAACCCAAGAAAATAAACTAGAAATACCCCAACAAAACAATACAATTATGTAACTCCAAAAATATCTTTCAAGACTACTCTATTTTCTTTAAACAAGTTTTGCACTTAAGAATCAACTCATAAAAGCTGCTAAGGGATACTATAGCTACTGATTTTTTTCTCTTTTTTGTGTGTCGACTCTTATCAAAAACTCCCCCAAATGTGATGGAGTCCCCCCTATATATCAAAACAACCAGCTATTTCAAAAAATTAAAAATAAATCTTTTTGACTGATTTTTCTTCAAAATCTGCTCTTAAATTCAAAAGGCCAGACTTTCTGGTTCAAATCTTGTCAAGTATTTCAAACAAATCTGCTCTCCACTATTCAAAGACAGACTTTTATTCAAACAATGTCCAAAGATCTACATTTTCTTACCAAACAATTTGACTTTTGAGTGTTGTACTCAAAGAGTCTTCAGCAACAAATAAACAACCTAACAAGTACCATATACTCTTAAGTATTTTTCACTACCTCACTTTTATCAATACAAAACTATTTTACTACTTAAACAAGTGCAAAAACAGAAAATTTAACATTTCAAACTTCAAAAACTAATGCTAAAATAATTAATAATAGACAAAATAAAAATCTGAAAAAAATAAAAATAAAATAAAAAAATCAGCCATGGAAAATAATAGGATTTTTACCATTTTATAATTCAAGTGGCCGAAAAATGGCGGTATGCCAAAAGAGGGTGTTCAGGGAGATCGCCGGATTTTGATCGCCGGATTTTCAGGGTAAAATTGGCATAAATAGCTAGGTCTTGAGGAGCTATATCCATTGATGTAAGTATTGTGGGGTGGTAGTGGTTGGAGCTTCAAGAATTTGGGCAAAAAGTGACGGGAAAGTTTCATAGATCTAAGATTCAAGGAGTTTGAGGGATTTTTGAAAGATTTGGTTTGAAGATATGTAAGGAGGAAGTTGTGGAGATTACATGGTGTGAATTTGGAGGTATTTGGAGGTGGTCCGCCGGCGGCGGCAATTTCCGGCCGGCGGCGGTGGGCGGAGCTGGGGCGGTGTAGAGAGAGTGAAGAGAGAGAGAGAGAAGAGAGAAGAAGGAGAAAAGAATTATGGGTGAAAATGAGGACAATTTTCAGATTTTTGAGGCTTTAAATACCTAAGCCAAGAGTGAATGAGATCCATTGGATCAAGATGGAATGGATGGGTATGATTTGATCTTATTTCATTTAGTGAAACGACGTAGTTTAGAGGCAAAACTACGTAGTTTCAGACCCTTTCAATGACAGCCCTTTATCTTGCACTCTTGGACACTTTTTCTTTCAAATTTGGCCAAATTTTTTCCTTAATCCTACTTATTAAACTAATTTTACACAAATAAATTAATTAAATAACTTATTCTAATGATCAACTAGATTAATTCACCAACTGAACAGCTAGTTAATTCTTAAAATACACAAATGAAGAAAAAACTATTTTTTTAGTATTTTATGAAAGAAAATATGCAATTAAAGTCACAAAAATTGAGAAAAATAATTAAAATAACAAAATACTAATAACTTTAGGAGATGTTAAAATAGTAAAAAAATTAGGTGTTCACAGCTGCCTCTCTTTGCTCGAGAACATGAAGAGTTTTCGTGCAAAGAAAAGTGAATGCCATAGCTAATTTTTGCTCACATATCACTCCAATGGAAGCAATTTTTTTTTTTAAAAAAAGGTGACCGAACCTTGCTTCCGAGGCTGCCTACATATCCTTGGCTCAAAAGGAATCAGGTCAGTGTAGTTCTGGAAAAATTTGGTAGCTGGGACTACCGGATACTAGAGTTAAGATTGTTGCTGCTGTTGCTGTCGTTATTGCTATTGCTGTTACTCGCTTCTTACATCAAAAAAGAAAAAGAGAAGAGTACTATATATGTCTGCAAACTAAGAGTACAAAATTCCTATCTATGCGTCTTTTGGAGTCAAATCTTGATTCTTGACCTGCTCGCTTGCATTGACCTTAGATTAGATTTTGATACTCTTTGAAGAAACGATTATGACTAAATTTCAGATGCTTGCTTTCCTGATCTGAAATTGAGAAGATGAATCTTGAGAAGCTGGGTTAGTGACACATTGTCAAAGTTAACTCCAACTATCCAGTGATCGAAAGACTTCTTCCTTCTGATAAGAAACTGAAACTGCAAGCTTTAATCTTCACTTGTGCTATACGGCCGAGCCTGCAAAACCATCAAAAATAAACAAAAAGCGAACAAAATTTTTTGTGCCCCAGTCTGGCACTAGAAAAATTTTGTGAGTTATTAGAGAAATCTGTAAATTATCTAATTTATTGAAAAGGCAGACAGAAATAGTAGTATAAACTAGCTAAAAGAGATAAAATTTGGTAACGAATGATTGTGTAACCAAGGATCGGTATCTTGTACTACTAAAAGGAAATGTAACCAGGGGCCGGTACCCTATCTTACTGGAAGGAAATAGAATCAGGTGTTACCACCATGTATTATTGATAAAGTGTTGAATCCTTTTAGGTGAAAAAAGTTCGATCTGAGTTAAATTGTATTAAACAACCTGAGCGAAGATTACTTCTACCCGGAACTACGAACTGGATCCCCCTAGGCAAAATGGTTCTACCTGGGTTAAGCTACGTAAAACACCCTGAGCGAAGATTACTTCTACCCGGAACTACGAACTGGATCCCCCTAGACGAAACGGTTCTACCTGGGTTAAGCTACATAAAACACCCCGAGCGAAGAGTACTTCTACCCGGAAACTAGGAGCTGGATCCCCCTAGACGAAATGGTTCTACCTAAGTTAAGCTACGTAAACCACCCTGAGCGAAGAGTACTTCTACCCGGAAACTAGGAGTCGGATCCCCCTAGGCGAAATGGTTCTACCTGGGTTAAGCTACGTAAAACACCCTGAGCGAAGAGTACGTCTACCCGAAAACTATGAGTTGGATCCCCCTAGGCGAAACGGTTCTACCTGGGTTAAGCTACGTAAAACACCCTGAACGAAGAGTACTTCTACCCGGAAACTATCAGCTGGATCCCCCTAGGCGAAACGGTTCTACCTTGGTTAAGCTACGTAAAACACCTTGAGCAAAGAGTACTTCTACCCGGAAACTATGAGCTGGATCCCCCGAGGCGAAAAGGTTCTACCCGGGTTAAGCTGCATAAAACACCTTGAGCAAAGAGTGCTTTTACCCAGAACTATGAGCTGGATCCCCCTAGGTGAAAACGGTTCTATGTGAGTTAAACTTCGTAAAACACCCTGAGCGAAAAGTACTTCTATTCGGAACTATGAGCTGGATCCCCCTAGACGAAATGGTTCTACCTGAGTTAAGCTGCGCAAAACAACCTGAGTAAAGAGTAGTTCTACCCGAAACGATGAACTGGATCCCCCTAGGCGAAAAGATTCTACCCGAGTTAAGCTGCGTAAAACATCCTGAGCAAAGAGTACTTCTACCCAGAAACTATCATCTGGATCCCCCTAGGCGAAATGGTTCTACCTGGGTTAAGCTACTTAAAATACCCTGAGCGAAGAGTACTTCTACCCAGAATATGAGCTGGATCCCCCTAGGTGAAAAGGTTCTGCCTGGGTTAAGCTATGTAAAACAACCTGAGCGAAGAGTGCTTCTACCCGGAATATGAGCTGAATCCCCCTAGGTGAAAAGGTTCTACCTGGGTTAAGCTATGTAAAATAACCTGAGCGAAGAGTGCTTCTACCCGGAACTATGAGCTGGATCCCCTAGGGGAAAACGGTTCTACCTGAGTTAATCTCCGTAAAACACCCTGAGCGAAGAGAACTTCTACCCGGAACTATGAGCTGGATCCCCCTAGGCGAAATGGTTCTACCTGAGTTAAGCAGCACAAAACAACCTGAGCGAAGAGTAGTTCTACCCGAAACGATGAGCTGGATCCCCCTAAGCGAAAGGATTCTACCCGAGTTAAGCTGCGTAAAACACCTTGAGCGAAGAGTACTTCTACTCGGAATATGAGCTGGATCCCCCTAGGTGAAAAGTTCTACCTGGGTTAAGCTATGTAAAACAACTTGAGCGAAGAGTGCTTCTACCCGGAACAATGACCTGGATCCCCCTAGGTGAAAAGGTTGTACCTGGGTTAAGCTACGTAAAAACAACCTGAGCGAAGAGTACTTCTACCCGGAAATTTGAGCTGGACCCCCCTAGGTGAAAAGGTTCTACCTGGGTTAAGCTATGTAAAACAACCTGAGCGAATATTACTTCTACCCGGAACTATGAGCTGGATCCCCCTAGGCGAAAAGGTTCTACCTGGGTTAAGCTACGTAAAAACAACCTGAGCGAAGAGTTCTTCTACCCGGAACTATGAGCTGGATCCCCCTAGGCGAAAAGGTTCTACCTGGGTTAAGCTGCGTAAAACAACCTGAGCGAAGAGTACTTCTACCCGGAATAATGATCTGGATCCCCTAGGCGAAAGGATTCTACCTAAGTTAAGCTGCGTAAAACACCTTGAGCGAAGAGTACTTCTACTCGGTATATGAGCTGGATCCCCCTATGTGAAAAAGTTCTACCTGGGTTAAGCTATGTAAAACAACCTGAGCGAAGAGTGCTTCTACCCGGAACTATGAGCTGGATCCCCCTAGTGGAAACGGTTCTACCTGAGTTAAGCTCCGTAAAACACCCTGAGCGAAGAGTACTTCTACCCGGAACTATGAGCTGGATCCCCCTAGGCGAAATGGTTCTACCTGAGTTAAGCTGCGCGAAACAACCTGAGCAAAGAGTAGTTCTACCCGAAACGATGAGCTAGATCCCCCTAGGCGAAAGGATTCTACCCGAGTTAAGCTGCGTAAAACACCTTGAGCGAAGAGTACTTCTACTCGGAATATGAGCTGGATCCCCCTAGGTGAAAAGGTTCTACCTGGGTTAAGCTATGTAAAACAACCTGAGCGAAGAGTTCTTCTACCCAGAACTATGACCTGGATCCCCCTAGGTGAAAAAAACAACCTGAGCGAAGAGTACTTCTACCCGGAACTTTGAGCTGGATCCCCCTAGGTGAAAAGGTTCTACCTGGGTTAAGCTGCGTAAAAACAACCTGAGCGAAGAGTACTTCTACCCGGAACTATGAGCTGGATCCCCCTAGGCGAAAAGGATCTACCTGGGTTAAGCTACGTAAAAACAACCTGAGCGAAGAGTACTTCTACCCGAAACTATGTGCTGGATTCCCCTAGGTGAAAAGGTTCTACCTGGGTTAAGCTGCGTAAAAACAACCTGAGCGAAGAGTACTTCTACCCGGAATAATGAGCTGGATCCCCTAGGCAAAAATGTTCTACCTGGGTTAAGCTACGTAAAAATAGGAGGTGTGAACAATAGTGATGTATGCCGAAAGTAAAAGAAAAATGGAGATTTTAAGGAGCTTACGTTTGGTGACATTCGTTCTTTTAGAATCACCATTCTGCATGTTGTGTTCCTGCTTCAAACAAAGAAATATTTGTGAGTTTTCAAAGTGGTGGTTGGTTTTGTGGCCTTGATTGCTTTGATCACTTGATCTCGGTCCTTTAAACTGAAACTGATTGCTTCTTGAATACCGATTGCCTTTCTGACTCTGGAGAAACTCTAGCTTTTCTAGACTTTGTCATGATGATTGGTTGGTGGAACTCAACCTTTTCGACTTTATCTTGCCTTTGTAGGCCTTTTCCTTCTACTTTCTCTTTTTTTTCTTCTTTTTTTTTATATTTTTTTTTCATCATTTTTTTTTCTTTTCTTTTCTTCGGAGCATTGGGGAACTTTCGGCTCCTCAAACTTTGCTGCAACCGCTAGTCGCGTGGGACTTAACCTTTTCCAATTTTATTTCGCCTTCGTTGGCCTTTCTTTTCTGGCTTCTTTCTCCCAACTTCAAATTCAGAGCATTTGGGATGCCTTGGCTTTTTTAAACTCTTTGCCGAGACGGTTAGCCACGTGAGACTCAACCTTTTCAACTTCATTTGCCTTTATAGGCGCTCCATTTGATTTTCTCTTTCCAAGAGTTTTGATTTCGAAGCATCGGTCGCCATGGCTAGTCGGGGTCGACTTGATGCTCGTACGAGGCTGGGTGCCTTTCTGCACATTAGCTCGCGCCAAATGAGAACCCCATAAATCAGTCTTGCCATCCTTTCTTTGTCTTAGTTTCGGAACAATGTTAGACCGAAATGGATTCAAAGAAAACAAACAATGAAATGGAGAATGTGTTTAAAACAAGAAGTGTCCTTTTCGGGGAAAGGAAAGAAGGACTTATCTGGAGTGCATGCGGACTTCAATGAACATGACATGCCTTTTGGACTGGATGCCTGATCTGTGTAAACCGTCCGACTCTCAGAAATTCATCACAATGTTTTCCTCAAAATCGAGAAACCTTGCCAGGACTCTGTCGGTGCCGATGGCTGTGAGGATCCTCTTTTCGATTAGGGGCGCCCTTTGCGGGTTTTCACAAGCTGACCTCTCTCATTTTTCTTCTCGCCTTATAGTGCTCTTTACGAGTTTTCACTAACAAGACTCTCTTATTTTTCATTTCTCTTCTTACCATCGCCTCATGGTGCCCGTGTGAGTTTTCACCAATAAGACTCTTTTATTTCTCTCATTTTAATTGCATGGGATCCAAGTAGTTGTATTCTCTGATCCTTGAACATTCTCACCGATTGATCGGAAGGACTTGAAAGGATTTGGGCAAAAATAATTTGGATTGAATTACAACTTTGGAACCATTCAGGCGGGATCATTGCCGGACCATTACAACATCTGCCCCAGTTTCACTTTTGGGGGAATTTGGATTTTTATTTTGGTGTGACTGAACTCTAGAGAGAGGTTGCCTACGTATCCTTTCGGAATTAAGTCGAACGTAGTTCAGGGTGACTTGAACTTGTTTTGATTGATATTTTTTTTGTTTCATTTTTCATTTCAATTTTTTTTGCTTTTTTTTTTCCAATAACACCTTTAGGTTCTAAAGAGGGTGATCAAAGAATGGGAGCCGACTCAAAGGGTTTGCAAAGGGTTGATAGTGTTTGGGTAGCGAGAATGAAAGCCTTCGTCATCCCAATTGGAGAATATTAGTACTATATGGAGGATCCAACATAGTACCTTTTGACTGCATTTGCATTGACAGTTATTTCAGGGACATTTCCTTCGATGTGTCCCAAGTGCAACGCACTCTGTTGGCAGTACTCTTGTTGCAATGTACGAATCTTTCCAATCCGGGAACCAATTTTCCTTCAGTTGTTCCAACTCTTTGTTTTATTTCTTTAAACTTTATCTTCATTGCGATCTAATCCTTGATTCATTATTTCGAGGCATAACAACTTTCAGGATCTGGGCATGAAGTCCTCAAGCATGTCATGTTATTGAAATCTGCATTTAACAGAACTAAAAAGAGAATAAGAAAGAAAAAATGACAAGATTAAGAAAAAAGACATTCCCGGAAAATGAAATATTAATTTCATTTGATTTTTTTGATTTTTGATTTTTTTTATTTGATTGTTTTTTTCAAATTTTTGAATATAGAAGGGTTTGCATCAGAAAGTAAGACAATAAGGTAAAACATCTGGATCAGACCCTGAGATAATCCGGATGCAGAAAGGATAGCAAGACTGGCCACTAAGACTCCCATTTGATGGGGAACTTTCATGCTTGGCGACCATTTTTGGCTTTTCTTATATCTCAGCAAAGGCTGCAACGGCCTTCGGTGCCGGATCAAATTCCTCAGCTTCACAAATCATTCTGTCCATTGGCCCAATGTTGTGGGCAGACAAAAAATTGTTCATCACATCAGAAGCATCTTCATCCCGAAAAACGATTCTTTCAGTTTCAATCAAATCTTCAACTACCCTTTTGAGGGTCCAACGGTCCTCTGTACTGTGTCCCACTGCTCTAAAGTGGTATTCACATCTAGCATCAGCTCGGTGCGAGGGGGACTCGGGGTTCGGCCATTTCGGGGCTACTGGCTGCAATAGATCTAGCCTGATTAGCTTTTGGAACAAGCTTGAATACGATTCACCAATAGGGGTGAACTGATTCTTTCTGAAAGGCTCTCTTGGGCGAGGATTGTATCGGAGATCATTTGGTTGGGGATTATATGGAGCTAGGTAAGGATGTGCATTTCTGGGAGGTGGAGCTCGGTTTTGTGTGTAATGTTGTGGCCGTGTGCAAGGTTGCGCGTTCATCACTGCATACCAACAAAACCAACCACCTGAACAGAACCTGACTAATTTGCTCACACCACAACCTCGTTAGTTTTGAGACATTTAACACATAGGAAATCGCACGTTGGGGATGCAATGCACCTAATAGTTAAACATTTCTACCATGTGTTTGAACGGTTGCATGTTTCATCCCGGCCTTAACTAACCCTTTAAGTATGTACCTCTTTTCTTTTATTTCTACCTCTATTTAATCACTCTTGATTTTTTTCGTCTCTGTCGCTTTTTATTTTTTGGCATTCTCCTTTTTTTTGGTCACTCTTTTATTTTTTTGTCACTCTCTTTTTTTCTCTCTTTTTTTTCTTTTTTTTTTATTTTCTTTCTTTTTTTTAGTTTATTTTTTCCTCAGTTAATTCTATGATTATGATCGAATCCGATGGGGATTGCCTACGTATCATGACGCTGCATGAATCAGATCATTACGTAATTCAGAAAATCGATAATGGAGTAAATAAACTAGCTCTTTTTTTTTGTTGGAATTTTTGAAAGAAATGCTTAAAACAAGAAAGGAAATATTTTTTTGATTTTTTGAATTTTGATTTTTGTTTTTTTTTTAAAGAAAGACTTCTAAAAATTCATTTGCTTTTGATTTGAACTTTGGGAATTTTAAAAGTAAAAAGAAAATATTTTTGTTTGAATTTTCATTTATTTTGTCTTTTTCTAAAGAAGAAAGAAAAATATTTTGGGATTTTGAATGTTGCCTCTTAATTTTCGAAAGAGGGACTTTTTAAGAAAAATATTTTGGATTTCTGAGCTTTTATTTATTTACAAAAGCACTTCTAAAGAAAAGTGAAAATATTTTTGGACTTCAATTTCTTAAATTTGTTTTTGAAAGAAGGACATTTAAACAAGGAAAACATTATTGTTTTTGAATTTTTGGGAAAACTATTTCAAAATGAAAGAAACCCATATTTTGGATTTTGATTTTTTTTAAACATATGAAAGACTTTAGAAAGAAGAAAATATATATATATATATATATATATATATATATATATATATATATATATATATATATATTTGGGTTTTAAAAAAAATCTTTTTATTTTTATTTTCTAAGGAGATGGTTCTAAAGAAAGAATTAAAGGAAAATATTTTTGGATTTTTTTATTTAAAAATTGGGGCCGGAACCGATGAGGTTTGCCTACGTATCTCACATCCGGTGAGAATCAGACATGCGTAGTTCGGTAAAATTGGGTACCCTTTTTTTTAAATAATTCTGCTACACTAATTTTCTAAAGCCGGTCGCCAATGCAAGTAAGCTTTCCAAATGATGTATCAAGTAGCACATACGTGAACATGATGGTCTCAAGTAGGATACCTGTCTTATACGGACCCGGCCCCTGTACCGAGTTTCGCTAAGTCAAATGCATGTGATGCACATAGAGTGAACCTACTAGGAAAATCCGGTATGAGGTTTGTTCTCCTAGGTTTAAATCTTGGTGGAAAAGGTATCTAGACTGGCTTACTCGAGCGGACAACTCGAGCCGAAGAGGGTCAGTGTACCGGTAGCATTGCTTTCCGGCTTAACTGGTGGTGCTCCCCGCCTAAAATAGGTGTGATTAAAATCCTTCATCGGGTGACAAACACCTCGGCTATCTCAAAGAAAGCGGGCTATGTCAAGCAAATGCCCAGTTTTAATTCAAGAAGACTCGGGGGGGTGCGTGAGAAGACAGTTTATATGTACCGTTCAAAAATATCAAAGCGGTAAAAAGCAAACAAGTAACACATTATACCCAAATAAATCACAGTATATACAAAATTAATAAAGCCAAATAAAAGTCAACATGTACAAGCTCGAATTCTGGTTGTCCCCAGCAAAGTCGCCAGAGCTGTCACACCGCTTTTTTTACCCCTCCAAAAGATATAGATAATTATGTTATGGATTGTGGGTTAAAGAGTTTTTCAAATTAAAGTGACAAATTTGAAATAGGGATTATTTTATTTATAGAGTCGCCACTTGAAATTGATTTTTGCCGGTGTTCCAAGTCACCTTTTATTTGAATCCCTATTCAAAGGAAGGTTTAATTCTATTATTATTGGTCTGCGAAAACAAAGTCCGAATAAGGAATTCTGTTGACCGGGTAGAAGGTGTAAGGCATTCCCTGAGTCCCGTGGTTCTAGCACGGTCGCTCTATTGACTACATTTGGCTTGAATTAAACTTGGATAAACTGTGATTTATTTGATTTTTATGCTTTTCTTATGTCCGTTTTTATTTATTTTAAAAAATATTAAAGAAAAGATTTGAATAATAATCTACAACTTAACTAATGAGAGAAAATTATTGTTATGAGTACTAATTCAAAAGATGAGACTAATGAGAGAAAATTATTAATTGACATTGCTTAAAACTAGTAAGATGTGGGCTTGTCTTGACATTGAATGAGGCAGCCCACTATTGGGTTGATGGAGTCAAATGAGCTCATGTCCAAGACAAAATCCAAAAGCCCATATGTTTTTGGACTTTAAATCTGCAGATATGGCCTTTTAAAGCTATGTTACAGATTTGGCCCTATCTTGCTATTTGCAATCCATAGCCAACTATTTACAAAAATAAATTTACAGATTGTCTTTCTAATCTACAACTTAACTACCTTACTAAATAAGTATTTTTAATAGATAAAAAAAGATTATTGGGACTCTAAAATATTATTATAATAATAATAATAATAATAATAATAATAATAATAATAATAATAATAATAAAAACTTAGCTTGGTGACAACAAAGGGACAAATATGGCTACAAGGGTTCAAATGTTAATATATATGCTCCTTTCAGACAACCAAATGCCAATGGAATTATATCTAATGCTTTGAAAAAATAAAAATAATTAAAGATGCTTAACACAATTTAATTAACTAACATATCGTTATAACATTATCAAACATTCAAGAGCATATAAAAATGAATTACAATAGACCATATATCTGAACATTCAAGAGCATATAAACATTCAAGAGCATATATCTGAACATGCCACAGACCAAGCTTACATTCAGTCCACAGTTCTATAGATGTCCCAGGTACTAGCTTAGAAGGAACTAAATTCAGAATGTAATTTGAAGTTTCCAGGAAATATTCCAAAAATAAATAAGGCAAATCTGAATAACACGTCATTAGTCTATCCATATCCAAAAGAGACTTATTTCTTCTTTCTACTACACGACTCTATTATGGAGTTTACGGTGTAGTCAATTGAGATGTAATCCCTATTCTGATATGTAACTAAAAAACTCTTTAGAGAGATGCTCGCCACTACAATCAAATTGTAGTAACTTAATATATTTCTTTGGTGCTTCTCTATTTCAAGTCTTAAAAACCTTGAATTACTTAATTCATTAAGACTTACAGTGCATCAAATAAATATATTAATATTTTGAGTAATCATTTATGAACGTCATAAAATACTCAAAATCTATCTCTTACGAGTATGTTCATTTAACCATACAAATCAGAAAGGATTCATTCTAGCTTATCACTAGTTTTATTTCCTTTTAAAGGGAAACATCTTTTAGTCAAATTTCCTTCCAAACAGGATCCACAAGTTGGTAGTGCCTCTACTTTCAATGAACCTTAAGGTCCATACTTGACCAACTTGAAATCCTATCCAGATTAATATGACTTAGATAAAAGTGCACAGATAAGTTTTACTCAATTCTGAAGAACATATTCTCTTATGAGGTAGACTAATATTGTTCTGTTCAGGAGAGACATCAATATATAATAACAAGGTCATGCATTCATGTACCACAAGAGATAAAGTGTTTATTAAGCTCAATAACTCAAGAGTTATTCGAAAAATAAAACAAATATTCATCTCTTATTTTGCCCAGAAACCGGAATTAAATTCCTTCTAACAAAAGTACATATATTGCATCCTTAAAATTAATGCCTTATCACTAAAAGAAAATTTTAACAAGTAATACGACAAATTGCATAAAATCATTGTGGAGTTGAGATAAAAATATTAAATAGATCATAATAAGTCAAAACACTGAATAGTAAAATTCAGACTGCATTCAATATTTATATACATACATGCATCTGGAATAATAAATTTCGATGGGAAAAGAATTATTCATGCAAAGTATATTATATAATGCAAGAATTATACAATCCAAAAATAAATAGAACCAACTCAGATGGAGAGCATACTATTATTTTCAGTCAATTGTATATAACTTTTTAATACAAAAATTTTAAAACACACTACACATATATGTCATGCATCTTGAATAGCAATTTCGATGGGAAAGAACTACTCATGCAACATACATATGCAATGCCAGATTATTCACTCCAATAATTAAAACAGACCCAACTCAGATGGAGAGTATACTGTTAATTTAAGTCAAGTGAACATCATTTTTAATAGCTCTAGTTTCATTGATCCAACATGTATACTCAGATGGAGAGTAAGTACACGATATCAATTACTAGTATTTCACCTAGTGAGCTTACAATAAATTTATCCGATATGGAGGAAGACCTAAAGTCAACGCATAAATTTATTACTCACTTGAAATTAATAGTGGAAGACCATAGAAATATATTTCTATCACCACTTAATCATGATTGTATTGTAGTTACAAAATTGATTCAACCCTTTAAGCTCAGATGGAGAGTTAATACTGGTTATCAATAACTAGTAACTATAGCCAGTGAGTTCATAATAAATTTATCCGATATGGAGGAAGACCTAATGTCAACGCATAAATTTATTATCTCACTATAAATAAATAAAAATGAAGACCATAGGGGTTTATTCCCATCACCACTTTATCACAACCACGAACTTTTCTCTGAGGATTAAGTTCCATATTAAAAAAAATGCTCAATACCCATTTAAACAGTCTTAAAATACTAAAATTAATATTTCACACTGTATAGTGGTGATTATTGTTGACTGGACTATTTCTGATAAATCTACCAAATTTCATATCAATCAAAAATTGCGACCAAATTTGGAAAATTATCATTTTAAGCATTTTTTTAAGAATTTAAAATATGACCTACATTTTTTTTATCATATACCAATTCATGTCAAATCAACATGTGTTATCATGTTCCAGATTAGACATATAAAATGATAGAAAGAATGACTTTTCGTATGTAAATCACATTTTAATCCGTCAAACCTCCAAAAAACTCACCTAAACGATCCCAAATCGTCAAAATACGATGTGATTCACTGCATAGCAGTGAGTTCTTCTTAAATGATCGTTTCCAATTTCAGGTCATTCGGAGATCGTGAAATTCATGATCGCCAAAAACTAGACCAAATTCGAATAATTTTTTTTTTGGCGTAGTCAGGATTAAATCCATGTGATTTGCATTCTTGCTATATATCATATCAAGTTAAATCATCATGTTTCAGATTTAACACAAATATAGCCGATATATAAAGAATAATTTTTCATATTTATAACAAATTCAATTTAATAAACTGCTTGAAAACCCATCTAAACGACCTCAAAATGCCAAAAAAACAACATGATTCACTGCATAGCAAGGAGTTTTTTTTTCACTAGATCGTTTTCGATGAACCCACCAAGTTTCAGGTTAATCGGAGTCCGTCAAATTCATGACCACTAGCCTGTAACCAAACTCGGAGAATAACCGTTTTAAGTAGTTTCATGAATTAAAATAAATATGATATTGATTTCCATTCTCCTTATAATTACACTATGAGCTGAAGGCATATATTATTTTCTTCCTATTTCTAGGATATATAATATCTCCTTTTGCAATAAATTATCCTTTTATTAAATACATAAGAACCTGAGATATTATATTTTCTCTCGTTCAGTGAAAACCCCAATATCTCTTCTCATGGGTGGAGTTAGTTTCACTAGTACCCAAAGATAAATACTCTTTTTCTAGTTATGAACCTCCACCATTAATGTAGATTTCTCAAGGATAATTTTCACATGGTATATTAAACATATTTCAATGACTCAAATAAATAGACCATTTTGTGGATCCTACTTATTAATCATAATGCTCAATCCATGAATAGATATAATTTCACATGTACAAATTTACTAAGAATTTTTCATGAGTTCAAATAAACAAACCACTTCAGTGGTAACTATTTATTACTCATAAAATTCTCAATTTACAAGTGAATATATATTTAGCTCATAAAATTATTTTATGGTAGACCATAGCTTAAAAGTCATACCAACATTATAAAACTCATACAACATACCGTCATATTTCACTTAATTAGAACCTCCAATCAGAGAACAAAATTCTTCATCGAAAATCCAAACTAGTAATCACGTAGGGCATGAAAATATAAACTTAAATTTGAGAAATTTTTTTATGCACAAACATGCCAAACGCTCCAATCATTAGTCATCCAGGATATCAAATAGAGAATTTTACTTTCTTACAAAATAATTATATCATTACACAATATGAATTATACCTTGTAAGACCTAGTCAATAAAATCTTACACCTCTATTATTGAATTTAATACAACAACACGTTTATTTGCTAATAGTCAATGTGTAAACCTATTATATGACTAGTATTTAATCATGGGGACCATGGGGAGTCATCCCCAACACCATTGAATTAAAAAAGAATTAAAATTATTAAGAAATAATTTCCAGAAAATAGAAAAACATCCAAAACACAGTCCAAACGACCTCAAAACGCCGAAAATACCATGATTCACTGCTAAAGCAGTGAGTTTTTCTCACCACGGCGTTTCCGATGGACCCACCAAATTTCAGCTCAATCGGAGTCCGTCAAGTTCGCTGACCTCCGAAAATTCCGGCTATTCGGTCAAAAACAGGTTTTGCGTTTTTCTAGGGTTTACCCCAAAAAATTCAGATAATCTCAATCAAATATCAATAAGAAAACATATATCTCATGATTATAAGAATAATCCATAAATTATGCACAGTTAATTCACAAAACAGCAGTGCAGTTTTTCAGAAAACCACATATATATGTAATTCAAAAAATGCACATAAACACCATATTCTTGTTTCATGAAAAACTTAGTTATCTAATTAGATGTGAGTGAGCTCTGATACCAATTGATGGATTATTATATGCAGCGGAAGCAATCCCAGTATCAAAATCACATGTAATTTAGACAACTAGCATAAACGGGATTTCACGGGTTACCTCTTGAAGCGTGAACATATCTCTTCTACCACGTGAGCCTTCAGTTCCATAACTTCTCAATGGAATCTCCATCACCCGCACAATCGTGATCCTCGAACGTTCCACGGTCTTCTACTGTGTTACCCAAATAATACCCGAAAATAGCAATTTCGTGTGGGCGAAATTTCTAGGAAAACTTGGCTGAAAATTTCAGCCACCATGTACTCATCCCTCTAGGTGGAAAACCTTATGTATTTATAGCACAAGTTTTAAGGGTTAAGACCCTTTTCCAAAACCTGTTAGGTTTTCTTTTCCACCAGAAAAATGATTCCTTTATTTCCTATTATTTAGGCACAGTAGGGACCACAGAATTTAATTAACAAGGCTTCAATTATGGAATTAATTTCTAATTTTCGAAATTAATATCTACCATAATTAATTACGAATTATTCCACTAAAAATCCGTAATTGCACTCCTTATCCAATTTCGAAATTCATCCATTAAATCTTATTTAACTCCCCATATTAAGATTCAGATACTAATCAAGTAAATTAAATTACTGACGATTTAATTTATTGATTATTTCCTTTAGACTTTCGCTTAACTTATTTCATGTGTCGGATACAAAATCCACCGGCCGGGTTTACACATGCAAACTTATAAGCTTTCATAAAGGTATATCATCAATCTCTAAACCGAGACATGGATTCCATCAACTAACTATTATTTCGCCAATGTATATTATTATTATCCAATTTACCAGGCATATTGACCCACGAAAGAATCTCGCCTTTTAATAAATCAAAACAATAATAATATACACAACTAATAATAATTATATCAAGATTAAGAGTATAAGTACATTTAATGGCTAGAGAGTTTATTTTATTAAGTCAGTATAAAATACTTATCTCTACCTGGTCCGTTCAATACATACAAAATGTACTAGCACAAGAAGTTGGAATTAAACCATTCCCATAATCAAGATTAATTATATTTAATCTTGTGCTACAATCATTCCTGATGGTTTGTCCAATTCCACCATTAGATTGTGAACTCAAACTTTATACTTATAAGAACCGATGATTTAATCTTCCGTGTATAAGCTAAACTCTATACACTAAATCATCTACTATATAAGCAAAGGACACAGACTATTATATGATCTATTTAAAAATTTATTAAAACTGAATAAACAATTATTTCATAATAAATACTATATCTAAACCAAACTCATGGTTAATAGTATATATCCCAATAGAACATTCATTTGAAATTTAGTTAAGTAACTGAGCTTTGTGTGACTATTCACTTAATTTTGGTGCAACCTACTCGAGCTTTTAAGGGATAAAAGTCTAGGGCTTTAGTCTTTAGGGAATATAAGACCAATTATGTCGTCTTTTTATTTTTTTGGATAATCGAGAAATATCGAGGCTAGTGACTCACAGTTAGAAACTCAAAGGATAGTAAGCCCGCCCCTTTACACACCCGAGGTGTGAGCTAGTGGTCAATGAAGTGCAAGGAGAATTGAGACCTTCAAATTTTAGTGGTAGATAAAAAAATTAGGTGATTTTTCTCATTTGTCTAAAACTTGGTGGAATAAGTTATTGGTATCTGTGCTAGTGGGAGATAATAGACATATGGGGAATAGTCGAGTTGCGTGAAAGTTGGCGTGGATACCACTATCATAAGAAAAAAAACCCGTACCTCTACTATTCTCCACTTAAATACCAAGATGTGGAGGGTTCGAATCTGTGACGTGGGCCATCCATAAATCACCCACTAGACTCTTGCCGCTAGACCAAAGCCTCGGGCAAATTACCTCTTTCTCATTTTGATCTTTCCTTTTTCTTTTTTCTTTTTAATACATTGAAACAGTAAAACCCTATCTTTTTCCCTTTTAACATGTTACTTTTTGTTGAGTTCGGATCCAAAGTAACCCTTAAAAACTCTTAAAGAAGCATAGTAATGTGAAAAAAAGGGAACCAAATTACAAATAGCGCATGGTAGGCATGCTTTTATAAGCCTGGCCAAACGTCCCAGCTTAACATTTGGTAATGTTTGAGGTAGACCATTCTGCATATATTCTTCAACTTCTCTTCCATTTTTATCTCTTCTTTAGCTTTCTCTTTCAGATTAGTTATGTCGCAGGCGTCCCAAAGTTCAATGACATCCACAGAACCTGATGTAATACTGTAAGTTGAAGACCTCCACAACAATCCTGTATTAACACAACACAGTTGTCCGAACATCTGAACAAGGATATTACAGATGCACAGAGTGAAGAAGATGACAGTGACTACCCAGCAACGCCAATGAGTCAGGCGATGAAGTACCCTTTATAGAGTCAGACGACGAAGAAGAGGAGCCAACGCCTATATTTTCATATATGTGAAGTTCTACTCTGCATTTTAAAATAAAAATGTTTATTACTGTGTATTGAGGTGCACATGGTTGCACTTGCCTTCTTAAAGTCTATTGTATTTGAGTATAGTGGACTAAAGTTTTCCTGGCCTAACTCAGGGATTCGTATGGTCTGGTTCTAGATAACCATTTTTCAGCCTATAATGAGGCTTACACTTATTGTGCGTATGCTTTCGTGAGCCAAGGGTCTATTGCTTTCGTGAGCCAAGGGATTCGTATGGTCTGATTCTAGATAACCATTTTTCAGCCTATAATGAGGCTTACACTTATTGTGCTTATGCTTTCGTGAGCTGAGGGTCTATTGGAAATCTCTCTATCCTCACAAGGTAGGGGCAAGGTCTGCGTACACACTACCTTCCCCGGACCTCACAATGTGGAACAATACTGGGTATGTTGTTATTGTTGTACTTCTATGTTAGAAACAGATGAACTTCAAATACAAATGAATCTGAACTCTTTGATGCTGTATAGAGTCTAGGATGTTGATAGTGTCTCTCCACAGTTATAATGTTTATTCTCCACAATTTGGATTCAATTCATTTGTTGGAAGAGATACTCCTTTACCTATTTGTTGGGTTTTGCACTAAATAGTTCTAGTTGATTCATTTTAAAACTCTTTGTATGTTTCTGGCTTTCTTTATCTTTTGCGACTATCTTTTTAATCAAAAAGTGGAATTTCGGTCAAATCTTTAATTTAGAAGTACCCGGGTTACTGATAATCAAAAAATGTATAAGAGAAAGTAATTTGACCAGCATTAAGATAATTAGAAGAAGATAAAGTAAACCAATGTATTCAGATAGTCTTTTTTTTGTTGTCCTTACAATTGACTCATCCTTTCCCTTTTATAGCTATTTTGGAAATATTCGTTTTGCCTTTGTCATAATAAGGCCATTATAGACAATTAAAGACATTAAATGCTACGTTATATAATCATTGTATTTTAATACAGATTCTCTAAAGTTTTTAGTATTTAATGCTCATTAAATACTGTATTTGTACTCTCTTGTGCTGTCAGATTCATTTTCCTTGATTCTTGGACTTAAATAGGTACGGGCGTTGAATCTTTTGAGTATCCGCTCGTGTTTCATCTTATGTCTCTGCTCGTATCTGTTGCAACTCATTCCTCTTTGCCAATCATAACTCTTTGACCAGTCTACGTGTTATGACACGTCATCTTCCAATCACTTTAATATGTAAACTCAATTTTTCCCAATACAGATAGTCCCCCCACTTGCCATTTATTCATCAATTGAATATTTGGGAAGTGGAAATCATTAAAACGGGAATTTTTGTCACCATTAATGCTATAGCAGGATCAACGCTTCATTTTGTCACTTCCATTTAATGCTCTTCACGCGTGGCACCCCTTTAGTGGTTCTGCAACTTTGCAGCGCTTTTTAGGGCTTTTTCACGGCTTCACTGATCACGAAATGTCAGTTCTCATTATGACTTTTCCATCATTGCACCTTTTCCTTTGACGGTTGCTTCGCAGTATAAATATAGTTTTCTTCTTTGTCTTTATCACATAAAGTTCTCGAAATATTCAGTTCTTGAATCTTTGTTTGTTTCTTCCGCGTACTATCATGTCTTCATCAAACCCTAACTCTAGAAGGGTCCCCAAGTTGATAACTTCACTAATGCCCCCAATAGGAGCAGAAGGGGAGGTAGGCTTCGTAATTTAGGATCTTCTTCCTTGCGTGATTCTTCTCTTCCTTCGCCTAGTTCTGGCCCTTCTTCTAGAACTAGAGGTTCTCTTTCACACAGATCTTCTTCTAGAGGTAAGAAATCTTCTAAACATCTTCGTGAACATTTAGTAGCGGAGATAGTTCCTGCGGAACTATCTTTCTATAATGACAGAGAATCTTTTAAAAATCAAGTATGTTCTTTAAATTGTGCTGATATCTATCCCACTCAAATCACTGAAGGTTTGATTTCTTTAGTCCGTGGAGACTGCCATTGGAGTCATGATTTTCCTATCATTATTCCCAATCCGAATCAAAGAATTACCTCTTACTTAACCGGATTTTCCTTTGTCTATACGTACCCTTTCACATTAGGATTCAAACCTGCTATTGATCCTATTATTCTCGAGTTCTGTCATTTCTTTGATGTTTGCTTAGGTCAAATTGGCCCAATAATATGGAGGGATGTTGCCCATTTGAGGCATTTGACCAACATAGCCAGTGTGCCTTTTACTTTCCCACATCTAATTCATCTTTACTCCTCTAGACTCTTTCGCAATGGTGTTTTTACGCTAGTAGCCAGGAGCAAAAGAGTTCTAGTTAGCCCTGAAGATGACAAAGACCGTGACTGGTATGCCAGATTTGTTGCTGCCCCCACTGTTGGTATAGTGGGTGATGAAAACGTTCCCTTCCCTGAGAAGTAGAATTTTGCACATGAGTCTTCTAACTTTCTCGTACCTTTTTCTTCAATTTTGTTGATTTTTCTAATTTTACTTTTCTTTTCTAGCAACCATGAGAGTTGTGGAAGATGTTCTCAATTTCTGTGATTGGGTAGGAAAGCTACTGAGTATTGCACCAATAGATGGTAGATCCTGGAAGACTTTTTCCCAATATTTTGGTTGGAAAGTAAAAACTCATGGTAAGAGCTTTTATTTTATTTTACATATTGTTCTTTCCTAAACTTATCTCAATCCTTCTTTCTATCAGGATTTGCCATTCGAGGAGTTACTGTTGAGGCAATTGCGGCTTCTCATATCTCTTTGGAAAGGGCTCAAGAAATAATTCTGGGCTCTTCGTCGAAAAGAAAAGCTGTTGATGACCAAGATTACGAAGAAGAGGAAGACGGAGGTTCCTTGGTAACAAGGCCACGGGCTCGTAGACGCATTATTTTCGATGATGAAGCAGAAGCATCCCCCTGCTATTCTATTCCTCTTACCGAATCTGTTGAAGCCCTGGTAGTGATCCCTGATGATATTGATGATGTTCCCGCTGCTGCTCATGATTCTGTTGAGCAGCATTTTGACCGCGGGTTGGGTGGTGAAAGTTTAAGTCCCGTTTCTGATGAAGCTCCCTTGGCTTCTTTTTCTCCTCCCGTGCCTGTGACTCCTACTTTGTCGATTATGGCTGCTTCCGTTCCTCCCCAGGCTGTTTTTACTACTTTTACTATTCCTCCTTCGGCAATTCCTCCTCCACCTACTCACCGTGCTGAGGTTGGCTCCTCAAGTAGGAGTGGGCTATGAGGCAAGTGATTATTGAAGTCCCCGCTGAGGGCAACCTTTTAAGGAAATCGGGTCAAGCAGATGTGTGGCTAAAGCCTTTAATTAGTCCTGTTGAGAGAGCCAAGCTAGAGAGCCATAGATCTTTGACCTTGATGAATGACATTGTGCATGCTTCTTTAAAGGTATTCCTTTTTTCTAACTTTTACTTTGTCATTTTTCTATCTTTGGGATTCTCATTTCCTTTCCTTTTCCCTTTTTAGGCCAATCTCATCGGCACGAAGATGATGAAAAGGGTTACCCTCTCAGAGCAGCTAGTGCGTGATTACCAATTGGAGGCATATAATTGGAAGGAACAGTATGAAAGTCTTCAGATTGACGTGGAGTACTTAGAAGAAAGTAAAAGTACCTTGGAGAAGCAGGTGCGGGCTTTGACTTCGGAATTGGCAGTTGAAAAGGTTTCCTCCAGTCAAGCAGACAAGGAAAAGGCTCGTCTTGAAACTTCTTTTTCCGAGCAGCTTTCCAAGGCAAGTGAAGATATTAGAGAGTTGAAGGCTCTCTTGGATGCAAAAGAAGCCTATGCTGGTGAACTCGTGCAGAATTTGACTCGAGCCCAAGAAGACCTTCGGGTTTCTTCTGATAAGGTTTGTTCCTTAGAAAATTCCCACTCCTCTCTTCAAGCTTCTTATGAATCTGCCTTGGCTGAAAATGAAAAGCTAAAGAACGAAATTGCTGACTGGGAAAGGGATTATGAGATACTTGAAGATAAGTCTGCTATTGAAGTGAGTTGGGCGTTTTTGAATTCCCGCTGTGATACCCCTGTTGAAGCTAGCCAAGAGAATTTTAACTTGGAATCTGAGTTAGCTAAGATCAATGAAACTATTGAGAAGACTCAGCAGAACCAAGATTTTACTTCTCCCATGGCCGAAGTTTCCGCAAATGTTGAAGATGATACGGGTATCCCCACTCCTTCAAGCCAAGTTGAACTCGATGTTGTTGATGTACCTGCTTCAGTTCCTTCATCTTCTCAGTGACAAGTTTAAGTTGTTTGAATTCCTTCGTGTCTCTTTTTTTCCTTTTTGGAAAATTGTGGTTAAAACCCTTGGTCTCATTTGAGGGTTTGTATTGGAAACTTAAGTCCCCAGACCTTTTATGGGGCAATATGTATAAACAATTTTCAGTTTATGACTAAGTTCATACTTAACCTAAGCTTTTTAATATTAAGAAGTTTTTTGTTGCTATTTGAACTTCTGTTTTGTTTATTCTTGCCTTTATTTCTAAGGACTTACTGAATAAATTGCATTTTTGCTCTTCAAAAAATGCATTTGTTAACTTCATGAATACTTAAATTAATCATGAATTTTATAAAAGATGGCCTTTTTATATTCGACACTTAATGAAGAAGACGTCTCAACTTCATAACGGTGTTAATATACGATAAAAGAAATAGGAATACACATGTTTCTTGAAATAACTTTGACAAGTTTTTACTTGAACTTTGTCTAGTTTTGAATAACACTTTACATGTATTTGAATTACATCTATAACTTTCTCGTAACTGGTTTTCTTATAACAAATTTAAAAAAGAAAAATAAACACGATGTTTTTATTTATAACCCGTTTCAGTACATTGCCTTTACCTTAGCTATGGTAAGGTCTTTCTTTAGGCTTAGTACATTGCCTTTACCCTAGCTATGGTAAGGTCTTTCTTTAGGCTTAGCTCGTGACTTTGCTCTGTACTTGACTCATTCATTGAGTGAACTTTTCAGGCTTGATCTTTGATTATTTCCCAATCTTCTTTGCCTTCTTTATACACATGCCTGTGTATATTATATAGTCCCCCAAGTATTTGAGCGTTGAAGTATGAAGCCTCGAGCACTTGATTGTTCCTCTCATTTGGTCCTTTCCCTGAAAAGGAAAAACATACAGGACTCAGAGGTGTGATTATAGATGAAGACTGCTTAGCCCGTTTGAATTTCTATCAGAATAATTGTAACCCTAGACCGGAAAGTTTAATTTATTCCACGTGCCTTGTAGGTCGTGATTCATCATTTAGTACGGGCTAGCTTTTTGCCTATCATCTAAAATCATTAGTAAAATTTAACAATTCAAAATTTAAATTTTAAAATACAGATACCTAACCGTGGGTATTCCTTAGAAATAGTATCTCTTCAGGTGAACAACATTCCAATGTGAAAGTATCTTCCCATCCATTGTTTCCAGCTCGTATGCTCCTTTACCTGCAATATCATGAATCCTATAGGGTCCTTCCCATGTTGGACTTAATTTCCCTACATTAGCTGCCTTCATAGATTGAAAAATCTTTTTGAGCACGAAGTCCCCAATTTTGAAGAATCTTAGGCGTGCTTTTCGGTTGTAGTATCGTTCTATGACCTGCTTTTATGCTGCCATTCTTATCAGTGCAGCTTCCCTTTTTCCTTCAAGTAAATCAAGATTTATGCGCATTTCTTCGTTATTAGACTCTTCTGATGCTTGTGTAAATCTTGTAGTTGGCTCTCCTATCTCAACTGGAATTAAAGCTTCAGCTCCGTAAACCAATGAAAATGGTGTTTCTCCTGTACTTATTTTTGTTGTTGTGCGGTATGCCCATAAAACACAAGGTAACACTTCTGGTCAATTACCTTTGGACTCCTCTAAACGTTTCTTTAAATCGTTGATAATGATTTTGTTTGTTGACTCAGCTTGCCCATTACCCCCCGGATGATAATGTGTGGATGTAATTTTTTGATCTGCCAACTTTGAAAGAACTCTGTGATTTTCGTGCCTATAAATTGAGGGCCGTTATCACACACGATTTCCTTTGGCACACCGAAATGGCATATGATATTCTGCCAAATGAAATCTCTAACTTCTTTTTCTCATACCTGTTTGAATGCTCCTGCTTCCACCCATTTAGTAAAATAGTCAGTGAGTACGAGCAAGAACTTTACCTGTCCTTTTGCCTGTGGTAGTGGACCCACGATATCCAATCCAAGGTTAAGTTATTAAAATTTACCTCATTTTTGTTTGGATCGAGCACTGAATGAAACAAATGAATTACGGAAACATTTTTATTGCTTGCCACGTCTGCTGCAGATGCGAGATTGGCTAGGGCGTCCGCCTCGACATTTTCATCTCTTGATATTTGCATAACTTTCCAAGTCTGGAATTGCCTGATCAGATCCTGTACCTTCTCTAAATATTGTTGCATTCGTGCTTCCCTGGCTGTATAAGTCCCCAACATTTGGTTAACCACTAGCTGCGAATCGCTTTTGATTACAATCTGATTAATGTCGAGTTCCCGTGCCAGTTCTAAACCTGCAATTACAGCTTCATACTCTGCTTCATTGTTAGTTATAGAATGACATTTAATGGCTTGTCGAGTGGTTTCACCCGTAAGTGGTACCAAAACAATTCCCAAGCCTGCACCCTTCACATTAGAAGAACCATAAGTGAATAAGGTCCAAATTCCCGGATTAGAGCTGTTGAACACTTGCAATTCTTTTTCTGCTTCCAATTGCATTTCTTGGCTAAAATCAGCCACGAAATCTGCTAACACTTGAGACTTAACCGCGGTTCTAGGTTGGTATGTGATATCATATTCACTTAATTCTATAGCCCACTTGGCTAACCTACCTGACAACTCATGCTTGTGTAATATATTGCGTAATGGATGAGCAGTTACTACAGCAATAGAATGACATTGAAAATAAGGCCTTAATTTTCTAGATGCCATGATTAATGCAAGTACAAGCTTTTCTAATTGAGGATACCGCGTCTCTGTATCTAATAAAGATTTGTTGACATAATAGATCGGAGATTGTTTACCTTGGTCCTCACGGACTAAAACAGCACTTACCGCTACTTCTGAGGCAGCAAGGTAGATGAGCAGTCTTTTCCCAACCTTTGGTTTTGCAGTAATGGCGGACGGTCCCTTGAAGCATATGTAAAAAATGTGAGAAGAAGAGAGAGTGAAAGCAATGCTTGTGAGAACACAAATTTAACTCCATAGCTTTTAGAAGCAATGGTTGTAAGAACATAGATTTTGAATTTGCAAGAGCTAGTGTTTTCAAAATATATACAATATGGGCTAAGTCGGGTAAAACTTAAAAACATGGGCTATTTTTTGTTATGGTGTGAAGTTATGTGTATTTTCTTGTAATTCTTTCTTTCTAAAACATACTTGTTGGTAAAATTATTTGACATTGTTTTTGTGAGTAATTGTTTTCTTAAACGTCAAATTTTTAAATCAAATGACGAAAAATGACTTGCGCATTTTTAATCACTTGCGTAATATATACACGTAATTAGTTATTTTCCTCTGCGTATATATTTAATTCTTAATGCATATCACTTAGTTATTTCAACCAGCACATTACTACTCCCTTATCACATTCCCAATATCATTTTACTCCTAGTATAAACTACCTAACTTACAACCTAAAACACCAGAAAGTGATTAATAAAATACTTCCTTAGTTTATAAATACCAAATGCACCATTGTTGAAAGTGCAAATATATAATATTCTAGTTAAAAATGAAGCCACCTTTTCCACATTTATTAAATATTCCTTAAACAAAGAGAAAAGGAGAGTATCCAGAGCGTTACGCGGTTGAAAGACCAATTTGTTTCTTCATGTTTATAAATATATTGATATGGTCGTCCTACCATATTAATATTAATTCATACTTCCAGTCTCCCTAATTTACGTTATATAAAAGAACAGTAGGACCATTCCACTTTTGCCCCGTGGGAAATTTGGTAATTATTGCAGCATCTACGTTTAGTTCATAATATTTGACTCGATAAAGCACCAGTGCATAAATTAAAAGAAGAAAATTATGAAGAAAAAAAAACAACTAGAGAAGGAATTTGCATTGAACAGGTATTCTAAAATAAGTGGGCGTTTGGACATAAGAATTGTAAAATTTCGAAAAGAAGTGAACTTTTTTTCAAGTGAAAATGGTATTTAAAAATTAGAATTGTGTTTGAACATGAATACAATTTTGGGTTGTTTTTGAATTTTTGTACGTGCTGAAGTGAAGATTTTAAAAAATATTTTTTTGGGGTTTCTCAAATTTTTAAAAATTTTTAAAATTCATCTTTAAGTGAAAATTGAAAATTCCATGACCATACACTGATTCTGAAAAAAGTGAATTTTTTTCGAAAAAATAAAATTTCTTTTATGGCCAAACAGGCCCTAAGATTCCCATAGGTAGTCAAATATTTTATATAATTTCTTTCTAAAACTATTCCACGTACGGTGCATGTATAGTTGATTTAATTGAAGAAATTATTTTCTTAGAGGAAAATATTTTACACCAAACAGGAGAAATGATTTATGCCATCGATAAGGATGATCAAACACTATTTCTATGATATTTTATAATGAATTAAATTAAGTTATATGCACTGACAATAAAATTTATTTACATTATTATCGTAATTTAATTGGCATATAATATATTACTACTCTAGGTTTACTATAAAGAGTTATCGATTATTGTACGTCGTCAACTAATATGATGATATGGAAAATCAATATACTGTCATTGTACAAAACGATAACTTGACCTTTTTATAGTACACGTTACCCACCTTAACTTTTTTTTGGTAACTAAAACTTATGGTTTGAAATCTGTCATATCACTTCGTGTGGCTATAAATATTTCTTATTAAGAAAATATTGAAAGTTGTCAATCTTTTTGAAATGAGTAAATAAGAAAATAGTAACAATCTGATGACTATTTTATATCCAAAAATATGTACGGCTCATTCAAATATGCAGTTTGGACAGCTGTCCTAAACTTGCACTACATAGTATCAAAACTACTGTTTGTCTAAATTTTTTGGTAACATTTGATATATCTGTTTCTCTACAATAATATCATACCAAATACACCAGAGTTAAAGTGTGTGTGTATATATATATATATATAAAAACACGCAGCTACAACCTCATGCTAAACACATGGCTAGCCGAAAACCAAAAACCAAAACAAAAAACATAGTTTTCATTTTTGTTTGACCAGTTATATTGAATCCTTAAACAAACAGAACACGAGTACCTCGTTTAAAATGCAGCCACCTTTTTTTGCAAAGACTTTCTCCAATGCATGATTGCTTGGCAACAAACATATCCTTTTCAAACAAAAAAATAATGTTTTAATTAATGTACATTTCGAGCCAAAATATCCCATTTGTCCTGGTAATTAACGCTAGTCTCTGTCATTGACTCATTTATTGCAACAACCATGATCATGATCATGAATTCTTGTCACTTTCTATGTAAGAAAACACCAATCTTCTACCACCTCCCTACTATGAAACCCCATCAAGACGACTTTAGTATAGGGTTTATTATTATTCTAAAAAATTATATTCTTACTGTTCACTTTTAATTGTTCATTTTTAACTTTATAATCTCTTTAAGAAAAAAAAATAAAGTATTATAATTTTATCAATAATAATGATAGCATTTTCATAAGTCTTGAAAATGATTTAGAAAATGAGTAGTTAATAATAAGGGTAAAAAAGAAAAAAGATTGTCTTTCTCTTGATTTAGTATACTTCTTCCCTTCACTTTTACTTGTTCACTATTGACTTTGTACATCTCTTATGACATAATAGACAAGTAAAAGTTAATATACTTTTAGTATAGCGAACGCATGAAAATGAACAGAAGGACTATATAATTATTAATATATCTAGCAAGTAAAAATAATAGAAAAATTAGATAAAAATACAAAGCTAGAACAATGAAATTAACCTGATTGTAAATATTTATAATTCACTACTTAGGGTAATTATCTTGATTTTATTACCTCTTTTTCCTCACAAGCCACGTCGGTTATAAACACAAAAATTCTCTTCCTCTTTTAACAAAATTTTATAGTACTTTTTTTTATCTTAATTAAATATTTTTTATGTATATAACAAAGTACTAACTATACATCTAGTCAAACTCTTGAGAAATGGGCCCTCCAAATTTGTGGGGCCTAAAGCACTTGCCTTTGCCCACCCCTCAACCCCACCCCCTCCCTCTTCTTCCCTTTATATCTCACTCTTTTATCCATCTTTTCTCTCACAACACATTCATACAGCCTTCCCCCTTCGAAGGTTGAAGTTTTTGTAAATATCAACAACATTTTCTATGTGAAAAGAATTAGGAAACCATCAAGCTTTAAAGTATATATGAGAGCTTGAAAGGCCAGAAAGCTTGAATTCCTTTTTGATCTGTACAATATTTTCAGCTCAAAGCCGAAATAGGAAAAGCTGCAAGGACCACGGCTAGGCCTGACTTTTGACAAGACCTCGCTCATTCTCGCTTATGTTAATAAGATTCAATTATCTTTTTGTAACCATAAGTATAACACGTTGAATTAGTGGCTAATCCAATCACAAGTTTACGGGTTTGGCAGAGTTTAGTGCTTCGATCCTTTTTATATGTATATGTGCGAAAAACAATTATAGACCCTCAATTCAAAAGTCACAACGTCTAAATTCTAGATTCTGTCACTGCAGTTCATGAGTATGTCTCAGCATCTTCATCTAGCAAACCCTAACATTCAAGGCAAAGAACATGTCAAGAATTCTCCGACGAACTTTTCTGATCATGATCCACCGGATTCTTTTTGGCTTTCTAAAGATTCAGAACGTGATTGGTTTGATCAAAATGCAGCCATGCAAAGGAAAACCTCAATGAAGTTTGCATTTTCATGCAAATCCAAGAAAAATTCCAAGGCACTCTTGTCTTACCATTCTTTCTCATCTTTAAACCAAAAACCAAATACATCATTTTTTGCACTCCCAAAAACTCGAAAATCTTTCTCGTCCGATGGAAATCTTCGGGTCAACAAGGTGGCAAAGTCAAAATTTCGGTTCACTAGAAGCCGGTCTGAACCGGTAAGAAAGATGATGATGCGAGTAACTGAACCGGGTTCTCCAAAAGTGACCTGCACCGGAAGGATCCGCCGGTCGAAATCAAAGAAAGACAAGGCAATAAGAACCGGGTTCTGGAAAAAGGTGAGGGCTGCACTGAACATCCGGTCTGGAGCAAAAGGAGTGGATAGTGTAGGGACCGCTGAACCGGCCGGTTCTCCGGTTCTGAAGCGGTTGGCGACCCGTCGAAGGTCAGAGTCATAGTTTTCCTTTTTTATTTTTGAATTGAACTTGTTTTTGGGACGTTGAATCGAAGAAGTTTTTTATATTATTTTTCTACGATAGACATTATCTATATGTTTGGAGAATTAAAAAAATAGGAGTTTGGCTTGTTATGCTACTAGCTGTTTTTTTGGTTGTTACGAAAGATATTCTCAAAGTAGGTGAAAGATTATATATTGGCCACGTTGAATGATTGAGCTGGGGTTTGTCTGTTATGCAATCAAAAACTAAACAAGAAATTGGAGTTGATATATCTCAAGTTTGACATTCGATTAAGAAAAAAATATTGGTTAGAAGATGCTTTCTCTTTTAATGGATTTTACGTGATTAAATTATTATATTCTCGTCACCAAAAATTTATAACCCGGAAAAACCATCGTCAAACCGAGCGTCTCCGCAAAAAGCCTAATATCCTACTTGTCTAATTTACACTGTCAGTCGTAGCATCAGTCGTGATACACCAATTTAATTTTCTAATTAGGAGAGGTGGAACACAATCAGGGCGGAGTCAACTTTATACTTATAGATTTGGCAGAACTCAACTCAGTAGTTTCAATTCAAATTTTATATTTGTGTTTAAAATTTATTGAATAGGTAAAAGTAACGTATTAGAGCCCAGTAATTAAAGAAATATTATAGTTCAAAACCTATAAACTAAAAATTCTAGCTTGGCCTTTAGAAACAACAAGTAGAAGATCGATAATAGAAGGTTAATTATCCCCTTTATTTTCTTCCTGTTTTCAACTATGTTGGTATGCAAAATATTTTTCCGTAAATGTTTTTCCTGATATTATCATATTTCTTCTACAACTAGCTTCTTTTATTCACTAGCTTGTTACAATCAATATGTGAACAATATTATAAAACATTACTACTTACCGCCATTATATCATATCTCACTCCATTCTTTCAAACTTTATGGTCAACCAAACACCAAAAATGATTTGCATATGAATTAGTGCCAATCATAATAAAATGCACGATCAAGTCATGAAAAATGTGTAACGAGCAATCAAATTATCAAAACATAACCAAATCTCAACGAGATTTTGAATGCAATAGCAAGCCACCCTTTGAGTGGAGATGACTACATAAAGGGGTTAGGCCTTTTGCTGCTTTTTAAAAGAAATTAGTCGAAGTTTAGTAGAGTACAGAATGATGAAATTGAAAAAGAATAGTTAAAGTTGAATTAAGTTTTATGTACAACGTGAATTTCACCAGCAAATTTTTACTATTACTATTATTTCACTTGAAGTATTAGTAAACACGTCCTTATTATTTCATTGCTATTTCAAATACGGATAGGCAAACGGGTATTAGCAAATATTGAAACACTCCCTATGTTCTACTTTATGTGATAATGTTATTATTTGGGGAGTTACATACAACTTTTTACCACATTTTTTTTTGGAAATATTTTTTAAATATTCTGAATTATTAACTATTACTCCCTCCGATCCAATTTATGTAGTATTTGGGCGCTTATAAAAGCTTTTCATTAAGGATAGAGTTGGAATTTTAAGCTAAATTGTTTTCAAATTTAGAAAGGTATCACTCTTTTTGGAATGGACCAAAAAGGAAATAGGTTCACATAAACTGGAACAGAGGAAGTATGATTTATAGTACTTTTTATATAGTTTTTAAATATGTAAATTTTATTTTAAAAAAATAAAAAATTTAATATCCAAATTCACACCGAAAATTAGTCGGTTTAACCCTTGTATTCGAAAAAGGTTCACATAAACTATAATGCAGGGAATATGATCATGGACTGATTCCATGCAACCCTAAACCAAGACCAATATTTAGATTTGACAAGCAAGCCCACATCTTGTTTTCTTTAGCCTAATTAATTCTTGCGTTCTTTTTGGTTTTTTCTTTTCCCCATTTTGCTTTTAAATGAGCAAGATGTTAGGACAGAAAGAGAACTAATGTATAAGCCCTTCAGGGGCAAGGACATAAGACCAATCTTGAGATGACCACCGTCCACCAAATATGGTATGATCTTCATAAGATTGATAACCTGTTCAAGCCTGATAAATAAAAGATAACCCAAAAGGAACAAACACCACACTCTGATAAATAACCCCAACATGCGTCATGCTATAAACCAGACACAAATATCTCCATCTGGGAGGCAGCATACCAATTTCTTCATTTATTTCTTATTGTTTCTTTTCCGCGTCTACGGCACAATTGTACCACTCTCAATTTTCAAGGTCCCAACTTGAAGCAAAATGAACAAACATGCTCAAACGAGCTCTTCTTCCTTGTGTGTATGAATAACACAGTCAGATCTCGGGTATGAAATACAAGTCAGCAAATAACCCTTCTCCATTTGATCGTCGTCAAGAAATGCACCTTCAGATTGGTCGACTGTACCAGAAACCAACTTGCCTGCACAGGTACAGCAAGATCCAGCCCTGCATGAATAAGGCAGTTCAACTCCAGCTTCCTCTGCTGCATCGAGGATGTATTGATCATCGGAAACCTCAATTTCAGTCTCGTTACCATCGGGCCCAACCAGTTTCACCTTGTATGCTGCCATTGCAGAGACTTTGAAGGAAGACGATGACTTCAAGCCAAATGCTTTAGAAATACTTTTTACGGAACCCAACGAGCATTGATACTTGGTAAAGGCAGAGGATCCAATTGACGGTGCAACTTTGAGAAAACAGCCTGAAGGAACACTTATAGTCGACATACCTGCACCTACATAGAATTGTTTGATGAATTGAGATAAACTAATATGTAACACGACAAACCATAATCAAACGAAATTTTTTCCACTAAATAGAAATAAGCATGTGGAGGATGAGCACAAAATCTTAATGGTGGTTCTCAAACTCCTAGACCAGGCCACATCTAATTGATGGTTCCAAAATCATGCAGAGATAGAGTAAGAGTAACAGAGAATGCAAACCTTCTTTATGCCATTCAATTCCCGATTCATGATCAATTGATAAAGTATGTGTTACTAGTCATGACCAGCGAGGATATGGAATGTTGTAAGCATCCAACTTTTCCCTGGATATACCATGCATAACAACAACAAACCAAAATCCAAGCCAGTGGTAGCCCAATATGCTTAGCAGCATCTTATTACGGGGCTCTAACTTAATAAGTATATGCAGGCCAAGTTTTCACAAGTTTGGGCTACAAGACGAACTTCAAGTTTGGATTCTTAAATACTGAATTGGTAGAGAGGCTTCCTGAACCCAACAGAATTGAACCAATTGTATCAACACTTCCCCAGTGATTTTTTTTATAACGACTTCCCAAGCTATTTTAAGAGGAA
The DNA here is from genome assembly GCF_000393655.2 of Nicotiana sylvestris. NCBI lineage: Eukaryota > Viridiplantae > Streptophyta > Magnoliopsida > Solanales > Solanaceae > Nicotiana > Nicotiana sylvestris. The sequence goes on from NC_091061.1 coordinate 29,649,996, forward strand.
AATAGTAATATTTGTCTTAAAAACATCTTGGATCAGCATCCCTATAACTCATTCTACTTCGCTACTGGCTCTATCGTCTACTTTATAACAGAATTCCAATTATCTTGAATTTTTTACTAGTAGTCTAAACAAACAAGTTCAGTTTGGCACACTTTTCATATCACAGCAAGTCTATCTGTACGATGCATATTTCAAGTCACTTCTTTTTCCTTTTTGATAAGTCATACATATTTCAAGTGCATAGGCTCAATTTCTGAGGCCTAAGATTTTAAGAGCTGTATCTTTGTCTGGATATACTTTTAAGAGCTGTATCTTTGTCTGGATATAGGAGAAACCGACTTCAGATCGAGGTTTAGTTTTCACAATGGAAAATTCATATATACTTTAACAGAGAAAGAAACTAAATGCAGTTTTTCCTCTCTTTGGTTTACTAAGTCTTAGATTTTATTAGAAGTTCGCTTTCCACGCAACACAGAGAAAATGAGTCCTAATTTTCACCATGCTTACTCCAAGTTTATAATATATCCTTTTTGAGTTTAAAATTTATCTTTGAAGGTTTGAATGTGTTACTCATACCTATAAATTGATCCTTAAATAAAATTATTGTTGATTGAAAGAAAAGCAAATACAGTGCCACTTTTTTCCTTCTACAAAACGTTGCTGCTTGTGCACCCAAGAGTGTCCTAGTGGTCAATGGAGCGGAGAGAACTATGATGCCTTTGGGATTACGTTGGATGCTTACTAGGTGATTTTCACGACCCGGATTTCCCGCCCTCAGGAGTCGTGATGGCGCCTACTGTGAGCTAGGCAAGCCGACTGTTTGATCAATTTACTTTTTTCCCATTTTAATCCTTTAACAATTATGAGCAATAACTTAAAGATAGCGGAATTTATATCAAGCGGAAGAAAAACAATAAAACTACTGAGTATAACCAATACAACTGTTTAAACAAGACTACCCAGAACTGGAGTCAGAGCTTCACAGACGGTCTAAGAGTACTACAAACAAAGTCTGAAAGATAACAATACACTGTTTCGGAAATACGTAAATGAAACAGGATGAAGGGACAGAGGGAGACGCCAGGGCCTGCGGACGCCTGCAGGACTACCTCCCTGCGATAGAACCATCTCAACTCTCCTGACCACATTGGCCGCCTCCTGAAAAGAAATCTCACTCCCCGTCTCCTTGGCCATTTGAAGTCGAATAGGTTGGATAAGTCCCTCAAAGAACCTCCTCACCCTCTCTCTCTCGGTGAGAAGTATGATAAGAGCATGACGGGCCAAGTCGATGAATCTGGTCTCGTACTGAGTAACAGTCAAGTATGGGAAGGGGAAACATGCTGCGGGGAACATCAATTAAGAATAGAAAGACAGCCGGTAAATAAAAGGTACACCATATCTCAGTCATCAACAAGAATCAGGAATCAATAAGTGCACGGCATCACCCTTCGTGCTTTTACTCTCGTCCTCACCAAAGAATCAATATAAATTGCACGGCATCACCCTTCGTGCTTTTACTCTCGTCCTCACCATATAATCAAGATAATCGGCACGGAATTGTACATCGTGCGGCACGACATCACCCTTCGTGCTTTACACTCTTCCTCACAAATCATACACGGCATCACCCTTCGTGCTTTAACACTCTCTCACCAAAACAATACACGTTCTCATCGATCCGTCCTTCTTCTTAACAAACAACACTGGCGCACCCCAAGGCGAAACACTAGTCTAATGAAACCTTTTTCAAGCAAATCTTGCAACTGCTCCTTCAACTCTTTCAACTCAGGCGGGGCCATACGATACGACGGGATAGAAATGGGCTGAATGCCCGGAGCCAAATCAATGCAGAAGTCAATATCCCTGTCGGGTGGCATACCCGGTAGGTCTGAAAGAAAAACCTCAGGAAACTCACGAACAACAGGCACAAAATCAATAGAAGGAACCTCAGCACTAGAATCATGAACATAGGCCAAATAGGCCAAACACCCCTTCTCGACCATACGTCGAGCCTTCATATATGAGATAACACTACGGGTAGAATGACCAGGAGTCCCTCCCACTCTAATAAGGTCAATTGAGCGGAGAGAACTATGATGCCTTTGGGATTATGTTGGATGCTTACTAGGTGATTTCTTCCGATCAGCCTAAGCCTTATTGGCAGAACTACATGGTACTTGTGATGGTAGGAGATAGCAGGTACCCGAGGGAATAGTTGAGGTGTGCACAAGCTGGCCCGAGCACCACCGTCGTACAAGAGATGTTGCCTCTTACAAACACTGGAGTACACTGATTCTTAAATCATTCATTCATATAAAAGACAACTATCAAATGATATTCAGCTTACAAGACTCAGAGTTTATGATGTTTGTTCATTTGTTGTCTAATGAGCAATTGCTCTTGTACTGGAGACTGTTAATCCCCCCCCCCCCAATTATTATTACTATTAGGAATTAAAAATTTTATATTAGGACAAGCATTATTGCATGAATAAAGCAACACCGTAAAAAGAGTAAGCTAAAAAAATACTAGCATATTTTTCTTTACACAACATAGACATACCTACTCATGCAGAGCAGGCTAACAATGCTGGCTAATAAATCCCAGCATGTCTATCCAATTTCCACAAAAAGTACAGGGCCATGATTCAAACAAACTTTAGAACACCCCTTGGAACTTTAGGCGACAAGCTAAAAAGCCAAGGATAATTCATAATTTACAGAAGAAAGAAGATAAGGTGGCAAAGGGAAGAAAAATCTTATTTTATTCTCCCTTGTCGGAATTTCATAGCTGTTTATGGACGAATAACGATTAATAGAACGAGAAGTGAGTATTTAAAGAACAGAATTTCATAGTTTTTTACGCATGCATGATTATTACTAGTTTGAATGTATGCCCTCTTTTCAAGTTTATACTTGTGATGAAGAATACTAGTTTGCAGTGTGGATAAGACACCCTCCGGCCTAGTTTGTGCATTTTGCAGAATCAGACTTGCACAGGAACACTGATGCACAAAATCCTAAACACTGCAAGGGGGTTTTAATAATTCAAACTTATGCGCCGGTCTGTATTGGGGACAGCAGGTGTGGATGCACTCACGCCTTTGCGTACACACCATCACACTCTATTAAGAAAATGAACCTTGGAATTGACTCAACTCCTACCAGACGCTCTGTTAAAAAGATGGTCCTTGGACTTGACTAAACTCTGAAAACTAGCTCAACAAGTGAGGTTTATTCAGGACAATAAAAAGATACTATAGTCCATACCCTCACAACCGAAGTTGAAGTCTAACATCCCAGCATGCCGAGGGTTGGATATTTCAAGAATGGATACATAAAATGGGACAGTAACAAAGTATGTGGTAGGAAGAATAAGATCCCTCTGCCATTACTCAAAAGTCTCGGGTTCGAGCATTGACAATGAACAAAATCCTATTTGGAAGCGATGACCCAGGGCGGAGGCATGGTATTACCTACAGATTCGGACGATCCCAGTAACTTTCTCTTTGTATTAAAAAATTAATTAAATATGTATAAATATTTAATTGGGAACCCAGTAACTAAGACGTGCTATGAGTTCAATGGCAAGTTCAAAACCCATAAACTTCAAATCCTGGCTCCGCCTCTCCGCTTCCCCCTGTAGTGGGCCTTTATGCAAATTCGGATTAGTTGGGGGCTCTAATGCAAATATTGGACACCGAGTGGGAAACTAAAAGAAAAGGAGAAACATAAAGTGGGGCCAAAACATTGGGAAGCTCAACATAAGGGATTCATATCATATTAAAAGAATGAACTTTAGACCTAATTCAACCGTAATTGTTCAAGACAGCATAAAGAGACTACAATCTATAACATCATAACCAAAGTCCTCACATCTTAGAATTAGCTTTTAGGGTTAAGTTAAGCCTAAAATCCATTTCTTTAACAGAGGGGTGGGTGTCGCATTATTTTTACCAACTTATTTGAACATAGATGTCTTTAGCAGTCAGATAACAAGGACAGGAGCAAAAAAAGTGATCACAAAAGTAAAAACATCCAAAAAAAACATTGATTTGATCCAAGAAACAATCATTTTCTCTTGAGAAACAAATACCCATTACCAAAATCAACAAAAATTAGTAACCCCACAACTAGAGATCAATAGGGTCATGCGAAATAATCAGTACATAAAGCAGCAAAACAGAGAGAAAAAGAGACTTAAGGAAGTAAAGAGAATCTGAAATTTACAGGAATTAGCTTTCAGCCGTGCCTCAACCTCCTCGTAAATTCCGATGCTCGTTAAGCTGCTGTCAGTGACAAACACCTACAAGAACTAGAAGGAAGTCAGAAACAAAGAAGCTGTCGTTGTCACGTGATTTAGTAGGGATGCGGGTCCTACCGCACGCGACTTAGATCTTTCGGCCTTTCGACATCTTCATTGAGTCCAATGCAGCCAGATGGCCCATGTGGAGACGCAAAGAGGGATTGGCCCAATCTAGGTTATAGCTTGTTTGGTCCAATTTTTGGAAGCTAAAGATATTGAAGAATTAACCCGGCCCAATTTCTTAAACCAAAAATAGCAGATGCAGGTATAATATATTATATTTTATGTATTATATATGTATAATTATATATAATTATTGTATGATCTATGTATGACTATAAAAAATAAATAATGAATATGGTCGGCTACTTGTGTAAAGATCCCAAAAATATTTTGGAACTTTACACAAATGACGCATTGATTTTACTGTTTATTCCTCTTTGCCGGTATTCATAGATTATATATTTATTATACAGATATACATATTAATAAGAATTACATATATTATATATCTATTTATTATTTTAATTTAAACAATTGGGTGAACGACTATTTAAGTTCATTCTTCAAATATTTTAAAAGAGTACTTTTTATTGGGAGATTTGATGTATATGACCCAGAAAACAAAATATTTTTATGAAGTAGGAGAGGCAATTTTTTTTGAATTGGAAGATAACACAAGTTACACCATGATAGAGTTTGGTGAACAATTGAACAAATACAAGTGTCAATCGAGTAGAATTTGTGAACAATTAATAATATAGGTAGAGTAAATATAGCATAAAATCTATCAATTCGATATAATTATCCCTGAAAAGCTACGCGGATCCGGAGCTGCGCCATTCCTGTCAATCATCCCTACAGTCTGGTCGCCTGAGGAAGGCCCAAGTTGGCCCAATGGGCCACCACTTCGGGGCCGGCCTGGTGCAACTCTTTGTCACCCGTACTGGAATCCCACTCACACCGGAAGCTACATCTCAAATATATCTTTTTTATCGACGTTAGATAATATATGAAAATTATGGAGTAGATTTGGTTAGCTCATCAAACCGTAAAACTATATATTTTTCGGTCATACTATGGGGCATTTCATATATACCCACTTTTGGGGCACCATTGAGATTATACTTGTATTGCACATAAATTTACAAAGTGTACCCGCTCGGATCTGAAGTAGTTCAATCTCTTCAATTCAACTTAAGAAATCAAATCTAAAGTTATTTTATCTTTCAAATGCAACTTTAGAAATTTGAATATCAAGTAGTTCAATCTCTTCAATGCAACTTAAGAAATCAAATCTGAAGTTCTTGCATCTTTTAAATACAACTTAAGAAATTCGAATCTTAAGCAGTTCAATCTCTTCATTGTAACTTCAATCTTGAATCTAAAGTTCTCAAAAGTAACTTGTTCTTGGGATTTCAGCAATCCACAGTACTATTCAACCCCCAAATCTACTTCAAATGAGCTCAAATTTGAAATATCGCTTTTAAATATCATAAAGAACAAACCTCATCCATCAAATTGTCGAAATAACAACAAATATAATAAACTCATTTTGCAACCAAAAAGAAAAAGAAGAAACCCTAAGCACAAAGAAGAAGAAGAGAAAAGTGTATGTCTCTAAAGTTATCCAAAAACTAGGTATCAATTAAATTTTTTTCTTAAAAAGTGAGTACAAATTCAATTTGGGCTCGACTGTTTATCAAATTAGGTATCAATTAATTTTCTCACGGAAAATTGGGTGGTAAGATTATGGCTCTACTGTTTATGCTCGACTCTTTCCATTATATTTAACTAGTCTTAGAGTACGCGCGTTGCGCGTGGTCTTCGTGTTAATGAAAATAAATTTTGAAAAATAATATAAAAATATTTAAAAGATGTATTTGCATTATATATAAAAATTAATAAAAAATTACAAGTTTCAAAATGATAGATATTAATCACATTTAAGAATTTGATCCACTCTATTCTATTCATACCATTGTAATCACATAGACATCCAAATTCAACTATTACTAACATTTTTTATAAAGTTTTACCTCGATATTTATCTTATATTAGATATGATTTCTTTTTGAAGTACTTCTTTCATTCGGGACTAATCAACTCTTTTGTTGAACTCCCTAATCAAGTCAAACGACTCGCCAACATGGATAGATGGAATCTACATCATATAGGATAAAACAGCCAAACCAGACATGTCGTATATGACCCACCATAGATTTTCTAAAATCATATACAATTTTAGTTAGGACTAACAATAAAAGTCTCATCTCAATGATCATGTACAAAGTTTGGGATGTCAAACTCAATATGTAATTTTTTTCACATAAATGATCAATGGAGACAATGTTTTAATCAAAAAATAAAATAAAATACATATATATATGTCATTTTCTATTCATATTCCTTTGTATAAAATATTAATCAATATATTTACCGTTTAAAATAGATTTCACATTTAAAAAAGATTATCATTTAATTATCTTCTAGTATCTGGACAATAAAAGTAGACAAAAGAATTTGAGTATGTTCAAAAAAAAAAAAAAGATCATCCTGATTGCTCTTTAAAGTCTAAACTCGTGCCTACTTTATTTTTTTTTAATCAATTTATGTTTTTCATGCATTTTTTAACTCCCTTTTAAATATTAGCATAAAAATTGTAGGATCACGTAGTTTAGTTTCATTAATTTACTCTTTTTCATCCACGAAAAGTAACATGTAAAAATGATAACAAGTTACCTATATGGTTCAAATACGGAAAAAATTATGTAATGTGGAATTTTAATTGACTTTAAATTCCTAAATTTTAGGAATTCCTACATAGTTTAAATAGGAAAAGATTTATTAACCAAATTTTTAGTCGATTTTAAAGTACTAAATATTAGGATAATAATTAAATGACTATTTTGTCCAGTGAGAACTTTATTTTAAAAGGACAAAAAAGGCGAACAACAATTCGCTAAGGGCCTTCGTGCTTTTAATATAGTATAGATTACGTATTTTAATTTTGCTTGGGACTCTAATTTACCTATCTATATTATTATAAAAGCATAAATCTTAATGTCGGATTACCAAAATAGCCTTAAAATATTAAGCATAATAACTCACAATAAAAGGACATAATCGGAATTCTAGACATTAACTTTGTAATCCTATTAGTTTTAGGACATAATACTACACGTTAAGAATTCTACATGATTACCTTTAGAAATCTTATTAGTATAATTATTTCTAATACAAATATTAGCCTTGTAATCCTATTACTTTTAGGACATATTATGAATTTTAATTAATATCCATGGAATTGAAAAAAAGTAGGTCGCCTATCATTGGTTACCAAACGCATAATAAAATATTTTAATAATATTTCTTTAGTTACAACTTTTAAATAATAGAACCTGATACAATCATAATATAACTACTGATACGAAGTTGTACATTAAGCACTTGAATTTAATCATTGTATTCCACTTTTTTATTATTTTTTTGCGTTTGTTTAACAAGCGATTCTCTGAATAAAACGAAAAGAATGTAGACGATTTCCATGGGCATGTTGGCCCCAAGCTTGCGGATGGAGAGTAACCATTGCTGATAAGGCAAAAATAAAAATAAAAATAAAAATAAAAATCTATCTATATATAACTATATCCATATCTATATTATTATAAAGGCATAAATAAAATATTAGATTACAAAACAATAACCTTTAAATATTAAACATAATAACTCACAATATAATAAAAGAACATAATCAGAATTCTAGACATTAGCCTTGTATCCTATTAGTTTTAGGACATAACACTACACGTGATCCAACATGATTACCTTTAGGAATTCTATTGTATAATTATTTTCGGACATAGATATTAGTCTTGTAATACTATCACTTTTAGGATATACTTCTTAAAAATTCCTATTACTAATTTAATTTGAAAATGTATTATATTATTTAAATTCATTTAGAAATAGGAGAGTCTATATTATTATAAAAGTACAAATATAATATTAATAGACCAAAATAGGCTTAAAATATTAAATAGAAGAACTTATAGGGAAAGAACATAGTTGTAATAACTTATTTTTTGGACTACAATAACTTCTATATAATTTTTTTAATGTTTAAGATTTTAAAATCAATATAATCTTGTCTATTGAATTCTTATTAAAAATATGTAGGAAGGTTTAATAAAATCAATTTCATAAGAATTTTCCATATTGGTAATACATTATCACTTTATAATATTCAATACCAAAAAAATAAAAGTAATGCTAAAAAGACTGCATAAAGCGTTGAAATTGAGAAAAAAATCCCCAAGATAATATATTACTATATTATATTTGAAGTGCTTTCTTATTCAAATTAAAAAAATTATTATTAGTTTTTCGTGTAATATAGAAAATTATACTCAATTATTAAAGAACAACTAAGAAATTTTTTAGGAATATAAATGTGTGAGAAAAAAAAGAAAAATGTTAGTAAGAGGCAACACCACTAATGATTTTGCAAACATAAAGATCTAAAAGAGGAATGCCATCTATCTTTTTACTCTTTGAAATAAGATTTATGGTGGATAAAATTATAATCACGGTTAAATATTCAAATATGAGATGAACTAATATTAAGAATCTAATTCAACAGAAAATAAATTATATTTTATGTTAAAACAAAATAATTAAATCTTTCAATTAATTATTTAGGAAGAGAATCCAATTAAATTATTTTTAAATTAATCGTATGAGTAAAATTATTTTTCAAGTTAAAAAAAACATAATATTAAGAAGGTCATACAAGTGTTTGAGGAAGCACAATCAAAGCTAAATCCTGAACCAGAATAAGCTTTCAAGACTATATTATAAAAAATCGATCTTGGTATAGCGAGATTATCCTTTTCAGATGCCTCCGCGTGGAATCGAAATGATATTGCTATGTCATGCATTACTTGAAAATGTCAGATCCGGAGGCATGATATTGTTAGCAATAAGAACAAGTGGTGTACCAACAACGATTTTATTATAAGGTCATACAACTCACTTTAGATTAATATACCCTTTCAAATAACTGAAATAACCATCACAAATATATCAAATCAGATCTATAGTACTACTTTTATAAGGAAAACAAAAGTGATAATATGAGATGAAATGCTTTTGACTAAGCGTCAGATGATCGAATCAATTGCCCATAGTTTTAGCAATATATTGGATATCGATGAACCATTTAGTAGAAAAGTAATAAGTTGGGAGGTGATTTTTGTCAAGTGCGATCAGTTGTTCCAAAATTGACCAAAGCAGAAGCTGTACAAACTAACTTGCCAAAATTATACTTATGATCTCAAATGAAAAATATTCAAATGACAAGAAATATAAAAATAAGAACCGTTCCAACATTCATGACTTCTTGGCTCGCGTTAGAAACAAAGAAGAGCATCCAATAAAAGATGATTTGGTTCTTCTAAGTACACTTGATTATCAACCACAATGGTAATAGTAGTGCATTTAATAAAGAAAATATCTTCATCATTAGATTAGAATGCAATTTGTGCAAATTACATAATAGAAATTAAAAAGTTATCTTAGCTAGCAGAAATTAATATGTTGATCAACTAAATAAAATATTGATTGCTAAGTTTTATGGTAAAAACAAAATATTTTTTTAGTTTTGACTCAACAGAAGATGATACCAACAATAACTACCAAGAAGAATACTTAAATACTTTAATACCAATTGGCCTTCTATTGTACATATTTGTTGTCAAGTTCATTATTTCTTACGTATGTTAGTGTCACTATATATATATAATTATATATAATATGTATATATAAAATAGACTAAGTTAAAATTGATCTTCCATTTAATATAGGTTTATGCCCGTCATGCTAATGAAAACTTAGACTCACTAAATAACTTATGTAATAATACACATATGGTATATAAAAGTTTTGACAATAACGTCATACATGCAGAACTTATGATATTGGTCAATGTGCGTCTAAGTATGTGTTTATCCCCAAAATCAACTTTCGTCTTCCGAAACTAAAGAATATCCTTTTGAATTTGTGTGAAAATAATTTTCAATATGTTTATATTTTGTAGTTATAATAAATAAAGCACAAGGACAAACATCCTAAATATTGAACTATATTTATCACAATATGTTTTCTTACACGAATAATTATATGTTGCATTTTTCAAGAGAGGTATCAACATCGACAACAAGTGTTCTGGTTTTAGAAGGAAACATATACAAAAAAATACCGTCTATAAAGAAGTGTTCGGTAAGATACCATACATTAGATACATTTATATTACAATACATAGTTTCTACTTAACATGACTAAAACTGATCATTTATGTAAGTTCCGATGATATCCTTTCATTTTGAATTCACGTATTATGCTAATGTAACAATATCTTTTTGGCATTTAAATTATTGTTGTAGTATTACATACTCCTATAAATTTTCTCTCATTAATTAAATTTTATTATTTTTTCATATAAGTAAATATTTAAACCATCATGTGTCATTATTAACGTGCAACGCACGTTTATATAGATACTAGTATTTCTAATGGGTGCGATCAAATTCCTTCACGTAAGTTCTAACTAATGACATTAAATAATTGTTAGAAGTTGCTGAATAAAACTTTTGACCTACTAACAACAGGGTACCAACTGAAAAATGTAAAAAAACATAATAATAACAATTGAGGTAGTGGTAATGATGGCAAACAAAAAATATATTTGGCATAAGTTTAATTTCTATGAATTATCTTTTAAAAAAAAATAGATATTGTTGAGCCGGAATTGTTCTGACATGATGAGGGCTATTATGTGATTAAGTTCCAATTGATGGTGGATATGCACAAAATTTTCTATGCTGGACCTCACACCACCAACAATAAACCAATATTTTTGAAGCCACAGACACCTGACTTTGACTTAAGCCAGGAATTCCTAGCTGAGATCCTTCTATGGGTGATATTCCCTAAACTACCTACGAGTTGCTGGGATAGTGAGTCACTAAGTAAAATAGCCAGTGCAATTTAAAAATCATTGTGAGCAAATGAATGCACTACCAAGCAAACAAAAATTTCTTATGCAATGATGATGATAGAAGTCAATATAACAAAGACCTTGCCTACTTAGATAACTGTTATGGATTCTAGAGGCAGAAAATTTCAACAGCAGTTGGTGTATGAGTGGAAGCCAAGCTATTGTGACAAATGCCAGACTATTGGCCACACATGTACTACTCAACAAGGGCCTAGAATGCAACAGAATGAACAACCAAATAGAAGACGAGAAACAAAGAGAGTCACATATGTATGGAGATACAAATGGCTAGTGATGGTAGAAATTGCCAACAAAGTGAATTTGTTGCAACCTACCACAGTACAAGAACAAACTCAGGCTAACTTGCCAGTGGTGACACATGAGAATAGGCAGAATCAAGAGACGACTGGAGCAGGGGACACAAGAAAAATTTCAGCAGATAAAGGTAAAGAGGTGGCTAGCCTAGTGATAAACTTTGACAATTCCCTATGCTTTCACCTCCTACTAATAGGAATGGTCTTCATAGAGTAACAATGAGTACCAGTGTGAGCTCTTTCCTACCTCATGACAGAGGTGGGGGCACTCACAATACAAAATGGCTTGGCTAATTTTGAATTTCAGGGGCATCAATAAATGGTACAAGCAAAAAGAGCTGAAGAATTATTTAAAAACCAAAAACATAAAGCTTGCAGGTATCATTAAAACTAGAGTTAAGGAACATAATATGAAGAGAGTGAGCTCCCACACTGCACCTGGCTGGGAAGTTTTACATAATTACACTAGTGCAACTACTTGGAGAATTTGGCTAATATGGGACCCCAACTACTATACAGTTACCCTAATTAGAGTAGAAGCACAAGTTATCCATTGCCTAGTTAAAGGGATTATAGGTGATCAAGAGTGTCTGCTAACAGTAGTTTATGGTTACAACACAATTGAGCAAAGGAAGCAGCTTTGGGACAACCTGACAAAGATTGAACAAGGAATCTCCAAACCATGGCTTCTAGGAGGAGATTTCAACTCTGTGCTGCAGTTACAAAACAGATTACATGGAAATCCAATAAGTCTAGCTTAGGTCCAAGACTTCACAAAATGTGTTCAAGACTTAGGTATCAATTAATTGGCATGGGAGGGTGCATATTACACATAGTCTAACAAACAAGCTGGTGTTGACATGCTATTTGGCAGTTATAAATAGATGATACAATGGGGACACATAACTGGTGTCTATGATGTCCCTTTCACATTTGACATACCCCTATGAGCTTGAATTTCATAGTAAATCAGGACAGTATGAAAATACCTTTTAAGTTTTTTAATGTGCGGGTTGAGCATGATGCTTTTCTAAGCATTGTCCTGAAAGTATGGACTTAGAGATTACACAGCTGGAAAATGCAAAATATTTGGTTGAAATTGAAAAAACTTAGACCATTGCTCAGGAAGCTTAATATTGAGGAGTTCAAATTCATTAGACAGAAGATTGATACAGCCAGGAATGAGCTTGTTATAGTTCAAAAGAACATCAATGCCAACTGCACTGATGAGCTACTTGTGAAGTAGAAGAGGGAGCCCTAAAACAACAAGCTAGAGCAAAATGGATAAAATTAGGAAACTCTAATACAAGGTATTTTACAACTGTGATAAAGGAAAGGACTCATAGGAAACAAATCCAGGAACTAATTTCCTTGCAGGATGCAGATTAAATGATCCTGAAACTCTAAAGGTGGAGATTGTTAATTTCTACAAAACACCGATGGGGACTGCTGCTCATTCACTTCCTGCAATAGACAAGTTGGTTATGCAAAAGGGACCAAGCCTTTCATAACAACAGAGAATTTTTCTTTGTAAGGATGTAACTGAGAAAGAGATCTATGAAGGACTATGCTCCATCGGAGAGGATAAAGTTCCTGGAGTTGATGGATATAAGGCATGCATGCTTCTTCAAGAAGGCATGCCCTGTTATCAAAGAGGAGATCATAGAAGCTGTACTTGATTTCTTTGCTACTAACAGGATGTACAGAGCTGTTAATTATACTGCCATCACATTAGTACCCAAGATTGTCAAGCCTAAAATTGTAGAGGAGTTTCGACCAATTTCCTGCTGCACTATGCTCTACAAACTGATTTCTATGATCCTGGCATCTAGAATGTAAGTTATCATCACTACTGTTATCAATGAAGCTCAGGCTTGATTTATACCAGGGAGAGTGATTGCAGACAATATAATTCTAGCACATGAACTAGTGAAGGCTTATGCTAGAAAGTACATCTCACCTCAATGCATGATTAAGATAGGCCTACAGAAAGCATATGATTCTGTGAAATGGCCATAGCTAAGACAAGTTATGGAAGAGATGGGGTTTCCTCAATTATTCACCTTATATGTAATGGAATGCATCCAAGCAGTCAATTACTCCATCATAGTTAATGGGGAGCCAACAGTTCCCTTTAATGCTGCTAAGGGACTAAAACAATGTGACCCAATGCCGTCCTTCTAAAAAAAATGTCACCCTTCTTTTTTGCTATAGTATTGGAGCATCTGAGCAGAAATCTTAATGGCCCCAAGACAGCTAAAAAGTTCAAGTACCACCCTAGGTGTGCCAAGCTTCGGATAACATACCTTAGCTTTGCTGATGATCTACTGCTTTTTACTAGAGGAGATATGAAATCTGTGCAGGCAATACAACAAAAGTTCCTGCTATTTCCTCATGTTTCTGGACTATATGCTAATCTAAGCAAGAGTGAAGTTTATATTGGCGGAGTCCCTTCATAACACATGCAACAGATATTGCAGCACTTAGGATTCACTACTGGAGATTTGCCCTTCAAGTATCTTGGAGTTGCATTGTCCATAAAGAAACATAGTATCCTCCAGTGGCAGCCTCTCACAGATAAAATGACTGCTAGGATTACCTCTTGGACTGCAAAAACCCTTTCTTATTCTGGTAGAGTGCAGTTAGTTCAGAGTGTATTGTTTGGTGTCCAGGCTTTCTGGGTACAACTATTTGTGATGCCTACCAAGGTGATTAAGCTAATTGAAGGAATCTACAAATCTTATATTTGGTGAGGTGTCAGTATTTTCACAAAAAAAGCATTGGTTGCATGGGATAAATCTGTATGCCCAAAGCTGGAGGTGGACTTAATCTCACTAACTTGAAGCTTTGGAATCGAGCAGCAATAGCCAAAACTTGCTGGGATCTGGCACATAAACAGGACAAGCTGTGAATTCGATGGATCCACACATACTACATCAAAGAACAGCAGTTCACCAGCTTGACAACTCCACAACAATCTTGTTGGATGATTAGGAAAGTTTTTGAGGCCATCGAAATACTAGAGAATCAACATTATGCGCAGACACACAAAAAAAGTTTAATCAGGCAAATACATTTGACTCTACTTGGTGACTACAATCGAGTTGAATGGATGATCAAAAGCAAGATTCATAATGTGACACATAATGCTTGAAAAACAATTGACCTCTGATAGGCCATGCAAATGGGGACTCAATGTAGATACACAATGTGTACTTTGCCAACTGCAGGAGGAAAATAGAGAACATCTGTTTATGAAATGTGAGTACACAAGAAATGTCTGGAACAAGTTGCTTCAATGGTTGCACATGCAATGTCCAAGAGCTTTGGACTAGCAGCAATATAACCAGTGGGTCATTGCCACGACCCAATTCCCGAACCTGGTCGTGATGACGCCTCTCATGAAGACAAGGCCAGCCATTCAACCCAATTAATCCTTTTAAGACAATTAATTAACACAATTATAGTATAAACATGGTTTAATAATATCCAATAGCGGGAAGTATAGATAAAATACGGAAAATTCAACCCAACTCAACCCTAACCGGGGTGTCACAAGTCATGAGCTACTACAGAGTTTACTAAAATTCTACAAGGTATGGAATTAGGAACAAAGTCTGAAGATATCATAAATAACAGAAGATAAGGGAGAAAACGGGTTTGCGAACGCCATGCAGCTACCTCGATAACTCCGATGAAAACTGAACAGCAGAAAACTCGCTCTATGCCTCAGGAATACCTGTACCTGCACACATGGTGCAGGGAGTAATGTGAGTACTCCGACCCAGTGAGTAATAAATATAAATAATGACTGAAGGTAAGAGAACACGTTAAGGCACACAACATTCTATACAGAAGCAGTGAAATCATTTAAAATAACAATTCAGTGAAATATCATGTGAAATTTTTTTTAAACTAGTAAAACAGGTAATTTGGTAGTAAAATGACAAGTAGAAACCTGCCCCTCGGGCTCAATATCAAAACAACAAGTAGAAATCTGCCCCACGGGCTCAGTATCAAAATAACAAGTAGAAATCTGCCCCTCGGGCTCAGTATCAAAATAGTAATTAGAAATCTGCCCCTCAGGCTCAGTATCAAAATAATAAGTAGAAATCGGCCCTTCGGGCTCAGTATCTCAGAGCAGTATCAGCCCCTCAGGCTCAGAACAGTACAAAGCAACCAGTCAATGAAATAAGAGCACATAATTATTATGGCAGATAATTCAGATAAAGAATAAATGCATGAGTGCAATGTAATGCATATGACGGTACCCTCTAGTACCCACTGCGGCGTGCAGCCCGAGCCATCCATATTTATTTATCGTCGACGACGCTCATTGGGGGTGTGTACAGACTCTGGAGGGGCTCCTATAGCCCAAGCGCAATAACAAGCCATCTCGTGGCATCAATCAAGTCCTGGTCAGTCATTGTTACCTGACCAATTTATATCACACAGTGCCATTGTTACCACTGTTTCAAGTCACATCATACAGTGTCATTGTTACCACTGTTTCAAATCACTGCTGCGGCGCGCAGCCCGATCCATGCTCAGTCCAGAATTCATAATAAGCCCCTTGGGCATTTGTAAAATAGTAATTCTCAGCCCGAAATATCATTTAGAAATATCATTTAAGTTTTCAAATCTTAGAAAGATGGCTGAGTTTGCAAAACAGTATTTAAAACCTTGGACTGAGATCAAATGATATGCATGTATGCGAAAACAGTGATGTCAATCCCTGAAGGATTCAAATAATTGGCAAGAAGCCCAAATGTAACAATTAAATCCAAGTAGAAAATACGGTAAAAACATCTCTCAGGACGGACTAAGTCACAATCCCCAATGGTGCTCTACCCCATGCCCATTATCCGGCGTGCAAGTCACATCAATATAGCGTTACGATGTGAAATTTCGGGGTTTCAAACCCTCAGGACATCATTTACATCAATTACTCACCTCGAACTGGCTAATTCTCTAGCTCACGACGCCTTTGCCCCTTGAATTGGCCTCCACGCGCGTCGAATCTATCTAAAATCAGAACGAATACGTCATAATATGCTAAGGGAACAAAGCCCAAGCGAAAACATTCGAAAAATATAAAAAATCTCGAAATTAGCAAAACCCGAGCCCCGGGCGCACATCTCGGAATCGGGTAAAAATTTACATTTTCAGAATCCTCATACCCTCACGAGTCTAACCATACCAAAATTATCCAATTCCGATACCATTTGATCCTTCAAATCATTATTTTACATTTTGAAAGGTTCCACAATTTTCTACCCAAATTCCATCTTAAATCACGAATTAAATGATGAATTCAGTGATAGATTCATGTACTCTAACCAAATCTGAGTTAGAATCCCTTACCCCGACCGAGCTCTTTGAAAAACCTTTGAAAAATCGCCAAAATCCGAGCTCTCTAGGTTAAAATATCAAATAAAACCCAAAACCTCGTAATTATAGAGTACCCCTCGGATTGCGACACCACTGACCGCACAAAAATGACTGCGGTCCGCGCAAAACCAGCGGGGTCCGCGCAAAAACGACCGCGGCCGCGCAGGTCTTGCTCTGCAGGGATAGGCTTTAGTATTTTGGCCATAACCTTCGCTACAGATTTCCAAAGTGCGATATCTTTACCTTTCTGGAAACTAGACACAAAGGGCTACAACCTTTGATTTTGAATCACCTCAAAATTCCTTGTGGATCAAAAGATATGAGCTTCCGAAGTAGGACCAGTAACCTGCAATCTTCAGTGACCGCGGCCGCGCTCACTTTGACGCGGTCAACGCTAGGCTAGCGCGCCCAGCGCGGTCCGCGCCACACCTGCTGCCCCCTCCATTTTCTAAGTTCCGGGGTGTTCGTACTCGCTCAAAACTCACCCGAAACACGCCCGAGGCCCCCGGGACCTCAACCAAAAGCACCAACGCATCCTAAACATTATTCAACCTCGTTCCAATCATCAAAACACCTGGACTAACACTAAAATCATCAATTCACATCGAATTCAAGCCTATGAATCTCAAGAACTTCCAAATTCCATTTTTTGATCAAAAACCCAACCAAACCACGTCCGAATGACCTCAAATTTTGCAGACAAGTCCAAAATGACATAACGAAGCTACAGAAACTCTCGGAATTCCATTCTGACCCTCGGATCAAAATATCACCTATCAACCGGAATTTGCCAAAATACTAACTTCGCCAATTCAAGCCTAATTCTATACCGTACCTCCAAAACCACTTCCGATCACTCTCCTAAGTCACAAATCACCTTCCGAAGCTAACCGAACCATCGGAACTCACATCCGAACCCTCTAACCTATAAGTCAACATCCGGTTAACCTTTCCAACTTAAGCCTTCTTAAAAGAGACTAAGTGTCTTATTTCTTATTAAAACCAATCCGATTTAACTCTAATACACCAAATACCGATAACGAAACATGAAGAAGCATAAAATGGGGGAAACGGGGCAGTAACTCACGTGACGACGGGTCGGGTCGTCACATTCTCCCCAACTTAAACAAACGCTCGTCCTCAAGCGTACCCAAAGTTGTCCTTGAAGCCAACCGAAAGCTGAATGACCTTATCGAGCATAAACCCGAGGATGATCCCACATCATCCTATCTCACATGGGTCCGATAACACGTTTTAACTAAAATCACACAATCCAGTCTAGCCCATAAATCATAGAACCACATTTCACTTTTCGGAATCATACACAAGATCAGAACCTCACACCTATATTCAGAATAAGTCTGAACCAGCTGTAATAGACCATGCCTGCAACCTCGGGTGCAATTATATGATACACCAATAACTCAAACACATGCATCGATAACTTCCATTCACAGCAGTTGCCCACAACAACCAAATACCGATAGAAATCTCTTATTAGCCAAGGTCTCATTCCAACACTTTCATATACTGCCAACGGTAATTGAAACACGCAATAAATCGTAATTATTGCTCAGATCAACCATTCATGAGGCCATTTCTCCTCCGGCAATTACCATAACAAATTTTTTTTGAACCGAACCTCGATATTTACCCATCACACATACTGAAATTGAATCCGTTCGCATTCATTAATGATATCAACGATCTCTTCTGACCAAACACACTACTCAGGTGACATGACACATCAATACATGCCTAAGCCACAACTTGCATAATACATGTACCAATAAGAAACGGTCCGAACATATTCAATTCATGAAAATGACTCAACTGAGAGAGCTGTACCTCAAACTCACCAGTACTGCCACAACACAAGGCTGAGACCCTGTCTCACATCATAGAAATAGGATACACAAATTTGACCCGCAATGTCATGTTTCCACACAGCTTTGCTGCAAAGCGCGTTCCTATCCAAATACTACTCCACAGGAAACACCTCAAGTCACTATGCTTGAAATCGACAACCATACTCAATTGATGTCTGGAGCTAAAGCAAATCATTACACTCATGGTGAAACAAATAATACACACCACGCAAACCTGATAGAACATGACCGGTACATTATTCACCGAGCAACACCCAATTACTCATCCCGCTCGACTTCCACTACTACAACTCCTATCGGAGCCAGATGATCCGGTGCCCGGCACCAAATTAATACCGAAATCAACAACCTCGCCCGGCGACATGCCTAGCCATATGAAACTCATCTGAAAAGTCCCCCAACACCGTAACTGAATTAATGATAGCAACCTTTGCACTGACATCCATCACGAATGCCCAATTAAGAAAGCAATCCTTCCCAACCGTCCGCTGGTCCTTTGAAATATAAACCACTCTGCTAGAACATAATCCAATGCACTTCATCACTCAACCCGTGGCATTTTCGGTATTGCCCGTAGCGCAATAGTTCAGAATCACTCAACACTAAGACAACCAGTCTGAATTCCGACATCACATCCAAAATCTAACATACCAGCAAACAAAGATCCACTCGAGCCTCCAAATCCCGATTGCCGCTAAACGGTGCCGAATACACACGATCCACCACCACAACCTAGCCTGTACATGAGAACTCCCAGTCTCCAACTCCATATGGCACACAAATCATCATACCTGATTCCAGTTTCCATAGTGTGAATACATGCACACCTTTGATACCCAATCATTCCATGATAAATACTCTAAAATTTCCATGTGCCATACAAGCAACTCGAATATCAGCAGTCGATCCAGCCTTAAAGTGCCGCAATACTATTGAAGTGCCATCAACTTAATCACATTGGCCTTTTTTTTCTTTTCTGAAACATATACCCTCTACAAATCACTATGATTAGAAATACAATTTCCTTAATCATCTGAAGATCGTTCATCCTAATCATTTGAAGTTCATCCCTCTAATCATCTAAAGCTGCCCGTATTGCCTAAGAATGTTATGAATTTCCCTTCAGAACTGAACCATAACCTTACACACGCAAATCTCAATCCTTCACAACATATCGCATATACCATATCATCCTAAGGTAACATGAGGACTTCACCTCCCTTCCGAACCATGAACGTTTACGTACTCAACTAGTCAAGAACTTCCATTGATCCCATCTAGAAGAAAAATCATTACACATCCCATGCTCTGCATGACATACATAGGTCTTGTTCAAATTCTTACAATACCGACACGACGGATGAGATCTGTATAAATTCATAACACCGCCGAATCAACAATTCATTGGGTCTATACTTTTGGCAAGAACTATCACCTCATTATGAACCAAACAATAGTCTTAGCCCCTTAATTTACTTCATATACTCAGATTGCACTGATCTCGAATTCAATGATCTCGTCTCACCCATTACGAACTGCTCAGGCAATAGGCCACCCCAGATATAATCAAAAGTCGCATATGATGCCCCCAATATGCCAATAGGCTACCAATTCGAACACGATACAAAAAAAAAAACGAACTCTGGAAGGAATTACCAATCCCACGCACTAATACGGACTTTCCTTAGAAAACAGGAAACAAGGCATACAAAATAGCATATAGAAAACTATACTCAACATCACATTGTTGCGGCGTGCAACCCGATCCAGATAACATACCCATGGTGGCGTACCACCCGATCCACACATAGATCTCACATAAGGAGATGCACATCGAGCCAAATTTGCTCATTACAACAAAATACCGAGTATCAGTCGTAAGCATGCTAAGTGCATAATAATATCTCTGAGGGACATATAGCGTTATAAGCTACATAACTCAAGCACAACTGAGGTGCGATGTACAGTCTGAATTTCAAGAGCCAAGATGCTCATATAACGTCATTCCTACGCGGATTCTCAACACAGAGCAATTTCTCAAGCTGTCTCACAACTCACACGGCGCAATGCATTACTACGCGAAATATCTGACAACGAAACATCAACCTAACTACTTTCCATGAGGACCGCATTACTAAAATGCACACATCTGGCCTGATATAGAGCCATTATTCACATTAAATCTATCCACCGACTGCAAGCTGATTCTGATCACACTGACTAGTCTGATAACCTTTTAAAGGTCCATAATAACTCCCATTTTTCTCATAACACACAAGAGCAATCATCACAATCGGAGTAATCCTCCCCAGTTCACAACCCAATAAGCCAAGTGCCCTCCATGCATAAATCTTCAATTTAACGACACCATCACAAACTTCATAGTTGGTTTACATCTTTAATCAATCAAGTGATCACATGCCACACTTATATAATCTTCCCGCGGGACACACTCCCACAACCTACTACAACAATATCTGGAGCGTACCTCTAAACCACCGGTCGCACTAACGCTGAAGAGCGATCAAGAATCATTAACCAGGACACAAAACCCTTTTTATAAAACACCAATCTTAGGTGACGCTGAAGACAATACCAACTTACCGTAAACATCGAAACTTATCTCCTGCTCATCCGAGCTCATGACATCTTGTCAAAATTTTCCTTCACTTGTGCCATTCTCGGCCCAATTTCCACAACCAGTCACCAGCATGCATCAAATCGGAACTAACATAGCACATAACCGCACAATCCGCTAACTAATAACAAGCTCCCCAACTTGGCTCGAAGCCATAGATCACAACACACTATACTCATAACGCATATACTCCATTGTTGCCTCAATACCATAGTGAGTTTAAACTCGATCCTTCATAAGCTTGTGGAAACACAAATCATTTAGAATTTTTAACTCTTCTGCAAATCTCACATTCACTCACACAACAGTTAAGACTACTCTCTAGGCGATCCAAATTTAGATTTCACCACATTTTATTCACTTGCAATTGAGGTTTTCTAATAGATAACATAAGGATAACACAACTTTAGAACACCCCGCAGGAGATGACCCACCTACTTCGCCTCCAACTAATATTTCTGCATCCTTCCACCGCCATAAGCATTACAAAGTCACTTGATCTTCCTGAGTCTGTACTCATACCGCAACATGAAATTTACTTCACTCCCAACTAGGAGACATGAAAAGATTCTTCACACGCCCATAACTCGGGCTATATCTTGAATCACGTTGGACTTCAAGCATCTATTAGTTCTTCCATCATTCAGCAGACCCTCCTCGTCGCTTCCAAATCATATAGATACGCCTCGCAGTACTAACATACTTATCACATAGCCACAACCATCATTTCCTCTAACAAGGACACTACCGAACATATAAATTCAAAAACACTTGTTCACACAATCAGCACCTCGATGTTCCCGCCATAAGCAAAGATCCAACCTCAAGTCCTCCAGATTGGCCCACCATAACTCACAAGGATAACACCTCGCCCCTCAATCAGGGATTCACAAGCCATCAAGGCACATCTGATACTGAGCACTCATGCGCGCATGCGAACGCGTGGAAGGAATTTCAAGAGTTACTTTTCAAGCTGAATCAAGAACGTACGATAAGAATTCAAGAATGTGAAGTTTTCCTAAAGGTTCTGCAGCCTCTCGAGGATAAATACAGACGTCTCCGTACCGATCCGTGAGACTCTACTAAACCTGCTCATGACTCGTGAGACCTAAGTAACCTAGGCTCTAATACCAACTTGTCACGACCCAATTTCCGAACCTGGTCGTGATGGCGCCTCTCATGAAGACAAGGCCAGCCATTCAACCCAATTCATCCTTGTAAGACAATTAATTAATACAATTATAGTATAAACATGGTTTAATAATATCCAATAGTGGAAAGTATAGATAAAATACGGAAAATCCAACCCAACTCAGCCCTAACCGGGGTGTCACAAGTCATGAGCTACTACAAAGTTTACTAAAATTCTACAAGGTATGGAATTAGGAACAAAGTCCAAAGATATCATAAATAACATAAGATAAGGGAGAAAACGGGTCTACGAACGCCATGCAGCTACCTCGATAACTCCGATGAAAACTGAACAGCAGAAAACTCGCTCTATGCCTCAGGAATACCTGTACCTGCACACATGGTGCAGGGAGTAATGTGAGTACTCCAACCCAGTGAGTAATAAATATAAATAATGACTGAAGGTAAGAGAACACGTTAAGGCACACAACATTCTATACAGAAGCAGTGAAATCATTTAAAATAACAATTCAGTGAAATATCATGTGAAATTTCTTTTAAACTAGTAAAACAGGTAATTTGGTAGTAAAATGACAAGTAGAAACCTGCCCCTCGGGCTCAATATCAAAACAACAAGTAGAAATCTGCCCCTCGGGCTCAGTATCAAAATAACAAGTAGAAATCTGCCCCTCGGGCTCAGTATCAAAATAGTAATTAGAAATCTGCCCCTCGGGCTCAGTATCAAAATAATAAGTAGAAATCGGCCCTTCGGGCTCAGTATCTCAGAGCAGTATCAGCCCCTCAGGCTCAGAACAGTACAAAGCAACCAGTCAATGAAATAAGAGCACATAATTATTATGGCAGATAATGCAGATAAAGAATAAATGCATGAGTGCAATGCAATGCATATGACGGTACCCTCTAGTACCCACTGCGGCGTGCAGCCCGAGCCATCCATATTTATTTATCGTCGACGGCGCTCATTGGGGGTGTGTACAGACTCCGGAGGGGCTCCTACAGCCCAAGCGCAATAACAAGTCATCTCGTGGCATCAATCAAGTCCTGGTCAGTCATTGTTACCTGACCAATTTATATCACACAGTGCCATTGTTACCACTGTTTCAAGTCACATCATACAGTGTCATTGTTACCACTGTTTCAAATCACTACTGCGGCGCGCAACCCGATCCATGCTCAGTCCAGAAATCATAATAAGCCCCTTGGGCATTTGTAAAATAGTAGTTCTCAGCCCGAAATATCATTTAGAAATATCATTTAAGTTTTCAAATCTTAGAAAGATGACTGAGTTTGCAAAACAGTATTTAAAACCTTGGACTGAGATCAAATGATATGCATGTATGCGAAAACAGTTATGTCAATCCTTGAAGGATTAGAATAATTGGCTAGAAGCCCAAATGTAACAATTAGATCCAAGTAGAAAATATGGTAAAAACATCTCTCGGGACGGACTAAGTCACAATCCCCAATGGTGCTCTACCCCACGCCCTTTATCCGGCATGCAAGTCACCTCAATATAGCGTTACGATGTGAAATTCCGGGGTTTCAAACCCTCAGGACAACATTTACATCAATTACTCACCTCGAACTGGCTAATTCTCTAGCTCACGATGCCTTTGCCCCTTGAATTGGCCTCCACGCGCGTCGAATCTGTCCAAAATCAAAACGAATACGTCATAATATGCTAAGAGAACAAAGCCCAAGAGAAAACATTCGAAAATTATAAAAAATCTCGAAATTAGCAAAACCCGAGCCCCGGGCACACGTCTCGGAATCGAGTAAAAATTTACATTTTCAGAATCCTCATACCCTCACGAGTCTAACCATACCAAAATTATCCAATTCCGATACCATTTGGTCCTTCAAATCATTATTTTATATTTTTGAAAGGTTCCACAATTTTCTACCCAAATTCCATCTTAAATTACGAATTAAATGATGAATTCAGTGATAGATTCATGTACTCTAACCAAATCTGAGTTAGAATAACTTACCCCGACCAATTTCTTGAAAAACCTTCGAAAAATCGCCAAAATCCGAGCTCTCTATGTCAAAATATCAAATAAAACCCAAAACCTCATATTTATAGAGTACCCCTCGGATTACGACACCACTGACCGCACAAAAATGATCGCGGTCCGTGCAAAACCAGCGGGGTCCGTGCAAAAACGACCGCAACTGCGCAGGTCTTGCTCTGCAGGGACAGACTTTAGTATTTTGGCCATAACCTTCGCTACAGATGTCCAGATTGCGATATCTTTACCTTTCAAGAAACTAGACACAAAGGGCTACAACTTTCGTTTTTGAATCATCTCAAAATTCCTTGTGGATCAAAAGATATGAGCTTCCGAAGTAGGACCAGTAACCTACAGTCTTCAGTGACCACGGTCGCGCTCATTTTGACGCGGTCAGCGCTAGGCCAGCGCGCCCAACGCGAAAAGGAGCGCGGTCCGCGCCACAACTGCTGCCCCCTCCATTTTCTATGTTCCGGGGTATCCGTACTCGCTCAAAACTCACCCGAAACATGCCTGAGGCCCCCGGGACCTCAACCAAAAGCACCAACGCATCCTAAACATTATTTAACCTCGTTCCAATCATCAAAACACCTCAACTAACACCAAAATCATCAATTCACATCGAATTCAAGCTTATGAATCTCAAGAACTTCCAAATTCCATTTTTTGATCAAAAACCCAACCAAACCACGTCCGAATGACCTCAAATTTTGCAGACAAGTCCAAAATGACATAACGAAGCTACAGAAACTCTCGGAATTCCATTCCGACCCTCGGATCAAAATCTCACCTATCAACCGGAATTCGCCAAAATACTAACTTCGCCAATTCAAGCCTAATTCTATACCGTACCTCCAAAACCACTTCCGATCACTCTCCTAAGTCACAAATCACCTCCCGAAGCTAACCGAACTATCAAAACTCACATCCGAACCCTCTAACTCATAAGTCAACATCCGGTTGACTTTTCCAACTTAAACCTTCTTAAAAGAGACTAAGTGTCTTATTTCTTATTAAAACCAATCCGATTTAACTCTAACACACCGAATACCGATAACAAAACATGAAGAAGCATAAAATGGGGGAAACGGAGCGGTAACTCACGTGACGACGGGTCGGATCGTCACAGTCATCACATGCTCTAAAGGCACTACTAGAAATCCGGTAAAAAGCGACCACAAAAAGCAACCAAAGTTGGTCGCTTATAGGCCTAAAAGTGACCAAAAAGCGACCAAACATGCCTGGTCGCAATATTGCTGGTCCCTTTATTTTAGGGACCAAAGTTGGTCGCTAATTAGCGACCAACTTTGGTCTCTAA
This sequence comes from Nicotiana sylvestris, assembly GCF_000393655.2. NCBI lineage: Eukaryota > Viridiplantae > Streptophyta > Magnoliopsida > Solanales > Solanaceae > Nicotiana > Nicotiana sylvestris. Next base: position 29,676,072 of record NC_091061.1, read on the forward strand.
GGTAAAAGGACCAAATATTCCGGGTAAAGACTATAGCGACCAACTTTGATCGCTTTATTATTTTAATAATATAATTTTGGCAACCAAAGTTGGTCTCTAAATGTAAAATACGTTATTTATTTATTTATTATTAATCATAAAAAAGCGACCAACTTTGGTCTCTAATCCAAATATTATATTTTAAAATCTGAAAAATAGAGACCAAGATTGGTCGCTTTTTTATTAATTTTTTTAATTTTTTTAAAAATAAGCGACCATAGTTGGTCGCTAACTTCAAGAAATATTTTTTTTTTAATTATAAGCGACCAACTTTGGTTGCTATATTTCCAAAAATTATTATTATTTTAAATAGAATAGCGACCAAAGTTGGTCGCTATTGCCCAGAAAATTATTTTTTTAAGGGAAAAGCGACGAACTAGCGACCAAAGTTGGTCGCTTTTCTTGGTATATTTTTGGTAGAAACTGCCTGTTTTGGCAGCTACACCACCTGTCAGCTTACCAAAAATCCTAAACAGACATTTTATGCCAACAACAACAGCAACAATAAACAACAACAACAACAACAATTAAAAGCAACAAAGTATAAAGTTCAATAGAACTAACACATTAAGCTAACAAAACTAAGTTAACGCTTATTACAAGCCCATTCGAAAACTGGTTCTATTATCTAGTTCAAAGTATATAAAGTACTCAATGAGTTTTCTTTCAGCATCCTCGTCCGAAAGTTGGATTGCCTCGCCCGACTCATTAGGTGACTGACTGCATATGAATTCCCCCACATCAGCTGTGAAGCGAGCCTATAAGAAAAATTATATTGAATTAGTATTTCAAAATTTATATAAAAGTAAATCAAAATACTTAATGAAAAGTAAAAAAACTTACATGTATAGTCGAGGCTCGACCCTCGACCCAACTTTCTGGATCAGTCTCTTTCTTCTTCTTTACAATACGAGTCTCATTGAATAGCTCATCTTACTTCAATGGCATCATAAAGTTGTCTGGTGGCTTTGGTGATTATCCTCGTGGTACTATTACTCGGGATGAACTTAGATACAGAGAGTAACTTGGATACAGTACCCGACAGGGTGTGTCTTTGATCAATTGTTGTTCTCATTAGCGACAATGATGATGAGAAGGCAATGGCATGTGTTTTAAACAGTGATGGTGTAGGTAAGAATTTAACATTTCCTAAGCAGATAAAAGAAGAGGTTATAGAGGAATTCTCTACTTCCTCTTGGAAAATGAAGTAGAGAATTCCTCTGTAACCTTTTCTTTTATCTACTTAGGAAATGTTAAATTTCTACCTACACCATCACTGTTTGAAACACATGTCATTGCCTTCTCATCATCATTGTCGCTAATGAGAACAACAATTAAAGGCACACTATGCCAGGTACTGTGTCTAAGTTATTCTTGGTGGAAGTTCCATTGCATGTCTAATAAAGTCATCAACCCCTTCTACAAAATCCTCCTGCAATCCTAAATTTCAATTCATATCCACAAAAGTTCAATTCATATCCTAAAGGCTCAATTCATATCCTAAAAGTTCAATTCATACACAAAAATTTCAATTCATACTCAAAAATTTCAATTCATATCCTAAAGGTTCAACTCATATCCACAAAAGTTCAAGTCATATCCTAAAATTTCAATTTATAAACTAAAATTCCAATACATAAACCAAAAATTTCAATTCATATCCTAAAGGTTCAATTCATATCCTAAAGGTTCAACGCATATCCACAAAAGTTCAAGTCATATCCTAAAATTTCAATTTATAAACTAAAATTCCAATACATAAACTAATATCCTAAAGGTTCAATTCATATCCTAAAGGTTCAACTCATATCCACAAAAGTTCAAGTCATATCCTAAAATTTCAATTTATAAACTAAAATTCCAATACATAAACTAATATCCTAAAGGTTCAATTCATATCCTAAAGGTTCAACTCATATCCACAAAAGTTCAAGTCATATCCTAAAATTTCAATTTATAAACTAAAATTCCAATACATAAACTAATATCCTAAAGGTTCAATTCATATCCTAAAGGTTCAACTCATATCCACAAAAGTTCAAGTCATATCCTAAAATTTTAATTTATAAACTAAAATTCCAATACATAAACTAAAAGTCCAATTCATATCCTAAAGGTTCAATTCATATCCTAAAGGTTCAACTCATATCCACAAAAGTTCAAGTCATATCCTAAAATTTCAATTTATAAACTAAAATTTCAATACATAAACTAAAAGTCCAACTCATATCCTAAAGGTTCAATTCATATCCTAAAGGTTCAACTCATATCCACAAAAGTTCAAGTCATATCCTAAAATTTCAATTTATAAACTAAAATTCCAACACATAAACTAATATCCTAAAGATTTAATTCATATCCTAAAGGGTCAACTCATATCCACAAAAGTTCAAGTCATATCCTAAAATTTCAATTTATAAACTAAAATTCTAATACATAAACTAAAAGTCCAATTAATATCCTAAAGGTTCAATTCATATCCTAAAGGTTCAGCTCATATCCACAAAAGTTCAAGTCATATCCTAAAATTTCAATTTATAAACTAAAATTCCAATACATAAACTAATATCCTAAAGGTTCAATTCATATCCTAAAGGTTCAACTCATATCCACAAAAGTTCAAGTCATATCCTAAAATTTCAATTTATAAACTAAAATTCCAATACATAAACTAAAAGTCCAATTCATATCCTAAAGGTTCAATTCATATCCTAAAGGTTCAACTCATATCCACAAAAGTTCAAGTCATATCCTAAAATTTCAATTTATAAACTAAAATTCCAATACATAAACTAAAAGTCCAATTCATATCCTAAAGGTTCAATTCATATCCTAAAGGTTCAACTCATATCCACAAAAGTTCAAGTCATATCCTAAAATTTCAATTTATAAACTAAAATTCCAATACATAAACTAAAAGTCCAATTCATATCCTAAATGTTCAATTCATATCCTAAAGGTTCAACTCATATCCACAAAAGTTCAAGTCATATCCTAAAATTTCAATTTATAAACTAAAATTCCAATACATAAACTAAAAGTCCAATTCATATCCTAAAGGTTCAACTCATATCCACAAAAGTTCAAGTCATATCCTAAAATTTCAATTTATAAACTAAAATTCCAATACATAAACTAAAAGTCCAATTCATATCCTAAAGGTTCAATTCATATCCTAAAGGTTCAACTCATATCCACAAAAGTTCAAGTCATATCCTAAAATTTCAATTTATAAACTAAAATTCCAATACATAAACTAAAAGTCCAATTCATATCCTAAAGGTTCAATTCATATCCTAAAGGTTCAACTCATATCCACAAAAGTTCAAGTCATATCCTAAAATTTCAATTTATAAACTAAAATTCCAATACATAAACTAATATCCTAAAGGTTCAATTCATATCCTAAAGGTTCAACTCATATCCACAAAAGTTCAAGTCATATCCTAAAATTTCAATTTATAAACTAAAATTCCAATACATAAACTAAAAGTCCAATTCATATCCTAAAGGTTCAATTCATATCCTAAAGGTTCAACTCATATCCACAAAAGTTCAAGTCATATCCTAAAATTTCATTTTTAAACTAAAATTTCAATACATAAACTAAAAGACTCATATCCTAAAGGTTCAATTCATATCCTAAAGGTCCAACTCATATCCACAAAAGTTCATATCCTAAAATTTCAATTTATAAACAAAATTCCAACACATAAACTAATATCCTAAAAGTTCAATTCATATCCTAAAGGTTCAACTCATATCCACAAAAGTTCAAGTCATATCCTAAGATTTCAATTTATAAACTAAAATTCCAATACATAAACTAAAAGTCCAATTAATATCCTAAAAGTTCAGTTCATATCCTAAAGGTTCAACTCATATGCACAAAAGATCAAGTCATATCCTAAAATTCCAATACATAAACTAAAAGTCCAATTCATATCCTAAAGGTTCAATTCACATCCTAAAGGTTCAACTCATATCCACAAAAGTTCAAGTCATATCCTAAAATTTCAATTTATAAACTAAAATTTCAATACATAAACTAAAAGTCCAATTCATATCCTAAATGTTCAATTCATATCCTAAAGGTTCAACTCATATCCACAAAAGTTCAAGTCATATCCTAAAATTTCAATTTATAAACTAAAATTTCAATACATAAACTAAAAGTCCAACTCATATCCTAAAGGTTCAACTCATATCCACAAAAGTTCAATTCATATCCTAAAATTTTAATTTATAAACTAAAATTCCAATACATAAACCAAAAATTTCAATTCATATCCTAAAGGTTCACCTCATATCCACAAAAGTTCAAGTCATATCCTAAAACTAATTTATAAACTAAAATTCCAATACATAATCCTAAAGGTGCAACTATTAGGGTTTCTTCTCTTCAAACAATTTCTTCCCCAAATTAGTAGATAAAACTCAATATATGTTTGACTAAATGTATTAATAAGAACCCTAAAAATTGCAAATAATATATAAATTTGAATCCTAACATGGTTGAGATAACTTTGAACCCTAACATGGAGAAATTAAACCCTAACATGGAGAAATTAAATTTGAACCCTAACATGGTTGAACAAATAATATATAACTTTGAACCCTAACATGGAGAAATTATACAAAATCACTGTATTTCGAAAAAAACAAAGAAAGGAGAAAGAAACCTACCTTGGGAATGGAGGTCGCCGGCGGTGGAGCTGCTACCGTCGGTGGTCGTTGGTGGCATGGGTGGCGCCGTTGCTGCTGGGGGGGGGGGGGGGGGGGGGTTTGAGTGTGAGAGAGAAAAGAGAGATTTTGGGGAATTTTTTTTGAAAGAATGGGAGGGGAAACCCGATTTTGACACTGGAATTAAAAATAGCGACCAACTTTCGTCGCTATTTTGGTAGCAAAATAAGTTGGTCGCTATTTCTAAAAAAAATTAAATTACTTTTAATTCAATTTAAAATTATGTACATATGTAGTATAAATTTAGGATTTTAATTCAATTTAAGATATATATATATATATATATATATATATATATATATATATATATATATTAATTGATATAAGTCAAGACGTTTTAATTTATTGTTAATATATATACATGCATATGAGTAGGTTATAAGTCAATGAATCAATTTACAAGTGTATCAATACCTAAAAGAACCTGTCCCTGTGTTCCGAGCGCTTCATGTTCTTATATATATATATATATATATATATATATATATATATATATATATATATATATATATATACTATATACTATATTATACTATATATATCGAATATACCTTGATATATAATACACTTAGTATATATACTATACTATACTATACTATGCACTAAGTATTAGTGCATTAGCTAATATTATATCGAATATAGCTTATATATATATATATATATATATATATATATATATATATACATATATTAATTGATATAAGTCGAGACGTTTTAATTTATTGTTAATATAGATACATGCATATGAGTAGGTTATAAGTCGATAAATCAATTTACAAGTGTATCAATACCTAAAAGAACCCGTCCCTGTATTCCGAGCGCTTCATGTTACCTAATATTATATCAAATATAGCTTATATATATATAAGAAGAAGCTATATTCGATATAATACATATATTAATTGATATAAGTCGAGACGTTTTAATACCTAAAAGAACTTGTCCCTGTATATATTGGAGTATATAGTGTGTGTGTGTGTGTGTGTGTGTGTGTATATATATATATATATATATATATATATATATATATATATATATATATACACACTATACTATATATATAGTATAGTGTATTATATAATACACTATACTATACACTTAGTATATATATACTATACTATACTATACTGTGCACTAAGTATTAGTGCATTGGCTAATATTATATCGAATATAGCTTTTATATATATATATATATATATGCATATGAGTAGGTTATAAGTCGATGAATCAATTTACAAGTGTATCAATACCTAAAAGAACCCGTCCCTGTGTTCCGAGCGCTTCATGTTCTTATATATATATATATATATATATATATATATATACTATATACTATATTATACTATATATATCGAATATACCTTGATATATAATACACTTAGTATATATACTATACTATACTATACTATGCACTAAGTATTAGTGCATTAGCTAATATTATATCGAATATAGCTTTTATATATATACTATACTATACTACATATGTACATAATTATAAATTGAATTAAAAGTATATATATATATATATATATATTAACAATAAATTAAAACGTCTCGACTTGTATCAATTAATATATGTATATATATAGCTTATATACTATATACTATATATATACTATATATTTTGTCGCTAAAGTTTGGTCGCTTTTTCCGGATTTCTAGTAGTGAGGGAAATCTCAGCAGACACAAGTGTTTAAGCTTGTATATGCTGAAGCTGTGCACCATATATGGATCGAAAGGAATCTCAAAATCTTTGAGCAAAAGAGCAGACAGTGGGAACATATTGCAAAGGAGATTGCTTATATCTGCAGTGTTCGAGTACCACCTGCGATCATGACTTTCCTGCACAGCCTTCAATTTTGAGTTTATGTGTATTTTCTTTCCGTCATTTCGTTAGTAGATAGCTATATGAGCTTAGTTGGGATTACGTGTATTTCTTTTAGTCATTTGTTTAGATAGCTAGCCGTGTGAGCTTAGCTATGACTTTGTAAATATTTTTTGGTGATTAATAAAATTATGTTAGTTACCAAAAATAAAATAAAAAAATAAGCACAAATAATCATACATAAAATGTGAAATTATTTGTAATTTGAAAATAAGACATGATTATTATAATAAGTTAAAATATACTTGCAGTGTAAATATTTTTATATTGTCAGCGTATTACTTGGCAATAACGTTTTCCTCATGTCCTCTTATAATTAAACTTGTATTTTATATTCTGTGACATCCTCAACCATTAGATTTTCATCAGATATACTGATAACTACGTGAAGGCTCTATTTTTCATGCTATAATAATTTCTTTAGCAGGGGACATTGTGCACGAGAAACATGTGGATTTTGACGTGCATGAAGTACATGTGGATACTGACTTAAAATTTTGGACAATGCACATTTATATTGAATATCACTCAAGTGGAATTTGATCGAGTGCACATTATGTCTCCCCTCCCCCCCTACACATCCCCCATAACACAAAAGAGGATCATTTAAGAGTTAAATTTGACGGGTCTAACAATTTGGTTCTTATAGTGAACCTTATGCCATTTAAATTATGAGTCCAAAATTTACTAATTTTAGAATTTTAATAATATCATGTATATATATAAAGTTTATATCAAAATATTAGGTTCAATTGAACTCGTTGATTGCATGCGCCAACCGCCAGATGATAAATATTGAAAAGCTATGTTACTTTATTGCATGTCCTAGGACCCTAGCTATATACATATGGTGACTTCATTTGAATTTTAATTAGATGTTAACTCTATCCTGCTCCTCTTCTTCATTTGGTTGATCTCCTAATGGTTATTAAGTTCAAGACCTAAGGATATTGGACGATTTTTTGAAAAATGAATGATGATTTTATTCGAATATTAATTAATTACCAGAGTTAATGATCGATCATCTCTGAAATAAGGTATTGCATGGGATTCGATTGTTTCATTTGCATGTCTTAATGTTATTGTATAGCTATTTGTTTTTTTTTTAATTTAATTAATAACAAAAATTAAATACAAAGGAGGGGGACACCAATACTCCCAAGGTAAATACAAATTCCAATTGAAAGACTTGTTTTCTACCCAATACATGTCACAGATCCAAGATATGACCATGAATCTGCCTTATGTACTAAGCACCTGAAACTATAATGCTCTTCACCAATCATTATCTGTAGCCACATACCTCAGAGGATCAAGCTTCTAACAAATACAATAGTCATGCCCTTTATACTATATCTTGTAACAGAGAGCATGATCAATTACCAAAACTTAAGAGCATTCTTGTTCGCACATACTGGTTCTTGATAATTTTATGTCTCAGATTAGGTAGTTGGATCTTATCAAGTCTATAGTAGCCAATAGTATTTCTGGGCAAATTCATAGACTGGAAGACCATCTTCTCTTGTAACTCATGGCTCCATTTAGACGGTACATCTGCCACATAATTTGCCTTTCTAAAACTGACAACATTATGCTGAAAAATAATACTTTGAGCTTCCCTAATTGTGTTCTCGATCTGCCAAGGAGGATTGAACTTGTTGTCTAACATATCAACAACCAGTTTAGAATCACATTTCGGTATTATTTTGTCATACCCATTGGACTGACACCATAAAAGTCCAATCAAGGCTGCTCTTGCTTCTGCCTTGTTGCTAGTGTCATTGCCCAATGCCTGTGCAAAGGCCATAAGCATTTCCCCTCTATGATTTCTCACAACCCCACCAGCACCAATTAAACCATCCCTCAGCTTACTACCATCAGTATTGAGTTTTATCCACCCAAAGTTAGGTCTCTCCCATATAACAGGGAAACAATGAAATTTAGGAGACAGATTCAAAAGAGTTTCACATAACCCAGACCAAGAAATAGAATCAACTATTGGTCTGTTATGTTTAGAGATTACCCACTTGAGGTGAGAAAGAACCTAAAAATAAATTCTATTTAAGGAAATTTTAATACCTCCATACCTCGACGCACACCTAGCTTTCCAGATCTCCCAGCAAATAATAACAGGAGTGATTTTGATAATGACCTGGACCACCTTGTTTTTTGCTTTGGAGCTCCACCACCTGCTGATTATATTGAGTATAGGACTGTCATCCCATCTGATCCCCAATGGTGCCCCAAAGAACTTCCATGTATTTCTGGCCATCTCCCCATTGACAAAAGTATGCTGCATAGTTTCGGTGTGTGGAATTCTGCAACACATACATCTTGAGACGATTTGTCGTCCAAATTTGCTATGATGTCATCAAATGGTAGCTTCTTTTAATAATTCTCCACATAAAAAGGACATTTTATATGAAAGATATTTGTGCCACACTTTCTGTAATATTGGAGCATTATTTCTTGCTTGTCTCACTACCGGCCAAGCTTAGAAAGTTGTGAACAAGCCATTAGATGAGGGCATCCAGATAGTACTGTCAGCAATATTAGGATCTCCAAGCTTACATGATTGAATAAGCTCAATAATATGTTCAGGAAATTCTTGAAGCTCGTCAAAAAGTATGGACCTACCAATCCTAACCTGCCTGAGCATCTTCATATTATAAGGTTCATCAAGTTGGACTACGCCAGCCAGAGCACCAATACCTAGCCAATTATCCCACCATAAACTGATATTCCCTTCATTGTATTTCCACAATATATATATTTTCAGCTTTTTCTCTGATCTCTAGTAGATTTTTCCAACAGTGAGAGTCCTTCCGATTCCTCTTTTTCTTGGCAGGATGAACTCTACTACAATATTTAACTCTTAAGAATTCCGCCCATACAGATCTGGAAGTTCTAAATCTCCACCATCTTTTCACAGCGAATGATTTACTCACATCCATTATGTATCTAAATCCCACACCACCTTCCTCTTTGGGATAACATAGATTTGTCCAAGAACTCCAATGATATCTTTGTTTGCCATCTGCCTGTCCCCTGTAAAATCTAGCCAAATATCTTTCAATCTGTTTGATAACTATCTTTGGTGGGGCTATGCCTATCCCCTGTAAAATCTAGCCAAATATCTTTCAATCTGTTTGACTTTGGTGGGGCTAAGGCTGCAAGTAAATGCAACGTTTGAGACTATAGGATATGCTTTAGTAGAAATGCTCTTCCACATATTGATAGTAATTTTCCTTGCCAACAATTAGTCTTTCTCATAATCTTATTCACTGAATCACTAAAATAAGAGATCCTTTTTCTTCCCATATATAATGGACATCCTAAATATATGATAGTGATATTTTATACTTCAATACCACACATGGGGGAGAGTGATTTTTGTGGTGAACAATTTTTCTCTTAAACTGATTATGGAAGGACCTGGTTCTTCTAAGTGTTCCTTAACCTACTATTGCAGAAATAGTAAATGCGGAAAGTAAAGAACACAAGTATTTTACGTGGAAAACACCTGGCTCAACAGGTGAAAAAACCACGACCTACTTCTCAGTAGGATTTTCCCAAACTCTTCACTAAATCACTAAGCCAAAAAATGCATTTACAAAAATACTTTTGTAAGCCTAGAACTAACTCTAATCCCGTTGTGGCAAACAGCCTCTAACTGTTGCGACAACTTCAAGTTAACTCTAACTTGAAAACTCTGAGTACCTATTATAATTGCCTCTATATAAAGCTGAAAGGTACAATATGAAAATATCTACTGCAATTGAACTAGAATAAAAGACAGACACTTGGAACTGGTTCTTCTATCTGGTTCAAGTAGCTTTAGGTTTGCACACTTGAATCACACACGAATTGCTTGCAAAATTTTCTTGCTATTTTGCTCTCAATTCACGATTAACTTCTGCTTATGTGCGTACCTGCAAAATGAAAACATTCTGCCATATATAGGATTAGTAGATGAAGAAATAATTAGAGTTCTAATGCTACTCTTCCTTGGTGGAAGAGTTCTAATTAATCTCAACTACTAAATCCTTACTTATCTTGGATAATGTTCTCTTTGAGTTAGGAGTCCTTCTCCTTATCATTTATGCAATCTTTTCGATCAGGTAATATCCATTCTGCCAGAATACCTTTATCCCCTATATGTGCATCTCACGTGCCTTGAGTCTGCCTGTGTCTATGTCAACCAGTGATGGACCTGGTTCATTTCTGAGGTCCTTTGTCATTATTCAAAACTATCCTTTTTCTTGGGCCAACAAATTCCCACTTTTTGATGATGACAAATTCCCAAAAGCTTAGGCCTGATTTAACTTAGCAGCAACGCTTTGTTAGAAACTTTTAAAACTTATCATCAAGGACCAGGTTCATTAGGTTATAAACATCACTATTCAAAGCACAACTCAACCTTCCTCCTTTTGGCATCATCGAAAAGTTGCATAAAAAAAGTGTGATTCCCAGATTTTAAGAAATTACTCTTGGCCACTGGGACAACTGCAAATGCATTCATGGATTAATCATCAATAATCAACCACTTATTCAAACTATCAAGGAAATATATACAATCAATAAGAGCAAAAAGCAGCAAACTTCATTAATAGAGAATATGATTCTACCACAATCCATAAAGAGAAACAAAAATATTCAAAACATGACAAACAAAAAAAATCCCTAATCTAGGTCACTAAAAGGTCTGGGCAAGGTCTAGGAAACTAAGGCTTAGAAGATCTAAGGGCTTGGGTTTTGGCTTGGATAAGGTGCAACATATCTTTAAGGATTCCATCATTCTTCTCCATTTCCTTAGTGAGCTCAGTTCTAAGAGCATCTCTCTCATATTCTACCTCTGTCAAATGAGTCTTCAGCCTAGGTATCTTAGCATCCTTTGCCCCACTCTCCTGCACTAGGGCTTTGACCTTGCTGTTGGAGTGACATCGACCTCATAATCACAAGCAATCATAGTCTTGACTCTAAAATGTTCTTTGCTTGTGGCCATCTCCCACTTCTTTAGCGGCACCTTACAATGAGCAAGAAATGTAATGAGAATGAAGCCATAAGGAGTGGAATGGACCTTGGGGCCATTGACAACCCAATCTAGTAGTTTGATTATGAACCCAGGCCAATTTATCTGCCGCCCACTATCCAGACATTCCATCAGAACTAAGTCCATGTAGTTAGCAATGTTCTTTCTTTCCTACCTAGGCAGCACACACTTGTTGATGAATTCAAACAACACCTTGTGGGGTGGTGTCATTTCACTCTTATACACAAACTTTGGTTCAGTCACTTCTTCGTCAGTATCACAGAATTTCTTAGTGATGGCTAGTGTAGTAGGAAGAGAGTCTAGACTTGGCCATTTCTGCCTTGTATAATCAAAGGAAAACCCCTTTCACAAGGCTGGTGACCCTTCCATCCTTTACCTCAGCATTGGCCATGAATTCAACAATTTTATTTCTAGCCAGTCTTCCATCTAAATGACCATGTCCTTCCACCCCTGCACCTCAAGCTTCTTAAGTAACAAAACCATTCCTTCTTCCTCCAAGTTCTTCAAAAGTCTCCCCTTCAAGATAGTTCATTTGCCAAACTTGGCCAGCTTGTCCTTTTCACTGTCAGATTCATCCTCCTTATCACCACTCCAGTCCTCTTCTTCAGTAATTTTCACTTGCTTAGCTTTCACTACAGACCTTGTTCGTTTATCCAAGGTAGAGGGTTCAACATACTTAGATACAGAGGAAGACTTCTTTGAAGAAGTCTTAGATTTCTTGGGCTTAAGGGTATGAACCTTCACCTCAACAGTAACATATTCACCTTGATGGACCAGGTCCATCTCATCCACATCAACAGTTTCAACAAGCTCTTCCACCTTTTCTTTTCCTTTGTCCATCCTTTTCTTCTTACTCTCTTTCATAGCTTTCTAAAGTTCCTCCTTACTTTGCTTCAGCTTGCTCCTCGTGGCCCTTCCTTTTGGGAGAGTATTTTTAGAAGTATCAGAAGGAGCAGCCTTCCTTTTCTTGTTGACTCTTGCTGTTCTAGGGGTCTTTGTTTGTGGAGTTCTTTTTTTCTTAGGGTTATAACTATCACCTATCTTCTTTAGAAGATCTGCTAGTGCTTCTTCAACAGATGAACCAGGTTCTTCTTGCCAAGATTTACTATCCCTTCAGTCGCTTCCCCTGATCCACTTCCCCCCAGTTTTCTTGCTACTTTCTACTGCCTTTTCTGGCTCAGCTATACAGATAGCCATTTTAATAGTTTCAGAGGTGGGTGGAGAATCAGCCACTTCTTTATCTTTTCCCTTATCATCACTACACACACCCTCACACTCTTTTTCTTTTTCTATTTTGTTTACCTCCTCTCCTTCTTGACTCAGTCATTTCCATATCCACAATAGACCCAACCAAAACAAATCGATTTTTCAAATTGTCAGCCAGATAAAAGGTTACCTCAGTAGAAAGATTTTGCACAGATGTCACCTACTCAGAATCGGAAGACCCAGTTCCTTCCCCCTCACTCGCAAACTTGAAGGAATCATCAGAATCTTAGGAATCTTAGGCTTGACTAGCCTTTAACTATGCATTTAATTTCCTTGAAAGCACGCCAGTCGCCACACTTTTTTGAGCAAGCATCTTTACTCTCCGTCTCCTAGGTTGAGGGGTAGAGCTGGGTTGAGGAGTGGTAGAGGAATCAGAGGGAGTAGGTGGAGAAGGTGTACCGGGATTATGTTGGGGGTTAGTCATTTTCTCTGGATTCTGTGAGAAAGGAGATGGGTGTGCAGAATTTTTGAAGCGAAGAGAATAGAAGAGAGAATTTTTTTGACGATTATGGAAATTTTGGGAGAGTGGCAGTGGTGATGATGATGAATTTAAAGAGGGAGGCGTAATTAATACACAACAACAGCTTTTAGTAGTCAAATAGAAATCTAATCACCCTGAATTTTCAGTTTGAATAGGCGGTTAGGCTTCCCTAGAATCTAGACATTTTAACACGATGAGAATTCTTGTTTAAAATAGAACTGGTTCAAAATTAATTGGATAGGCTTTTGAGATTTTGGACTTGGGTAGGACTCTGCTCATGATTTAAATATTAGTATTTCAAATTGTGCAGAGTGTAGAAAACATACCTCGCTATTCAAATGAACCAGCACTGATGAACCAGGTTCTTCGCTGAGAATCCTCTTGATTGTGTCTCAATTTTCCAAAAAACAGAGAAAATTTTGTTAGAGATCAGTGAGTCATATTAACACATGGCACATGAGTATACTAGTTACAGTATGAGACTAAGCAACAATTAATCTAGATATTTACACACTTTCTAGATTTTCTAATCAAAGATTTTTTTTCATATTTTTTTTTCAATTGTTCATTCTGAACTGGTCCCATTAGGTGATCTTAATCATCCCTAATTCTAACTTGTTCCTTTCAAAGTGCTCTCTACTTAGTGCTTATGTAAAGATGTCAACAATTTGCTTATCAGTAGCACAAAACTCTGCGGTGATCAAGCCTTTTTCATAGCTGTCCCTCAAAAAATGGTGCCTAACATCTATGTGTTTAGTGCATGCCTAAAAATAGGGATGCAACCAATATCAATTCTAAAATCCATTAATTCCTGTTTGATCCACAACAATTGAGCACAACATGAAGCAACGGCAACATACTCAGCTTCATCAGTAGATAAGGCCATTGAATTTTGCTTTTTAGTAGCACATGACACAAGACATGACACAAGACATGAACCAAGAAAGTGTGTCATACCCGAGGTACTCTTTCTATCCACAAGAAAACCTGTGTAACAGTATCAACATATTCCACAAGATTGAAATTACTACCTTTTGGATACCAAAGACAAAGATCAGTGGTGCCTTTGAGATATCTCAAAATTCTCTTGACAGCAGTCAAGTGAGACTCCTTTGGATTTGCTTGAAATTTTGCACAAAGGCCTACACTAAAAACAATGTCAGGTCTACTAGTAGTGAGATACAACAATGAGCCAATCATTCCCCTATACAACTTCTGATCGACAGATGAACCAGGTTCATCTATATCCAACTTTGTAGCTGTTGCAATAGGAGTGTCAATTTCTTTGGAATCTTCCATTTTAAACCTTTTAAGAAACTCTTTTACATACTTTTGCTGATGGATCATAGTTCCATTTGAATTTTGTTTAATTTGTAAGCCTAAAAAGAAATTAAGCTCATCCATCATGCTCATTTCAAATTCATTCCCTATTAGTTTAGCAAATTCTTTACTTAGCTTATCAGTAGTTGCTCCAAAGATTATGTCATCAACATATATCTGCACTACTAAGAGGTCTTTACCTTTTTCCCTCAAGAATAAAGTATTATCAATTTTAACTCTTTTGTAGCCATGCTCAAGCAAAAATTTTGATAGTCTTTCATACTATGCTCCCAGAGCCTACTTGAGCCCATAGAGTGCATTGTCAAGTTTGTACACATGATCAGGACTCTCCTGCTTTCAAACCCTGGAGGCTACTTGACAAACACTTCTTCTTTCAAGTAGCCATTAAGGAAGGCACTCTTGACATCCATCTAGTGAAGAGTAAATTTTGTGTAAGCAGCAAAAGCTATGAGGAGTCTTATAGCTTCCAACCTTGCAACCGGAGCGAAGGTCTCATCATAGTCTATGTCATCCTCTTGGCTATATCCTTGAACCACCAATCTTGCCTTGTTCCTTATAACAGTTCCATCTTCATCAAGTTTGTTTCTGAGGACCCATTTTGTGCCAATTACTGATCTGTCCTTGGATCTTGGAACCAGATGCCAAACTTGACTTCTTTCAAATTGGTTGAGTTCATCTCTCATTGTATTTACCCAGTCTGCATCTTGCAAAGCCTCAACAACATTTTTAGATTCAATAAGAGATAAGAAAGCATCAAAAGTACAAAGATTCTTTATTGAAGATCTAGTTTTAATTCCATAGGTTGGATAAGTAATTATGTTCTCAATAGGATGGGAACTTTGGTACTTGTAAGGTTTCACAACCAACTGGTTTCCTCTTGATGTTTCTCCAATATTTTGTTGTTGAGGAACAAGCTCATGGACACATTCCATTGAGGTATTAGATTCAGTTTCTCTTTGTTCAGTTCCACCTGTCAGGTTGTACTGGATAGAAGAACCTGTTCCATCACCTGTTCCTTCTTCTGGTGCAGCTTCAGCCTGCTCCATGACTTCATTTAAATTTCTTACCATCCCAATAGCTTCATCTTCATGTTCCTGTCTTTTAAAAAGAATGTTAGTTTCATCAAAAACTACATGTATACTTTCTTCTACACACATAGTTCTTTTGTTGTACACTTTATAAGCTTTGCTATGTGAAGAATATCCCAAGAATACTCCCTCATCACTTCTGGGATCAAACTTACCTAGGGAGTCTTTACCACTGTTGTTCACAAAGCACTTACATCCAAATGCCCCAATATGGGATATGTTTGGTTTTCTCCCTTTAAGTAGCTCATAGGGAGTCTTCTCTACAAGGGGTCTGGTCATGCACCTATTGATGATGTAACATGTAGTATTTACAGCTTCTGCCTAGAAGCTATGAGGCAATCTACTAGAAAGAAGCATAGTCCTAGCCATTCCTATTCTTTCTTTCAACTACTCCATTTTGTAGTGGAGTACTAGGGGCAGAAAAATTATGATCTATGCTATGCACATTACAAAATTCAACAAACTTAGCATTTCCAAATTCAGTTCCATGACCAGACCTAATTGATGCAAGTTGATTTCCTAATTGTTTTTCAGTTTTTTAACAAAAGAAGTGAACATGTCAAATGCTTCATCTTTATATGTTAAAAACAATATCCAAGTAAACCTAGAGTAATCATCAAAAAGCACCATCACATATCTTTTACCACACCTGCTTAATATTCTCATTGGACCATAAAGATTCATACGGACCAGTTACATCGACCTGATGGTGCTTACCACTTTCTTGCATTTAAAAGAGGATCTTACTTGCTTCCCCCTTGCACAAGCCTCAGAAACTTTGTCTTCCTTAAACTTGATTTTAGGTAACCCTGTCACCAGGTCCTTGGAGACTAATTCATTGAGTTGACTCAGACTTGGATGTCCAAGTCTCTTGTACCAAAGGAGGGGATCATTGTCCAACACACTTAGCCAAGTGAGTTCATTTTCTGAAAGAGTTGACAAATCAACAATGTATATATTGTTTACTCTTTTTTCTTGCAAAATAATCATGTCAGTGGTAAGTTATCACAAATCATTTGGTAGAAGTGAATGCTACCAAGTTACTTCTGTCATACAGTTGTGATACACTGATTATGCTATATTTCAAGCCATTTATTAGGTAGACATTCTTAATGGAGTGTGAGTCCGTCTTACCTACCTTTCCAACACCCAATGATCTCACCTTTCTTGCCATTTCCAAAGGAGACATTACCTCCTTTGAGGTCCTCAAGTAAAAGGAACTGGTTCTTACTTCTACCTTTCCAACACCCAATGATCTCACCTTTCTTGCCATTTCCAAAGGAGACATTACCTCCTTTGAGGTCCTCAAGTAAAAGGAACTGGTTCTTACTTCCTGTCATATACTTTGAGCAGCCCTATCCATGTACCATATTTGACTGCTCCCCTTCACTTGGACCTGCAAAAGGAAATCAGGGGTTAGTCTTAGGAACCCAAACTAGTTTGGGTCACTTTCTATAGGCAAAGGGTGAATTAGATTCTTTTTAGCCCATTCTTGGCAGCCTATTTTTCCCTTGAACAAATGCTTTATTCGTTTGGCTAGCCTTTTCTTTTTCAGTACATTCACTTTTGTAGTGACCAGTCTTACCATAGTGCGTGCAGATTTTATCTCAGGAAGTGTGACATACTTGCTTTCGGGATCCCACTTTGGTGCAGGGTCCCGTAGCCAAGTCCTCTCTTATTTCTGCTATGGTGTTCTTGTAGCCATGAAAGTGCGTCAGAAGACTTATTTCATTTACAAGTTCTGTCTAGCTCATGCTTAACCTTGCTTAGATCCTCCTTTAGGACTCTTATCTGCTCATCTCTTTTATACAACTCATCTTTCATTTTTCCTAAATTTTCTTCTAAGGTGAGATGTGAGTCATCAGCTTTCTTTTTACTTGTTCCAAATTTCAGCTTAAATTCTCAGATCTATGCTCTAGCATAGTGGTGTCAAGTTCAAGAACCTACTTCTTTAACTGAGCATTTTTATTATCACTTTCACTAGCCCTAAGTTCCAGATTTTTGCACTTAGCTTTCAAAATCACACATTCCTTAGACAGCTATTCCTTTTCATTGTTTATGACCTTAGATTCATCAATGAAATCTAGAAGTAACTCAGATAAATTTTCTTTAGACAAAAATTTAATCTTGTCTTTAAGATGTATTATACTTACCTCAGATTCCTCATCAGATTCTCCAATGGCCATAAGTTCTTGTTCATCTCCTTCTTCATCTGAACTTTCTCCCCAGGCAGCAACCATAGCCTTTGTTGATTTTTTGTTCTTCTTGGGATGAACCTGTTCCTTATTCCTGTTTCTTCTTTCAGACCTTTCCTTCTTCCATTCAATTTCCCACTGAGGGTAGTTTTTAATGTGATGATCAGTTTTCTCATACTTGTAGTAGCCCTCGTTGGTCTGTTTTTTAGGAACCCTTGGTTTGTTGTAGCTTGCACCTCTTGAGGAACCCTTTCCTCTCATTAGATACTTCTTGAAGTCCTTTGTGATCATAGCCATTTCATCCTCTTCTAGATCAACACCTTCTGTGATTCTGAGCGCCGGTATCCTTTCCTTCTTGGGTGCATCCATCTTCATGGTTTGCCTTCTAAGTTCATAGGCAGTAAGATTTTCAATTAGCTCGTCCAATTTGAGAGTGGAAATGTTCTTTAATTCCTGAATGGCAGTGATTTTGCTCTCTTATATGACTGGCAGAACTCTTATCAAAATTTTCTCAAATTTGTTCTCTTCAAGAATTACCTTTCCATGAGACTTGAGTTCATTTGTTAGAGTGGTGAACCTTGTATACATCTCCTAGATGGTTTCGCCTTCCTTCATGGTGAAATTCTTATATTGAGAATATAGCAGTGTTCCTCTTGATCTCTTCACTTGAGAAGTTCCTTCAGGAGCCACTTGCAGAGTGTCCGGATTTCCTTAGCAGTGGTACAACTTTGAATTCTGATGTACTCGTCGCACTTCTACTCCTTCAGTAGCCTTCTTTATGGTAGCCAGGGGACCATCAGTGACAATGTGCTATAGCTCATAGTCTTCTCCGATGATGTGATCTCTCGTCCTATTTTTCCACCACGAGTAGTGCTGGCCATTAAAGAGTGAAGGCTTAGCGGTGGATTGCCCTTCCTAGTTTCCAGGTGGTACACTCATCTTGATCTTTTCATAAGATGTTAGCCTTTTCAAGGATAACCTGCTCTAATACCAATTGATTGGGGGGGGGGGTGATTTGTATGGTGACCAATTTTTTACTTAAACTGATTATAGAAGGACCTGGTTCTTCTATGTGTTCCTTAACCTACTATTGCAAAAATAGTAAATGAAGAAAGTAAAGAACACAAGTATTTTACGTGAAAAATACCTGGCTAAAAAGGTGAAAAAACCACGACCTACTTCCCAGTAGGATTTTCCCATACTCTTCACTAAATCACTGAGCCAAAAACTGTATTTACAAAAATACTTTTGTAAACCTAGGCCTAACTCTAATTCCATTGTAGCAAACAGTCTTTAGCTGCTGCGACAACTTCATGTTAACTCTAACTTGAAAACTTTGAGTACCTATTACAATTGCCTCTAGATAAAGCTGAAAGGTACTGTAAGCACGTGATTTTTGCCCTATATGAGAATTACTCCAAAAAAATTCAAAAATAAAGTAATTTTTCTTGGTGTGGAATTTCGTGATATTTTGTGATATTTTGAATAATTATTTGTATTTGTCTGTGCATGCTTATTTGTTAAATTAATAAAAATACAAAAATATGTCGCATTTTGCATGTAGGATTTAATTCTACAATTGTTAGTAATTAAATTTGTTTTACAAAAATTAAAAATTACAAAAATAGGCATCGTTTGCATTTTTAGCATTTAATGTCCAAATATACAATTTTATGCTTAATTATTATTTAATTGTGCGTTAATTGTTATTGGGAGTTAATTTGCGCTTTTATAAATTAATTTAGTTCTTAATAATAGTTTAAGTATTTTTATAATTTAGTTTTAGAGAAATAAAAGAAGAAAAGAGAGCGAAAATATAAAGAAAGTCGGAATTGGGCCTCTTCTTCAAATTTAAGCCAAAAGCCCAAAAAATGGCCCAATCTTCCCTACGACCCAGTCCATTTCGAACTGGGTCGACCCAGTCCATAACCCAACACCCCTATTATCTTACAAACAACACAAAACAAAAAGAAAAAAATGAAGAAAACCCTAAAAATTTGCTAAACCATCCCCCCCCCCGTCCTATCTTCTTCTTCTTCCTCAAGCTTCCTCAAGCACCCATCAATGGATGCCCCTCCATCCTCCTCACCCTCACTGCACACACACAGTGCACGCAGCAGCCGTTCATGGCTGCTACGACCCCGTTGCCTCCGTCTCCTTCAAACCAAGCGATGACCCTTTCGCCGAACACCTTCGTTATTTCTTCTTCTTCGTCCAGCATCCATGGACGCCTCCTCCACCTCCCCAGCTGCTCAAGCTTTAACTTCTCCATGGCAGCATCATCACCAACGAGCTTCTGCCTCAGTCAAAAGCTCCGACGTCCAGCAGTAGCTGATGCTACTGCTTCACTGATGCAAGGTTGAGCATCCCCCTCCGTTCTCGTTGCTATGCAGCTGTTGCTGCTTTATTCTCCAACAGCTTCGTGGCGTCTACTATATGATCGCTGCTGCTGCCCGCCATGGACGTTGCTTTCCGCTGCTGCGTCCGGCTACTATTATCACCGAACAGACCCCGTTTATTCAAGCTTTGTTCGAGTTGTCCGTGTTCGTTCGAGCTTTGGTCGAGGCTTGGACAGATTTGTTTACAATCGAAGTTCTTCGTTGATTCATCTCCGGTTAGTTATTTTTGAGTTTTATTTTGTCCATATTTCGTTTTTATATTTCTCGAAGTTAAAATCGTTAAATATTTGATTCTTGTTTTGTTCGTTGTTCATCGTTGAAATAATTTTCTAGTTTGTTCATGTGTTTTGTTGATTTTAATTTTCAGATTCAAATGGTAAATTAATTAAGTTGTTTTTCATGTTTATTTCATGTTTGTATTGTTGTTAGAATAAATATTTGTTAGTTTGATGTTTGTTAGATTCAAATTGAAATTTAATTGATTATTTCTTCAATTTGTTTCATGTGTTTATGTATTTTTAGAAATTGTTAATATTGTTAAGTTCAAGTTTAAGTTCATAATTGTTTCTAACAACAAATCTTGTTATTTGTCTAAAAAAAAGAATTTAGTTGTGTTGAAGGAAAATATATTGATTTAATCGTTTGAATCCGTCATGCTTGTTGTTTAATATAGATTTAATTCATGTTCATACTTTGTTTGATTGTTCTTGAATCCGAAATTTGTATAGCTTGATTTCTTGTTTACCATTTGTGATTATTTCTTGAATTTGTCTCATAAAGTTTAATATAGGAATTGTTGGTTGTAATGTTGTTAGAATTGATTTTAAGTTCAATATGATTGAATTTAGAAATCTAAATATACTTGTTTGTTGTTGTTGAATCCGAAAATAGGATTGTTTGTTGCTAAAATATTGTTCAATCAAATTTTAGTTGTTCTTTGTTGTTCAATTTGTGTTCATGTGATTTGTTGTTGAAATGTTGTTGAAATCATGTTCATGTGCTTTGTTGTTGAAATGTTGAAGAAATCATGTTCATGAAATTTGTTGTTTGAACATTGTTAGAAATTAATCATATTGTCTATATTTTGGTTAAGTTTGATTAATTGATGTGTTATAGCTGATGGGTAGTTTGGTAATTTATAGTACTTTCGGGGGTAAAATAGTAATTTGTAATAGGGTCGGAGGGGTAGTTTAGGAATTGTACATTTTGTAATTGTTTATATGAAGCATGGGGGACAAAATGAAATGGGGTGGTTTGTGATATAGTTGTTTAATATAAAGGGGGGACAAGACAAAATTTAGTGGGGGGAATCTTGTATTATTTTATGTTAGGCATGCGGGACAAAATATAATGGGGTGATGTGATATGTTTATTTAATGTAATGGGGATGAGTGGGAAGATAATGGGTTGGGTAGAGAAAAAGTATTGATTTTAATTGATTAAAAGATTTATGGGATGAGATTATATATATGAAGTCTTGAACACAAGATAGAGAAAAACACACACAGATAGAGAGAAAAAACGGACAGAGAATAGAAGAGAGAAAAAAGGGGCTGAACATTTAAGAGAAAGAAAAATTCCGAAAAATATTTAAGCTTTCAAAATAAAAATAAAAACTAAAAAATCTTTTGCTTTCTTTCTTTGTTTGAAATTAGTATTAATGGTTGTTGTTTCATTCAAAGCTTAAAGCTTTTGTTTTTGGGATTACTACTCCACCGGTCTGTTACTGGGTTGTTACTGTTGCTGGGCAGTTGTTGCTGTTGTACTGTTATTACTGCTGCTGATTCTCATCTTCATTTTCTTTTGCTTCCAATATCAGGTATATATTTTAGACTCATGTTGTGGAAAGCTTCAACATTGCCAAATAAATGAAGTTCGGAATTATAATTATGTCTTTTACTCGTTTAAATCTATTAGTTTAAATTTCAGTTTTGTTTCAGCTGGTTAATATAGTAGCTTACATTTGATGTGAGAACTGTTAGTTAATCATCCTTTGAAATTCGCATAAGCTTTGTAATAATGTTATTTATTTCAGAATTTCATTAAGTATAGCTATATTCAAATTATAAGATAGGGAACATGGCAGAAAGCTAGCCATTAATTAAATCTTATGATATTGTTGGCTAAATATGGAATAGTATGGAAGTATCAAGAAACTACATTACTAGCATATTTTGTCACAAAAGTCCGAATTTATTTAAAGCTAGATTGATGAAATTTGTATGTTGTTCGTACATGGCGTGATAACAGTTACATGTATAACCATAAGTGAAAGGTGAGTTGATATAATTCGTTACGAGTTTAGAATATTAGGAATGGTTCAAACGTACAACTATATTGCATGTGATGCAATTTTATTGAATCAATTTGTATAATAGTTCTCTTTCTTATCAACTTGATTCTTATCTACCATTGTAAACAAATTAACCAAACAATTATAACTTTGGACTAAAAACAAGTATATGAGAAGGATATGAGATTTATAAGCACGAATTGCAACATTTTATGTCAAGGATATGTAGAAATAGAGTTCGCATTAAATATAACAATAAAAATTCTTCAGAAACTATTAATTTGTTTATCAAATTAATTCTTTTTCCAGTTTTATATGCGATTCGATTTTTGGATATATTAATGTTGTATCCACGATAAAAATGGTAGTATTTTTAGTTACATGTTGTTTGTTTCTTTTTCATATCATTAATTCTTTAAAATTTGAATAGTTTTGAGGTATATAATTCATACGCGTAAAATAAGACTTGTAGCAACGCCTAATAAATTTTGAATTCTTTGTCAAGAAATTTGGTGGCATCCCAATCGGTGATTCTCCATGACTCTTACATTTAAAAATAGATGGATGCAATAAACATTTGTAGAGAATTTATATTACTGTCAAGAATATTTGCATAATTAAGGATGCGTTCGCGTGACTTGATTATACTTCTAAAGGCAATTCGGATTATGCGTTCGCGCAACTTCGAGCAAATTTTTAATAAAAAGAGATTCGTCGGAGGATCTTAAATTAATTTCATAAAATCCGAGATGTGCGGTTCACTACTTAATCATACAAAAAGTGCGAATGTTCTTGATTTTATTTAAAACACAATTTCGAAAAAATAATTATTTTATAATAAATATATTATCAATATCATTGTGTACACGTACGCGTGACACGATTTTTCACGTTAAAAAATATATAACATATAAAACGGATACACGTATGCGTGATTCGATTCGAAGAAGGGTCTTTAATTATAAACAATCTAAACAGAAGCGATAACAAAATCATGCAATAAAAAATGTAAAATCGAGATAATTAAGCCAAGAATAAAAACAGTTAAGCGACCGTGCTAGAACCACGGAATTCGAAAATGCCTAACACCTTCTTCCGGATTAACAGAATTCCTTACTCAGGATTTCTGGTTCGCAGAATAATAAACAGAGTCATATTCTCCTCGATTCAGGGATTAAAATTGGTGACTTGGGACGCCTTAAAATTCCCAAGTGGCGACTCTGAAACAAACAAACAAATCCCGTTTCGACTGTCCTTTAATTGGAGAAAACTCCCACGCACCCTCGCGGGGGCGGAAAAAGGAGGTGCGACAGGTACAATATGAAAACACCTACTACAATTGAACTTGAATAAAAAACAGACACTTAAAACTGGTTCTTCTATCTGGTTCAAGTAGCTTCAGGTTTGCACACTTGAATCATACACGAATTGCTTGCAAAATTGTCTTGCTATTTTGCTCTCAATTTACTATTAACTTCTGCTTATGTACGTACCTGTAAAATGAAAACATTCTGCCATATATAGGATTAGTAGATGAAGAAATAATTAGAGTTCTATTGCTACTCTTCCTTGGTGGAAGAGTTCTAATTGATCTCAACTACTAAATCCTTACTTATCTTGGATAATGTTCTCTTTGAGTAAGGAGTCCTTTTCCTTATCATTTATGCAATCTTTTCGATCAGGGAATATCTATTCTGCCAGAATACCTTTATCCCCTGCATGTGCATCTCACGTGTCTTGAGTCTGCCTATGTCTATGTCAACCAGTGATGGACCTGGTTCATTTATGAGGTCCTTTGTCATTCTTCAAAACTATCCTTTTTCTTGGGCCAACAAATAGGAAAGTTAGTAAGTTTGAAACCTGTGATGTTCCTAATCACTTCTATTTGACCAGGGTCTGCATCAGCACCCACTAGGAAGCATCTTTTCTCACAGTTGATTGATTGCCCTGGACATCTCTTATATTTCTTTAGTTGTTGCATGATCAATCTCAATGAATCTTGTTTTCCAGAGGTGAATATCATTATATCATCAACATAAGCTAGGTGGGTAATTTGTGGTCCATTTTTATGCATTGTGAAGCCTTTAAAGAGATCATTGGATATCAGTTGATTGAGTAATCTGGAAAGAACTTCAGCCCCAATAATAAATAAAGCAGGTGATAGGGGATCCCTTTGCATTAGCCCCCTTGTTGAATGAAAGAAACTTTTTATATGCCCATTTATCATAAGTGAATACCAATTGTTGGATATGGATCTCCGAATTATGTCAATCCATATTTTAGAGGAACCAAATTTTCTCAAGACAGCTAGGATAAAGTCCCAAGAAACCCTATCATACGCCTTTGCTATGTCTAGCTTAATTACCACATTTCCACCAATACTCTCCTTGTTGATACCATGGAATATTTCTTGAGCAAGTAAGATATTTTCAGTAATCAATCTACCACGTACAAAACCACTTTCATTTTCTGAAATAAGTTTGGGGAGGATAGGATCCAATCTTGTACTCAATATTTTGGAAATGATTTTGGTAGAAAAGTTGCTAAGGCTAATGGGCCTAAGATCGGAGAAGGATTCCGGGTGCTCCACCTTAGGTAACAACACAAGACAAGAATTATTGTAAAATATAGTTAAGCTTCCTCTATTAAAGAAACTCTGAATCAGTTCTATCAAATCTTTCTTTATAATGCTCCAGCAGCCCTGATAAAAGGCTCCACCAAACCTATGTGGACCAGGACCACTGTTTCTTTCCATGCCAAAAATAGCTTCCTTGATTTCTGCCTCCTTTGGAATAGCGCACAGCTTTTCATTATCCTCTTGATTAATGATAGAATCAATCACTTCTAGATATTGTAGTTGCGAAGGTTGATTGTCTTATCTGAATAAAGCTTGAAAATATTCAATTGCTCCTGTTGCAATCTCCTGATCTCCATGTAACCATTGCCCCTCTTGAGTTTTTATTTTGTGAAGTGTGAGCCTTCTTCTTCTTTCATTGATGACTGCATGGAAATACTTACTGTTTGAGTCCCCTTCCTCAAGCAACTTGACATTAATTCTTTGTCTTAATAGTGCTTCTTCAACCTTTAACCATCTGGTATAATGAGCTTGAGCTTTGTTTAAGTCTGCCCTCCCTTCATCTTCATCCGCATTGATATATTGTAGTCTAATTGAACCAACTTCTGTTCCCATTCATTCTCATTTAGTATAGCTATTTGTTCATTACACACTATGAGGAAGTTGGGTTTTCTAATTTTTGGTTGTGAATAAATATTTGATGCTACTCCGACAAGAAATTAATTGGATTTAGTTTCATTGAAAAAAAGAAAATGAATGAACACATGAATATAACTAGGGGTGTATATGGACCAGGTTGGTTCGATTTTTATCAAAACCAAATCAAACCAACTATATCGGTTTGGATTGATTCGGTTTTGTCGGTTTTTCGATTCTTTTTGTTACATGAATATATTTCAATATTACTTTGTTAATTATAAGTAAATATATGTTTAGTAGAAATTGAAAATATTGACAAAGATATGATCTATTAACATATTTTTATGGGGGAATTATCTTAGTAACATATGATAGTTATTCTTTTAGTCGTCTACCAATAATTTTTCATTGATGTACCACTACAAGGTTAACTGAATTCAATAATTAAACATAAAAATCTATATGATACATATATAATGATATCTTCTATTTAATTTTAAATTATTGAAATACTACTTCAAATTCAAAAAAGATATAAGAATTAATAGATCTTGACACATGAATATGGAAGAACATAGAGATTGATGCATTTCACTAACACTTGATAAGAAAGTGATCATATAACCCATTATTTTAAGTCAATAAAATAGAGAACTTTATATTTAACTAAATATTATATCCCATAAGAGAATCCCAAATATTTCTAGACATTTTTTAAAGAAAATTCTATGAAAAGTCTTAAAAGTATATATATAAAAATTATATATTTATATGTTGGTTTGGTTCGGGGCTTTTTACTCAATATCAAGCCAAATTAAACCAAACCTAATCGGGCTTTTAATCAGTTTGGTTTGACTTTTCGGTTTGGTGCAGTTTTTCGGTTCGGTTTATACACCCCTAATACAACAATAGTAATTATATTTCAATCTCAAATTTATTGGATTGATTATATGAATCTTCTTTCTCCTTATAACTTAGTTATGTATTTAATTTCAAAAGAGATTTTTTCATTCCTATACAATATTTGAAATTTATTTACCATAATTGTTCTAGTTTTGTATATTACCCACCTTAAACAAGGATTACTTACAAATTATATACAATTCGTTATCAGTGCCTTAAATTAGGGGATTTAGTTACATCCTTTTCCTTTTTTCTCTCCCCTCCTCTCTCCTTACTACCGCCTCTCACGTTAATTTTTCTTTCTTTCTTCATCACTTTCTCTCACCGTGACTAATTAAGTTTCAAAAGCCATGGCATTAAAGACAAGCAGAGAAGAAGAATCAGTACTATCAGTAGAGGAGCTAGCAATGGCGAATTGTGTAGATATAATGAAAAGGAATCAATCATTGGGACGTAAAATCTTTGGGTGCAAAACATGCAAAAAATAATTTAATTCGCTTCAAGCACTGGGCGGACACAGAGTAGGTCATAAAAATACAACTATTAACAATTTTGTCAAATACATATGTAGTCCCTATTGAATTCAAATTTGGGTTTTCAAAAATCATTATTTGTTTGGATTGAGTGTTGTTGCAAACAATTGAGAATATTGTTTGGAGTTTATATCTCAATTTTGAGGATGTTTGGTGAAGATTAGACTTGGTCTTGGCTGAATTTCAGATTGAAACTCGAAGAAGAAGACATGACATACAATGTACTTACGAAATTGTAGTAAAGTTGTATTAAAATTGTAGATAAATTGTGTTCTATTGTAGTTATATATATATTCTTATTTGAATGTTGTATGAAAGTTGAAAAATAGTTATATAATGATAAAATCCAGTTGCCTCCCCATGTATAATTTGAGAAACTAGTGATATTTGACATAACAACAGCTCTTGGTATTTAACTCTAATATTCACACAATTAAGCATCACGAAATTCTTCTTTAACAAATGTCTTTCAACGAATAATACTTATCTACAACTTTCATATATTATTTTCACCCAATTAAATACAACTACAGTAATATATAATTTAAATACAAATTTTATACAATATGTCTTTTATATATTTTATATCTGAGTTATACATAGCAAAACCAAATATAATACAACTAATTATATATTATACAACTCATCTTCAACTTATTTACAATTATCATACATTATTTCTACTCAGTTATATACAACTATAATATCATACAACTTAAATATAATTTTTATACTATGTTGTTTCACTTTTATACAATAGTTAAATAAAAAAATATATAAACAATAGAATACAATTTTTTTACAATTGTTCTACAATTTTACTACAATTTCATAAATATAATGTATGTCATGTCGCGTCGGTGGCATACAATAGTTAAATAAAAAAAATATATACAAACAATAGAATACAATTTTTCTACAATTGTTCTACAATTTTACTACAATTTCATAAATATAATCTGAAATTCAGCCAATCAAGTCTAATCTTCACCGAAACACCCTTAAAATTGAGATATAAACTCCAAACCATATTCCCAATTGTTTGCAACAACACCCAATCCAAACAAATAATTATTTTTCAAAACCCAAATTCGAATTCAAAGCTTCAAAGTTTTTTAATGGCTGTCAATGGTGGAATTGCTGCTCTCTTTTCCTTTGCTTTACATTACTGAAATTTGGGATTGAGAGATAGAGAGAGACATAGAGAGAATTCCCAATTTTCTGCAACAACACCCAATTCAAACATATAATGTTTTTGGGTGAATTCTCTAAGAAACCACCCAAATCAAATGTAAGAATATCGACTCCTTTGCCTTTTTAGGGCTTTTCTTTGAAGTTTTTTTCTTCTTCATTGAAAATCAAGCTAAGTACAGATGTTAATGGAGGTGATTTTTTGAAGAAGAGAGTAAGAATTTAGAATGCTTATGGAAGAAGAGAGGAAATAGGCGTTAATGGAGGGATTCTGAATTTTGTGAAGACAAAATCGTTGGTGAGTGCAAGATACGTAAGGGGAGGGGGGTTAGAAGGTGGAGAGAGAAACGTGAGGGGAGTGGAAGATACGTTAGAGTGATTTAGGACACTAATTATTATCATTAATTCCCTTAAAATGTTCATAAATGGTAATTAGGTATATAAAATATAATTATAGTAAAACTTGAGTAGGGAGGGTAATATAGTTTCATATAATGTATAGGAATGTAAAAATCTACATTATAACAATGGCATTGAAGTTTGCGTGGAAATTGATTCTATGGTACTCATGAAACACTTTTTGTGCACAAAATGTACGATCGAGAGATGCTATTTTCCTATTATTTAGGTGTACGACGGTTGAAGTCACACACACGCGCATATATATATATATATATATATATATATATATATATATATATATATATATATATATATATATATATATATATATATATATATATATATATAATATCTTTTTTTAGGGTGCGTTTGGTATGAAGAAAAATATTTTTCACGAAAATTTAATTTTCTATAATAAATGATTTTCCTACATATATTCTGATTTTCCTAAGTGACAAGTATTATCCAAAGGCATTTATATAAAATTTATGCTATAAAGTGATGGGGCGCAGGGTTGGGGATTGGGGTGGAGTGGGGTGATGGGCAGATGGGGTTGGGGCCAGGGTGAGGTGGTGGGGGTGGGGAGGGGGAGGGGGAGGGGTGGAGGTGGGGTTTAGGGGTGGAGTTGTGGGGTCCATCCCCATAAATGAAGAAGAAGAAAAATAGATATGATAAAAGACTTCTAAGTCATTTTTGGCAGCCACCGTTTTTGTTGTATTGCTCAAATTGAATAGTTTGAATATCTCTTCCTTTCTTTTGATGTCACTCTCTATAAATAGAGAGCTTCTGAGCCATTTGTAATACACCAACAAAGAGGGAAAAGAGAGAGAGAGTAAGGTATTTCATAAACTATAAGAAAATAGTTTGTGAAGAAAAATAAAGTGTGAGAGATATTGCAGTGAGGTGGAAAAAGCAAAAGAGTGTTTATTTCTTTTGAGGGTGTAGTGGTCTTAGGAGTATTTTTACTCGTTACTGCACAATGTAAAATTCCTTGCTATAATGATATCAGTTGCTTTTCTTGGCCGTGGCTTTTCCCTTATTCAGAAGGGTTTCCACGTAAAATCTTGGTGTCATTATTGCTGCATTTCTATTCTTGCTGATTTAACCATAACTTAGTGTTCTGCGTTTATCACTAATACCGTGAATATTATTTTTGCGGGTCTATTTTTCCCAACAAGTGATATCAGAGCCAAGGTTCTGTCTAAGTATGCTCTGGGGTTGCAGCCCAGTCTGAACTTTCACATCAGAAAAGAATTACTTTGGTCTCCTAATAAATAGTATTTGTATTTGTGATAAATGATGGAAGCCAACACTAGTAGAATGGTTACTTTGAATGGCATAAATTATGCCATTTGGAAGGACAAAATGGAAGATTTTCTCTATGTCAAGAATTTTCATCAACCTGCCTTCACCACTATAAAGCCTGATAATAAATCAGATGAAGAGTGGAGTTTGTTACACATGCAGGTTTGCGGCTTTATTAGACAGTGGGTTGGCGATAATGTTTTGAACCATATTTCTGGGGAGACACATGCTCGGACCCTATGGGAGCACCTTGAAAGTTTTTATGCTCGGAAAACTAGAAACAACAAGATGTTTCTGATAAAGCAAATGTTGGGTTTAAAATACCACGATGGTTCCGCGATGACAGATCATCTGAATAATTTTCAGGGGATCATGAACCAGTTATCTGCTATGGGTATTAAATTTGATGAAAAAATTCAAGGCTTGTTTCTACTTGGTTCCCTACCAGATTCTTGGGAAATTCTTAAAACTTCATTATCAAATTCTGCTCCGGATGGTGTGATCTTTGTGGATCTTGCTAAGAGCAGCCTTTTAAATGAAGAGATGAGAAGAAAATCGCAGGGTTCCTCCTCATCAGATATCTTGGTGACTGACTCCAGGGGGAGAAGCAAGAATCGGGGTTCTCAAAATAGAGAACATAATAGAAGCAAATCCAGAAGCAGACTTAAAGATATTGAGTGCTATCATTGCGGGAAGAAAGGGCACACAAAGAAGTTCTATCGGATTTTGAAAAAGGAGAATAGAGACAAGGAAGAACAAAAAGAAGATGGCAATTGTGTGGCCACTATCATTACAGAAGATCTTGTTACTGTCCTTGATGTGGATCTTATAAATATTGCTTGTGATGAGTTAAGTTGGGTTGTGGACAGTGGTGCTGCATCTCATGTGACATCAAGGAAGGAATTTTTCTCATCCTATACTCAAGGTGACTTTGGAACTTTGAGTATGGGTAATGAGACTGTATCTAGGGTGGATGGTGTTGGAGTGATTTATTTGGAAACTAGTATTGGAAGTAAACTAGTTTTAAACAATGTAAAATATGCACCTGATGTTCGTTTGCACTTGATCTCTGTTGGTGTTTTAGATGATGAGGGATATGTCAGTACCAATGGTATTGGAAAGTGGAAGCTCACTAAGGGTTCCATGATTGTGGCTCGTGGGAAAAAGCGTCGTGGTCTATATTGGACTACAGCCTCCACCTGTGTTGATATGGTGAATGCCGTTGAGAGCAATAACTCGTCAACGTTATGGCATAAGAGGCTTAGCCACATTAGCGAGAAAGGAGTAAATGTTCTGGCCAAGAAGAAATTGTTGTTAAATTTTGAAAGTGCAAAATTAGAAAAATGTGAGCACTGGTTGGCTGGAAAAGAAAAAAGAGTTTCTTTCCAGTCATATCCTCCTTCAAGAAAGACATAGTTGCTTGAGTTAGTGCATTCAGATTTATGTGGTCCAATGAAGATAAGGACTTTGGGTGGTGCACTTTATTGTGCTACCTTTATTGATGATTGTTCAAGGAAACTGGGCCTACATCTTGAAGACTAAAGACCAAGTGTTGCGTGTCTTTAAGCAGTTTCAGGCTTCAGTTGAAAGAGAAACTGGAAAGAAGCTGAAGTGTATTCGTACTGATAACGGTGGTGAATATTGTGGACCGTTTGACGAATACTGCAAACAACACGGTATCAAACACTGAAGATTCCTTCTATGACTAATCAGCTTAATGATATAGCAAAAAGGATGAATAGGACCTTGATGGAAAGAGTCAGATGTTTGCTTTCTGAAGCAAAGTTGCCGAATTTCTTTTGGGGTGAGGCTTTGTAGACCGCCATACATGTTATTAATCTATCCCCTATGGTTGCTTTGCAAAGTGATGTTCCAAACAAAGTTTGGTATGGCAAGGATGTTTCCTATGACCACTTGAAAGTGTTTGATTGCAAAGCTTTTGTACATGTGCCTAAAGATGAGAGGTCAAAATTAACTGCCAAGACAAGGCAGTGCATCTTCATTGGTTATGGCCTTGATGAGTTTGGTTATAGGCTATATGATCCAATTGAGAAGAATGTCATGAGAATCCGTGATGTTATCTTCGTGGAGGATCAAACCATTGAAGATATTAACAAAATGGAGAAGCTAAAATCTCCAAGTTCTGAAGGTTTAGTTAATCTTGATCAAGTTCCTCATAAAAATGCGGATGACGTTGGTGGGCTCAATGATGATGGTGATGCCCTCCATATTCCAGATCAACATATTGATGGTGATGGTGATAACAATGCTAATGTTGATGAGGTAGATTCTCATACTCATGAAGCTGTGGACGAGTTAGATACCACTCAGGAGGTCTTCTAGACCTCGTACTCCTTCCTCTCGTTATTCACCCAATGAGTATGTATTACTCACTGATGGGGGAGAACCTGAATGTTATGCGGAGGCCATAGAAGATGAGCACAAGGATCAATGGATTGAAGCCATGCAAGATAACATGAAATCTCTGCATGAGAACCATACTTATGAGTTGGTGAAATTGCCTAAGGGCACGAGAGCTTTGAAGAACAAGTGGGTGTTCAAAGTTAAAGTTGAAGAACATAGTTTGAAGCCCAGATACAAAGCTAGATTGGTTGTCAAGGGATTTGGTCAGAGGAAAGGTATTGACTTTGACGAAATATTTTCTCCTGTCGTGAAAATGTCCTCCATTCAGACAGTTCTTGGTTTGACTGCCAGTCTTGATTTGGAGATTGAGCATATGGATGTGAAGACTGCTTTTCTTCATGGTGACTTAGAAGAGGAGATTTATATGGAACAACCTGAAGGCTTCAAGACAAAAGTTAAAGAAAACCTTGTATGCAAACTTAAGAAGAGTCTATATGGATTGAAGCAAGCTCCCAGACAGTGGTACAAGAAGTTTGAGTCTGTTATGGGGGAGCAAGGCTACAAGAAGACTTCTTCAGACCACTGTGTGTTTGTACAAAGATTTTCTGATGATGATTTTATCATCCTCTTGCTATATGTGGATGATATGTTGATTGTGGGCTGGAATGCATCCAAGATTGACGAGTTGAAGAAACAGTTGAATAAGTCTTTTGTAATGAAAGACTTGGGTCATGCTAAGCAGATTTTGGGCATGAGACTTACTCGTTCGAGAAACGAAAGAAAGCTTTACTTGTCACAGGAGAAGTACATAGAACGTTTACTGGAGCGCTTCAATATGAAAAGGGCTAAGTTGGTTCGCACACCCCTTCCTGGTCATTTGAAGTTGAGTAAGAAGATGTGTCCTACAACAACGGAGGAAAAAGAGAGAATGGACAAGATTCCTTATTCCTCTGCCGTCAGAAGTTTGATGTATGCAATAGTATGCACTCGACCAGATATTGCTCATGCAGTCGGTGTTATTAGCAGATTTCTCGAAAATCCAAGAAAAGAGCATTGGGAAGCTGTAAAGTAGATACTCAGGTATCTAAGAGGAAGCTCACATGAATGCTTATGTTTTGGAGGATCAAATCCAATTTTGAAGGGCTATTCAGATTCTGATATAGCAGGTAACCTTGATAACATAAAATCCACTACAGGATATTTGTTTACTTTTTCAGGGGGAGCTATATCATGGCAGTCGAAGTTGCAAAAGTGTGTCGAACTATCTACAACTGAAGCGGAGTATATTGCTGCTACTGAAGCTGGTAAAGAGATGAGATGGCTCAAGAGATTTCTTTAAGAACTTGGATTGCGGCAGATGGAGTATGTTGTCTATTGCGACAGTCAGAGTGCAATAGACCTGAGAAAAAACTCCATGTACCATGCGAGAACAAAACACATCGACGTCAGATATCATTGGATTCGTGAGCAAGTGGAGAACGAATCTTTACAGGTCAAAAAGATTCACGCGAGTGAAAATCTCGCGAATATGCTAACTAAGATAGTACCAAGAGACAAGTTCGAGCTTTGCAAAGAACTTGTCGGCATGCGCTCAAACTAGAAGTCCGGTGTTACTTACTTCAGGTGAATGGGTTTGGAGGGAGACATTTGTGGGATCCATCCCCATAAATGAAAAAGAAGAAAAATAGATGTGATAAAAGACTTCTAAGTCATTTTTGGCAGTCATCGTTTTTGTTGAATTGCTCAAATTGAAGAGTTTGAATATCTCTTCTTTTCTTTTGATGTCACTGATGACATCTGTAGGGATATAGAATCTCTATAAATAGAGAGCTTCTGAGCCATTTGTAATACACCAACAAAGAGAGAAAAGAGAGAGAGCAAGGTATTCCATAAACTATAAGAAAATAGTTTGTGAAGAAAAATAGAGCGTGACAGATATTGTAGTGAGGTGGAAAAAGCAAAAGAGTATTTATTTCTTTTGAGGGTGTAGTGGTTTTAGGAGTATTTTTACTCGTTACTACACAGTGTAAAATTCCTCGCTATAGTGATATCAGTTGCTCTTCTTGGCCGTGGTTTTTCCCTTATTCAGAAGGGTTTCCATGTAAAATTTTGGTGTCATTATTGCTGCATTTCTATTCTTGCTGATTTAACCATAACTTAGTGTTATGCGTTTATCACTAATACCGTGAATATTATTTTTGCAGGTCTATTTTTCCCAACAGAAGTGAGGGTGAGGGTGAGGGGTGTTAGGTGTGAGGAGAAGACAAGCAACGTGAAATACCATTTATAAACTTGTTTTCCCTACTCCCCCTAGAGAAGGCATTTTTCTTAAATTAAAGAACTTATTTTATTAGAAAAAATATTTTGACCAACTAAATATAAAAAAATAAAAATTATTTTTCTCCATACCAACACATTTTCTTTTTGCAGGTTCATTGATTAACTTATATGCACAGATAATATTGTAATTGACCTTTTATACTATTTACTAGATAGTGTTAGCCCGTGCCAGCACGGGCCCAATATTATAAAAGTTGAAAATATTATATTTTATTAATTTTAATTTGATAAGAATGGTAGATAATAAAAATATATGCACGTAAATAACTGTCAAATGGCGATAGACAACATATATAACAATAAATACCTAATACAATAGCTATGATTTCACAAATACATAAGTGAAATAGGTTTATCGGTATTTCACAAGCACAATGATAGTTGCTTCCTTCTTCAAATTGCACCCCGAGGATAGCCATGCAAAATGACATTCGCCACACACTTGCTCAGGCACATTATTTCTGGAGGAACTACATCTTCAAATCAATCAATCAACACTGAAACATACAGGTATCGAATTAGCTCTAAGTGAATGCACCTCTAGCCTGAAGTATTTCTTTAGAGAGAATACAAGTAATCCGCATCCCCGACTTTGACTCAAGCTGTACTTTCTACCTATATTAAGCAATTTATATCCTTTAACTTCCACAAAGTAATCTTCCTAGACAACAATTCTCGTATCATAAATCAAGAGTATATATAAGTAACTGCGACACAAATGAAAAAAATCTGTCTAATGCAGACATATAAGCATCAAGAACTCAACAATATTATAAAACCAGACAAATAGAATAATTCAGTTGTGTCTTAATACTATTTCAATTATGGTTGTTTCATTTTAAGAATCTTAACAACCTTGAACTGGTTGAGCAAATGGAAGAATGTTTACAGCTTTAGTAAATCTATGATTCCCTAAGAATGTTAAGTAATCAAGAGGTCTCCTGCAGAAGTATAAACTAATAAAAAGGTCAAACAACAAGAACAATGAGCAGCTTTATCAATCAAGTTAAGTCCATTACTCGGAAAAGGGAGAAAGATTAAGCAAAAAGAAGTTAGCACAGTCACCAATCACTGAAAAGAGATATGCTAGAAAGAGAATTCAGCCCCAAACATAAGTGATATTTCTGTGATAATCAGATGCTAAGCAAGAAGCATGTTGATTTTAACACCACGTTAAGTTTGTGCAAGGAATCAAATTGTGTAATGTGGTGAACATCATCTTCAGAGAAATTAAATGATGTTTTCTCACTCGCATTCTTTTTTGATAACCTTCTCACTTGCATTCCTTGGCATGTACCTATCTTCTGAGATGTCAGTTTTAGTGTTCTCAATTAGGTGTTTAAAAAAAAAAGAAGTACAACGTAGTGCTTTTAGATAAGCAGATGATGGCACATCAAATGTGGAGATTCGTTGCTTTTTATATGTCCAACTTGACGACACGATCAAATCTTTCTTTCTCGAATGAAATTAGCGCATAGGAAATATACAAATAAGAAAGTTAAAATAAAGCAAAAATAGTGTCTGCTGGCACATCAGTGCCAATATGAAATTGGAACAGAACTATTCTTAGTAGCTCAATTACCAAACAAACAGAGATTCATTAATGAAATCTAACTCAGAAGACCTCAAATAAATATAAAAAAAGGAACATAAAAAAGAGAGGGAAAGAACATGCAGAGGAGAAACCAGTAAATGTGCCAATTCAAATGTGTTTGAGACTGTTGCAGAAATCAGTAATAATAGAAAAATGCACAATTAAAACTCAGGTTAACAGAAAAGGAATCATGGATGAAAGAAGCTAGAGCCAAGATATTGAACAACTAAAATTGTATGGCAAACAAGAGCCATAACCGTCCAAATCTCCATTTAATATTTTTCTGGCATCGACAATAGTAAAACTTCAATAGACCTTCCTTCATCATACTTCACATTATAGAAGTTACTATTTACCTCTATTTCATGATCATATTGGTAATATAAAATTTTGATCAAATGTTATTCTTAATAATGGCATCATAAGTACATCATATGTAGAATACCTCCAACAATAGAAGTTACACCAATAGGACACTATTCTAAATAATTAATGATGAGGTAAGCAACAATAAATTAGTGGATTTAAAGCTATCTTTATCTTGCAATCAGCTAGATTTTTCGTTTAAACTTTATATGTAAATTCAAGAAAGTAGAGGGAGCTTAAAGCATCATCAATTCAACAACCAACATGATTAGAATATATGTGTAGGTCATTTGCATAAGGTTAGTCTTCAATCACGAGTTTCACCAAGTTTCAGCGGATCCTCCTTAGCCATCCCTTTCAAAGCAATAAATTAGCAGAAGTTAGAAATATGCTAGAAATAGAATTTAGCCCCTAATATAAATGATATTCATGTGACAATCAGAAGCTAATCAAGAAAGCATGTTAATTTTCACATAACCATTAAGCTTGTGCAAGGAATCAAACTGAAGTAACGTAGTAAACATATCATCTCTGCATAAATTAAATGGAGTTTTCTCACTTCTATTCACTGGCATGTACATATCGGAATTGTCAAATTTGGTACTCTCAATTAGGTGCTCCAAGAAAAAATAGAGGAGAAGTACAATGTAGAGCTTTCAAGTAAGCAGATAATGGTACATTAAAAATAGAGATTGTTTACTCTTTATATCTGAACATGCACTGAATGGAGAATGAATACCAAAACAATCAAGTTTTTCTTTATCGAATGATATGGAGTGCAAGAGCTATGTAGCACATGGCATTCTTTTCTGCAGCGCACAAATGATTAGGCATACATGCTAACCGTAAGTAGTTTGACATTTACAATGCAACATTGCCCATTATATTTCCACCATGATTTGTTGTAAGAAATGTTAGCTGTTTGACCCACCAGAAGCAATTAAGCATATCAACTATATAACAATTAATTCCACATAACTTGATTGACCTTAGTTCTTGGATCACAAAATTTCTTAGAAGAGCTAGTAGTTGAGTAATTAAAAGGTAATTAATTGAAAATCACAATCCAACATTCGAACCAATTAAAAATCACATAGAATGTTCAAAAACTTACTTTGAATGAGCACTCACACGTTGAAGATATGATCACAAGAAATAACATTGGTTTAGTATTAACAAGTTTAAGCTAATTTCAAAGAGCACAATAAAAGAAAATAAGGAAGACAAAACCAAAAAAGAAAAAGTAAAAATAAAAGATGCTGCCAAATAGATAATAAAAATGTACCGAAGAAGAGATCTGAATTCAAGACCCACATACACAACATTCTCTCTTCATTTGTCATCTTCCTCTCCCATCCTTTATCTCCTGTATGTCCTCCATTTGCTTCTTGATTCCTTCAGTTCCTACTTTGGTCATAGACTCAAAACCTGCTATCACTACTACTACTACTACTATTATTAGACTTCGATTGTGTCTCTATTCTTATAAATACTACACAATCCAGAAAAAAGGAAAAATACAAGAGAAAGATTTCCCTGAACTTCTGACCTTCAACGTGCTTGTGACAAAACGGAGCCAAATAGGTTTACCTTCTAAATTCTGTATTGAATTTATTTACCTTGACTTACTTGCCTTCATAAGTACCAACTGTGGATAAATCTCTTACCCTGTCTTTTCCAGGGACACTTATCGTTTCTTGATTCAAAATGAATTTCTACTGTTCTACTGCGCTTGAGCAAGAAATATAATGATACAATTGTGCAATTTCATATGCAGAACATACACCAGAACTCCTTCAACGGAAATATGTAGCAAACAGTTCATTATTCAGAACATGTACAAGCAGCCTTTATCAATCACGACTATCGTATTCGAACTATAAAGGGTTGTCGGTTTACTTATCATAACACTTCCATTTTCTAATATGCTGCAGTAAAACATATGACACAAAAAGATTTAGCATATATTACTGAATTGAAAAGTTTGATCAAAGGATAAATTGTGATTTGCTTTTACTAAATGGATAAGAATACCAACGCAACAATAGTCCAAACGATAAAAAATAGAATCAAGCTGAATGCATGAATATTTGAAAATCATCCGAATTCAAACGTTAATTCTACTACACATGACTATAAAAGTCTTATCACCAATTTTAACGACTTATTGATACAATATTGCAGCTTTTATTTTCCCTAAATTTACCTTTATGAAAATCAAATGGTGATGTCAAACAGAAATCGCACACTAAGATTTGTGCTCTTTCTAAATCATTCATATTTGTTTGGCTCTGTCACACCCCTTTTTTTACAAATTCACCAACCCTCTTAAATAAATAAAAAGATTTAGTAAAGCTTGAAAAGAGTTTTTAATTAAAAAGTGACAAAATTGTGTGTCCAAAAGGAAATTACTCAGAGTCACCACCTGACATTTGATTTCAGTGTGTCAGATCACCGTTTTTCTAAAAATAATTTTTCTTTTTAAAACACTCGGACTTCAAAACTAAGTCTGCACCAGAGATTTGGGTAAGAGGGTTCATTTGACTCGGAAGAAGTTGTTAGGTACTCCCCAAGTCCTGTAACTAGTACGGTTGCACACTTGATCTAGTCGGCTTTTAGAATATTTGAATTGAGGTAAAACAAACACATAAAAATAAACACACAAAAAGGCTCGAGGTCGTCCCCACCTAATAAAAGAAAAATAAAAATAAAAATAAAATACTGCAAGCTCAACTTTTGGCCTCCAAATACAAGTACTACGGGGCATTCCCCGGAATAAAATATATACAAGTCCTTCGGGGCATTTTCCGGATAAATTTAACTAAGGGAACGACCTCTCGCCTCAAAATTAACAGAAGTCCTAAAGCTTGCCTATCCAAATGTGGTCGGCCTGAGCATGCTCCTAACGGATAATGTAATTAAATAAACAGTGAAAAAAGACTAGATAAGGCAGAAGAGAATTCTAAATCACGCTCATTCCTTTTTCAACTTCTCTTTATTATTGGACCGGGCCTGATAACCAAAGCATGGAGTTAAGTTGCTACTGGGCTTCGGCCTCTCCCTATTCCCACTGCCCAACAATCATTTAAGAATGTCCAAACAAAGTATCAGGAATACAAAAGAATACGAGACTAATAAAAATGACGGATCAAAGTATGATAAGAGCCATCTAAATCCCATCAAACTATCTGCTGCTCCCATCAATTCTAGCAGTTCACATTTCACATGCCCAAGATAAGACACAAGCAGTAAACACCCAATTCATGGTTCAAAATCACCAACACAAATATTGCGAATTTAGGACGAATTGCTATGCCTGATGAGAACAGTTAAAACTAACTAAAGCATGAGTGGTGAATTTTCAACTTAGAGCAAATGGAAGCAAATGTCAAAACAAGAAAAGAACCCAATAATTCAACCACACTGCACGTAAAAATCAGAGGGAAACCAGCAGGAGACAATTTCGAACAATAAATGAACACAGAAAAGGCAAACTATTTCCTTAGCAGTTAGACAGAGAGAATGAAAGAGGGGGGGGGGGGGGGAGAAACAAAACCAAAAAGCTGGCAATGAAGTTCCGAACAAAGCTAGACTTGGGAGAAAACATATGACAACCAAGCGAAAAGAGTTTAGAGGAAGCTCCCAAAAATCTCAATGAAAATCACCAACAGAATCAATGACAACTCATGTTTACATCTTGGAAACAAACTAGATAAGTTTATGGGGATGAAGCCTTTAGGCAACTAGCTTAGGAAAAAAACCAAACATCTGTCAAAATGACATGAGAACAAGACAGACTTATCATGAGATTAAGCATATTCACATCGAGATAGGGGAAACCAATTGAACATAAATGTGAACAACTCCAAACCTACAAGTAACGCGGTGCGTGAAATATGGATACGAAACTAACAGGGATATTCCCAATCGTCAAAAACGAGCGGGCAACTAGGATGACAGTTTAGAATTAACAGTTGCTCAAGTGAGTAGAATTAAATGAGGGCTTAACCGTTACCAAAAAAATAGCATTGGAGTCGGTGCGACTGCGGCCAAACAGAGGACTGTCTTTCACTCAAACAAAACTAACGGAAATCCATTTCACATTCCACACTAGGATAAACAATTCACTTTTCATGGAAGGTTTGATCATTCACTATAGTTTTCAAATTCCATCACTATGATATTGTTGAAACAACCTGATCAACTTGGCTTTAGCAAGGACTTGTAACATTTCTAAATAATAGAAAATTAGACTAAGCTAATCGAACTGACAATAGGCAGAAAACCTCAAAGATAATCTCATAACTCGTTTCAAGTTGCAACTCAACTAAACAAGCAGAACTATTCAACTACGTTTTTGATATATGGTCTTTGAAACATGGACACTAGCTTGAACATGAAACTAAACGCGTTAATTCAAATATCCAAGTAAGTTTAAACAAGACTAATCCACGTATTCCTTCTTCCTCGACCTCTATTTCAAACCAGCATGCAAGACACTAATTAAATTTGCGAAGGAAGTGCATCACTGATCGATAAGTTGTAGACGTGTGATTTTTGACCCTCCCCAGGAATTTTCACATTTTAGCGTGAATATTTAAATTGGGTCTAATATAGCTATTTTGACTATTTTACTTTATTTCGTCGCAAAAGAAAAATTACAAAAAAAATATATATATAAATTTTAGCTTATGTATTTCTCATAAACTTGAAAAAATACAAAAAATAGTACCTTATTTTTGTACTTTATATAATTTCGAAAATTATAAAAAATATAGTTTTATTAATGTTTTGTAGTCATTTTAATCTTGAAAAATACAAAAATAGTACTTTATATTTTATCTTTATATTAAAACTAAAATGACAAAAATAGTTTTATTTATGCTTTGTACCTATTTTAATCTTGAAAAACACTAAGAAAAAAAAAGAAAAGAAATAGTTTTGTTTTAAATAATTAGTCTTATTTCAGTAGTTATTTTGCTTGCATAGGATTAATTGAATTACATCGTGTTTTTATTCTCGGGTCAGGGCAAAGAATAATATTTGGGTTTAAACTACCCGTTTATAGGCCTAATTTTCAGACCTGACCCATAATAATCCGAACCCTACCGCGCATGGGGAACACATGTCTTGGACCCCTACACACGTGGGGTCCATGTCCTTTGAACAAGGACAAAACACATGGGGGATTTAAAAATTGAAAAAGCAAAAAACCTTTGGGAAGGGGAAGGGACAGAACGTGAAGGGGGGGATTGAAAAATCAAAAAAAAAGAAAAAAAACTTTTGGGAAAGGGAAGGGACAGAACAGGAGGGGAAGGAGGAGTGAAAGAATTTTAAAAGCAAAAATTTTGGAAAGAGAAAAGGGAGGAGAACGTGAAAAAAGGGAGAGAGAAAAAAATTTTGGAAAAGAAATTAAAGAAGAAGGCCACTGTTCATCTTCTTCTTCATTTTGAAGAAGAGGAAAACTGAAGAAAACCTTCACGCCATAGCCCATGGCCTTCTCCTCTTTCACGTCAAAACGACCATAACCAGCCTCCCTGTCGCTTCCTCGCGCACAGCAGTGAACCAAACAGTCCGGCGACCACAACCCGTATCCCGTCATCACTATCGTCCCCAGCTGCTCGTCGCAGCTGCTGCTGCCTTATACTTCATTTTTTCTGTCCAAACGACCCCGCTACCAGTCGATCACCACCATCCACGCCCCAGTCCCGTCGACCACCAGCAGTCCACCACTGCTGCTTCACCATCCTCACGTCCAGCGACCATAACCCCAGCCCGCATCGTCGCTGCCCCTCTCGACCCTACTGTCACTCACCAATAACACACCGGAAAAACCAGCAACGGACATCAACAGAAACGTTGTTCTCCTCCCCCATCTCCACGTCCAGTCCACCAAACCTCCAGCTCAACCTCACGTCAGTCATCGCCCAAACAACCAACAGCCCGTCAAGGTCGTCGACCAAAGGGAAGGTGAGCGTCGAGGTCGTTGACAATCTTGGTTCGAGTTTTTCGTTTCCGTTGAGGTCGTCGTTGTTCGTCGAGGTCCGTTACATTGAGGACGAAGAAAGGTCCGTTTCTGTCCCTCTCTTTTATTGATCCATAGATATATTACACGATTCCGTGAGTTTTGGAACCTACTATGATTCTAATATTGGTCATTGACTGTATTTTGTTTAAGTTGGGTTTTAATGGTTGAACTATGTGTTGAATGCTTTATTCAGCATATTTCAAAAAAAGAAACGAAAACATTACAAGTTTGAGGTCCAGTTTTATTCTCTCTTTGTTCTGTTCTTGCGTGATTACATTTTTAGCCGGAGTGATACTTGAATCTCGAATGAATACGTGATATTGCTTTAGTTGTAAAATTTCCATCTTTTGATTCTCTGTTTTGGGCTTTTCCCTTAGCATGCTTCTAAACTTCTGTGATTGAATGATGAAGCGTGAATTTAGGTTGTGAATGAATTATAAAAACTGTTAGTTCTCATGAACGAATGAGTCTTGATCGTTATTTTTATTAATTATTTTCGGTCGTTATAAACATTCGTAGCTTACTTTAGGCATGTAGTCAAATCATCATCGTGATTAGGGGTACGATTCCCGTGACATGGTTACAATGCCTAAAATTCGGGGGTACATTTTATGTAACCCGATTATAATGACATTAAGATAATCTTAGTGAATAAATTAGGATTTTTTAGAGGCGAATAAAGTAGATAATCATAGTTGTTTTTAGGTTTGCCTTTAATAAAAATGAGACGAGCCTCGCCAAATAAAATACAAATTGTGGGGCCCTCAATAGACGGATATTTTAATTACTTAGAATTTGGGATGGACTGTTTAGTGAATTTCACTGCCTTCCCCAAAGATAATAACGCGTTAGCCTCTTTAGACGCGATTTAATTAAATTGCTTTCTTAAACTTGGGTGCACATTTATGTGACCCAAATCCAAATCTCAACGGAGTCTAAATGTGTCTCTAATCATGGGTACATTGATTGTGACGTGGTTTGAGATGCATTTCCATGACGTTGCAAATTTTTTAAAAAATAATGAAGGAGACGAGCCTCGACAAACAAAAATGCACAAGCTGCGGGGCCCTCTAAACGTATCTATTAAAATACTTAGAATTCGGGACAGACCGTTTAGTGAAATTTCACGGCCTTACCCAAAATAATAATACGCTAGTCACTTTAGGCGCGCCTTTAATAATTTAATTTTCTTAAACTCGGGTGCACATTTATGTGACCCAAATCCAAATCTCAACGGAGTCAAAGTGTATCGACGACCACGGGTACATTGATTGTGACACGGTTTGAGATACATTTTCACAACGTTGCAATTCCCTGTAAAAATAATAATAATTATGAAAGCGGTAAAAAAGTTAAAATTTGCACATAAGTTCATATTTGTATAAAATCAGATAATCAAGCCGAATATGACAGTTGAGCGACCGTGCTAGAACCACGGAACTCGGGAATGCCTAACACCTTCTCCCGGGTTAACAGAATTCCTTATCCGGATTTCT
The DNA here is from genome assembly GCF_000393655.2 of Nicotiana sylvestris. Classification (NCBI taxonomy): domain Eukaryota; kingdom Viridiplantae; phylum Streptophyta; class Magnoliopsida; order Solanales; family Solanaceae; genus Nicotiana; species Nicotiana sylvestris. Next base: position 29,720,591 of record NC_091061.1, read on the forward strand.
GGTACGCAGACTGTAATATGGAGTCATTATTTTCCTCGATCCGGGATTAAAAATTGGTGTCTTGGGACACCCTAAATCTCCCAAGTGGCGACTCTGAAATAAATAAACAAATCCCATTTCGATTGTCCTTTAATTGGAAAAAACCCCTTCACCCCTCGCGGGGGCGGAAAAAGGAGGTGTGACAGCTTTGACGACTCCTCTGGGGACTAGAGACCCAAAACCACTGGTTCAGGGTTAGAAATTCGAGCTTAGATAAATTGTTATATTTGGCTTTATCTGATTTTTACATGTTTTGAGCCTAATGTGCTAAATGCTGCTTTTACCGCTTTGATATTATCTGAACTGTATATAAATTGTGCCGAAACCTTTCTCTTCTTACCTCCGGGGATGTGCTTACTGGTTGAGACTCCCTATTCTGTTAGTGTCATACCCTAAATAAAAGAGGCTCGGAAAGTTTCTAAGCCGGCTGGCCTTTTGGTTCCCGGAAAGGAGCTCCTTCCTCAACTCGAGTTGTCCGCTCGGGTACACTGTCTAGAACACCGACCCAGGTTTTGAACATAGAATAACGTGACTTCATGCCGGATCCCTAGTAGGAACGCTTATTTGCATCACGTTGCATTTGACTTAGGGGACTCAACACAGGGGTTGAGTCCGTCTAGGACTAGCAACCTGATATAAAAATGACCATCCTAATGCCTCTTACATGCTATTACCTATGCATTTATTTGATTCAGACTTGTGTGTTGACCGATTTTTGAATATTAGGAATATTGTGAAATTGAAAAAAAAAAAGAAAAAAAAAAGAAATAACAGTTAGGGAATTGATTGTTTACTTTTGAAAAAAAACAATGCTCGAATACTGTCAAGACTCTGCCGAAATTTTGAGAAAATGAAAAAAAAATGTCTTATTAGTTTGTTTTATTAAAAACAAAGGAAAAATAGAAAAAAAGAGTCGTTGTTCTGTCTTGCTTTTTTTTAAATATATATATATATATATATATATATATATATATATATAAGTATTTTCTGTTAAAAAATTCGAAAATATTTTGATTCTTCTTTCAAAATTGAAAAGAAAATTCAAAATTCAAAAAATATTTTTTGGAAGCATTTCTGTTATTAAAGGTAAAATTCCAAACATATTTTCTTTGTTCTTTAGAATAAGAGAAAACAAATGAAAATTCAAACAAAAAATATCTCCCTTTTACTTTTGAAATTCTCAAAGTTCAAAGCAAAAGAAAAGGAATTCTTAGAAGTCTTTCTTTCAAAAAAGAAAATCAATCAAAAATCCAAAAAAAAAAATACTTCCTTTCTTCTTTTAAAGCAGTTCTTTCACAAATTCCAAAAAAAAATAATTTAAAATTAGTTTATTTACTTTATTCATGACCTGCCCGAATTACGCGGGTTTGATTCTCACCGGATGTGAGATACGTAGGTAATCCTCATCGGGTCCAACCCCCTTTTTTGCTAAAATAGCCAAAAACAAACAAATAAATAAAAAAAAATATGTCAAAATTTTAATTTTGTCATGAATAAGTCGGGTGATGTTGTTTTGTCAAAAATAGCCGAATGTTCCCGAAAGGGACGCCGGAGGGCTGACTTTGCATAAACAGCCACCTTTTGGGTCATGTTTAGGATTTTGGTCCAGTTGACCCACACAGCCTTAAAAATCTTCGTCCCCGAGGTGCTGAAGGGCCGTGTTTGCAACACCAGGTTTTTATTGTAATTTGAAAAGAAAAAAAAAGAGTCAGCGGTCAGGTGAATAACGTTTGGATTTTTAGTCGAAAATAAGCCAAGCCAGCATCGGCCGTGTATTAAACCGTTCTTGCCGAGATAGCCTTAGAGTATCTTTCAGTTGTCGAAAGGCTATTTTCGTAAAAGAACGGACAAAGCTTTTAAAATAATCCTTCCCGGCCTCAAAATTCGTGTGGAATTGAGAAGGGGCCACGTTTACAAAAACAGTCATTTGGTCGAAATTGACAAATAGGGAAAGGAATCTATCTGTTTGTTTTTTAGTTGTAACTCTTTGATTAGAGTATGCGGGTTGTTTGATTTTCGAGTCCGTATGTTGTCTTCTCGTCAAATTTTGTAGTTTGGTCAGTTTTTAAACCATTGTAATTAAAGTTGGTTTTATTAAAAAAAATAATAATGTTTTATTGTTGTTTACCTTTTATCGGGCCGAACTACGCAAGGTCTGATTCATGCGGGGTCATGATACGTAGGCAATCTTCATAAAATTCGACCACAACAAAAAAAAAGAAAAAAAGAAAAAGAAAGTGAATAAATAAAAAGGGGAAAAAGTGGAATGGAGGGTTTCCGAAACACTTGAAAAGGCACAAATAAAAACTAGCCGGGAGGATGCACGCGGTAGGAGCAAAAACATGTTAGAAATGGTTAGGAGCAAAAACATGTTAACAATTGCAATATCTGTTAAAACTCTAACGCTAACAAGTTTGTTGTTTGTCCAAATTCCAAACAGCTAGTTGTTAAAGCGTACTGGCACCATACCATTATCAAACAAGATCAAAAGGGATTATACCAGAAAGCATGACTGGCTCAGAAAATAGTGTTGAGTCGGAAAGGACGGCACATCAGATGCTGAAGGAGGCCGATGGCCAATATAGAAAAAATGAGATTGGAAATGCATGAAATGCAGCTAGCCATGGCTAAGGTGCAAAAGGGCCCCGGACCACTCGTCACTCCTATTTCCCCACCGGGACACACACCGGAATACCCTTCACCCGGCCTTTCAACAAGCTTCCCCATTGCCCAACACTACCAAGGGGAAACTTCCTATAGTCCCCAAGCTCCACCACCCAAACAAAACCCTCCTCCGCCAATCGTCCCCATCGTCGGGGCACCTCCACCAGCCACACTGCAAAGATCCTCCAGCGAGCCATTGTTTCAGGCTCATGATAACCAGTATTATCCCCCTGAACCAACCTTTAAAGCACCCGAACCGTACACTTACACCCCTCACCTCCAACTCCCAGCAGAAACTGAGAGGCCGACTAAGAATCCGAAGCAGGATGAAGTGCTTCGTAAAATGAAAAGCCTGGAGCAATCTTTCCGGAGTATGCATAGATTGGGCAGCCAGGTTAGTGTGGCCTACAAAGATCTGTGCCCTTTCCCTGATGTGCAATTGCCGACAGGTTTTAAGATGCCCAAATTTGATCTATACGAGGGGCATGGTGATCCCATGGAACATCTGCGAGGTTTCTGTAGTAAGATGAGAGGAGCAGGTGGAAAGGATGAGCTTCTGATAGCTTACTTTGGGCAGAGTTTGAGCGGGTCGGCACTGGAGTGGTATACAAGACAAGATCCTAGCAGGTGGTATACCTGGGACGATCTAGCACAAGCATTTGCGGGTCACTTCCAGTATAACCTTGAGATCGTCCCGGACCGTCTCCCACTGTTGAAACTTGAGAAAAAGCCTGGAGAGAGCTTCAGGGAATTCGGATTCCGTTGGAGGGAACAAGCAGCGAGAGTCGATCCACCAATGAGGGAAGGTGAAATGGTGGACTACTTCTTACAAACTTTGGAGCCAACTTACTTTGGTCACCTAGTGACATCAGTTGGTAAATCTTTCAACGAAGTAGTAAAAATGGGCAGTATGATCGAAGAGGGACTCAGATCCAACAAAATCCTGAGCTATTCGGCGATTAAAGCAACCACTCAGGCCATCCAGAGCGGCGCGGGAGGTGCGCTCGAGGTCGCAACAGTCGAAGCAGGTACTGGGTCCAAATTCAAAGGTCCTTCCCCTCACTACCAGCCCAGACCCCGTCACCCAAATTATCCACACACTCCATACAACCCTCCATAACCCTACTACCCACCATCAAAGCCACTTTTTTCAGCCCATCCGCCTTAGTATTATCCTCCGAACAATGGCCGGTCACAGGTTCAACCATCAGGTCACCCCCTATGGCAAGAGCCAGCACCACATAATGCATTCTTGCCTTCACAACATTTTCGAGCACCCAACGACCCTAGAAAATGGGGGCATGGAGGGGGACAAAGGCAAAGAAATAATTTCACGCCAATTGGGGAGTCCTACACAAGTTTGTTTGAAAAGCTAAAGCTTTCTGGCCTGATCGAGCCGCTCCTTAGCTATACTCCAGACCCATATGCAAAAGGATTCGATCCTGCTGTACGATGCATGTACCACTCTAATGTCCAAGGACATAGCATTGAAGACTGTCATTCTTTGAAAAAGGAAATAGAAAGAATGATTCAGGAAGGGGTAATTGTGATCAATGACAGTGACAGGGAGCACGCGAATCCTCTTGAGAACTTGTTGACTGATGTTGATCATACTGAAGTTGGTGATGGTCTTGGCAATGTTGATATAGAGCTCAATGGCTAAAATGTCGTGCTTAGCAATTGGAAAGACACTCCATTTTGGGTCAGCCGGAGATGTCGTGCTTGGTAGTTGGAAAGACACTCCATTTTGGGTCAGCCGGAGAGGATCTTTGATGGTTTATTTTGTTGTCATTTCTGTTGTCTGGATTATTCTTAGGGTTGTAATCCGGATATTGTCTTGTGTCAAACCCTCTTGTCCCTCCATTTTTGCCACAATGGTTTATTTAGTTGGTCCAGGTTTGTTTCATGGTGTACTTTGGTTTGTTTTGCTTACTTTGTTATTAGAACCATTCCACCATTAGTCTAATGCAAATTTTGGTCTTTTATCATTTCCAGTAATTTTCTTTGTTTAGTTCTTCTATCCTTTTGTTGTGTCTTTTGTTCAAACATCGATTCTAGTGACATGACATGCGCACACAATTTTGGCCCAATCTTAAAAGCTGATCATTAAACCATTGGGAGATGATCGAAACTTTTAAAGGAAATAAGAACGGTTTGAGATTATTTGGAGCCCGAGTCATGTGGAACTGAGGCAAGTAAAACATAAAGAAAACCGTTAAATGCAGGTTTGCCAAATTGACATGAGGGTCGTTCATGATAATGCGAGTGAGAGTGTTGCCCAACGGTACTTTAGAGATGACAAATGAAAAAGCAAATGTGTGAGTATAATTGTCAAGTCCGGCACCATCAGAAGAGGCTAAAAATCTTTGTTTAATTGTGTTGTTTGCACTTGGCATGTTTTGAATATTGGAATGACGAAGGCATTTTGTTCTGCTATCTAAACACTTTATCCTTTGTTACCTCTTTTGAGCCTTATTTATTTTCTTTCATACTCCTCTTTCGGAATCAGTAGCAAAGAGTAGAAACACAAACAGAAAAGATAAGAAAAAGAAAAAGAAAAGAAAAGGAGAAAACAACAAAAACAAAAAGAAAAAAAAACAAGAAAAAAAAGGCAAAAGAGAAAAGGAAAAATAAAAGAAAAATAAAAATAAAAGGAAGATAAGAAATGAGTCACAAGAAAAAGGAATCAGTGGGAACTACGTTTGACCTGATTCCTCAAAGAAGGATACGTAGGCGCCTAACGGCTCGGTCATAGTGTAAAAAAAATTAAAATATCCCCAAGCAAGAAACTGAGGCAACGGTTGCGCTTGTTGTAAATAAATCTGGTTCCGAAGGTTGTAATTTTGAACCCAAAATTGATGCATTTTTTTAGCCCTAAATACCCTTCCTTTCTAGCCTATCCAAAATCCCATACTACGGTCCAAAGAAAACCTTCTGATCAGTCTTCAAAAGATATCAAGTCAGACAAATGAGAGAGTTTTATCAGAACATAACATTCTGATCCCCATGCAGAAAAGACTCTGATCTCCATGCAGAAGAGACTCTAATCCCCATGCATAAAAGACATTGATCCCCTACGGAATGAGGATCATGAGTTGAAGGGTTGGATAGCCAAAGGAATCCCTAGTAAAGAGAATCTTATCGGTAACACTCCAATCCCCAGCTGAGAAAGAAAAATGAGAGAGTTTTATCGGTGAAAACCTTCACAAGCACCATAAGGCGAAGAAAACTGAGAGAAAAACCAAAATGAGAAAGGCTTGATAGTGAAAACCCTCTGGGACACTACTAGTCGAATAAGGATTGAGAATCAGATGAAAATCATGAGACAAAAATGGTGAAAGGCGATGTGACAACGGAGGATAGGCCACATGTGCATGTCATGACCGTTAGAGCCGGTATCCGTGTTTGATAGGTTTTACTTATAGTTTCTCTTGTTAAAAAGTCATCTTTTTCTTTTTGTCTTTTATTCCATCCCTTTTTGTCTTTCTCCTTTCATAGAAAATTCCCCAGTAGAGTCTGTTTGGTCAAAACAAGTGAGAAATGACTTCAAAATTTTCCATCAACTTTCCAATTATGCAAGACGAGATCTGACTAGTACACCCAAGTGGTATAAGTGAGGAAGGAACAGGCGCAAAGCCCGTGTCGAGAAGGGTATCCCCATCAAGATGAGATTGATAAAAGGGATGGGCCAGTGTCAGCAATTAATATCATCCCCAGCAAGTTTTGATAGCATAATGGAACACAAAGCGGGGAAAAGAGAAAGAGGAAACCATCCCCAGCAGGAGTGGCATGACCGTTCACCATGTCTTAAACTAACAAAATTTTCTTTGATTTGAAACAGGGAAAATGAATGTTATTGATGGCGGAAAGACAGGCCACAAAGAAGATCATCAAACTGGGGCAGAAAATTTTCTCATTGTGAAAATTTTCTTGAAGGCAGGTACCCATTTGGGGAAGAAGAAAGATAACACCAGTCTCAAGGGAGCTAATCTTTGAACCAGTGTTATCCCCAAGTTTTAATAAAGGAAGTTGTATCCCCAGCGGACAGAACAAAAAGATTGAAACTTGTGTTCGGAAAGGCAAAGGGCCAGTGTCGCTCCTAGAAGGCTTAAGAAGAGTGGAACACCAATTTTGAAGGAAGGAAAATCTCCCAGCAGTGTTATCCTCAACAGAGTTATCTCCAGTTGATAACATTTTTATCTCCCGCAATGTTGAGAGAAAATAAAAGTTTTGAAGGAAGTAGTTTTGAAAAGGAAGGGGGGAAGGAAAGAAGATTCCCCCAGTAGTATCATCCCCAGCAGGTAAGTAAATAATTCTCAGCAGTGTTATCCCCAGCAGTTTCGAGGGAAGACAACACAGGTAAGTAAATAATTCAGGAATAAGGATAGTTTTACCAATAGGAGACGCACTTCCTAAGTTCATTTTACCAATAGGAGACGCACTTCCTAAGTTTAGTTTTACCAATAGGAGACGCACTTCCTAAGTTTAGTTTTACCAATAGGAGACGCACTTCCTAAGTTTAGTTTTACCAATAGGAGACGCACTTCCTAAGTTTAGTTTTACCAATAGGAGACGCACTTCCTAAGTTTAGTTTTACCAATAGGAGACGCACTTCCTAAGTTTATTTTACCCATAGGAGACGCACTTCCTAAGTTTAGTTTTACCAATAGGAGACGCACTTCCTAAGTTTAGTTTTGCTCGTAGGAGATGCACTTCCTAAGTTTAGTTTTGCCCATAGGAGATGCACTTCCTAAGTTTAGTTTTGCCCATAGGAGAAGCACTTCCTAAGTTTAGTTTTGCCCATAGGAGATGCATTTCCTAAGTTTACTTTTACCCCATAGGAGACGCACTTCCTAAATTAAGATTTCACGCATAGGAGACGCACTTTCTAAATTATTTTCATTCATAGGAGACGCACTTCCTAGTTCAAAATCATTAAAGTTTCACCCATAGGAGACGCACTTCCTAAGTTTATTTTACCCCTAGGAGATGCACTTCCTAAGTTTAATTTCATGCATAGGAGACGCACTTCCTAAATTATGTTTTTATTAATAGGAGACGCACTTCCTAGTTCAAAATCATTAAAATTTCACCCATAGGAGACGCACTTCCTAAGTTTATTTTACCCCTAGGAGACGCACTTCGTAGTCTGGGTCGTTCAGGTTATATTTTTGCTTTAGAAGACGCACTTCCTAGTCTGGTTCATTTAAGATTTCATTCGTAGGAGACGCATTTCCTAGTTTGAGTCATTGAGATTTTACCCATAGGAGGCACACTTCCTAAAATTGATAGCTCATTTATAGGAGACGCACTTCCTAGCTTGGCTTTTTCAGGTTATATTTTATTTCAGGAGACGCACTTCCGGAATTGAGATTTCACCCTTAGGAGATGCACTTCCTAGTTTGATTCATTTTAAGTTCGACCATAGGAGACGCACTTCCTAGTCTAGTTTATTGAAGTTTTACCTGTAGGAGACGCACTTCCTAATCAAGGTCTTTCAAGTTTTTCTTTTAGGAGACGCACTTCCTAAATTGAGATTTTATTCATAGGAGACGCACTTCCTAGTTTTAGTCACTGAAGTTTTCACCCCTAGGAGACGCACTTCCTAGTTTAGTTCATTCCGATTCAACCATAGAAGACACACTTCCTAGTTTGAGTCATGGAGGTTTTATTTTAGCAGACACATTTGCTAGCAAGAGTTTTTTGGTTTTACTCGTAGGAGATGCACATCCTAGTCTAGTCTTTAGTTTACTCTCATCATTGCATCAGTAGTATAAGTTGGTTACAATTTTGCTAACGACTCACAAATCTTCCCAGTGCAAACTGGGTTAGAAAATTTCGTTTGTTTTGTTTGTTTTGGTTGTAGGATCCCGCCTAGAGAATGGAGATGATAAATTTTTGAAAAGTTGTTGAAGTCAGGAGCCCGCCGGGAGAATGGAGGTGATAAATTTTTGAAAAAAAGGTTGTTGAAGTCAGGAGCCCGCCTGGAGAATGGAGGTGATAAATTTTTGAAAAGTTGTTGAGGTCAGGAGCCCGCCTGGAGAATGGAGGTGATAAATTATTGAAATAAAGTTGTTGAAGTCAGGAGCCCGCCTGGAGAATGGAGGCTGATTTATTGTAAGAAGTTGTCGAAGTCAGGAGCCCGCCTGGAGAACGGAGGCTAAATTATTTTTAGGAAAGTTGTAGAAGTCAGGAGCCCGCCTGGAGAACGGAGGCTAAATTATTTTGAGAAAGTTGTTGAAGTCAGGAGCCCGCCTGGAGAATGGAGGCTGAATTATTTTGAGAAAGTTGTTGAAGTCAGGAGCCCGCCTGGAGAATGGAGGCTGAATTAAATTTTAAGAAGTTGAAGAAGTCAGGAGCCCGCCTGTAGAACGGAGGTTGTTGTATGTCGAAGAGGAAAAAGTCATGAGCCCGCCTGTAGAACAAAGGAATACCTTTCGAGATCAAGCAGTAACCCACCGGAAGGCAGAAGGTTACAACAAAAATCCCCAGCATCCAATCCAAGTTAGAAATAACAGAAGCTCGCCTCAAGAATGCGAGTCAACAGTCTAAGATGATCAACATAAGCTATTCAAAAAAAATAAAAAAAAAATGATGAATCCAAAGTACGGAAGTGGAGAACAGATGTGGTCTGCTCAAGAACTAGCACCTACAACTAGCAAGTATCAAGGTTCAAATCCAAAGTCTGTATGAAGCACCATTCAAGACTCAAGATCAAGTTTCAGAAGACTTATAGATACGAATCCTTGTAACTAGTAGCTGATAGGCTTAGTCTTTTTCATTTTTCATTTTTGATGTAATGACAGGACCGCGGACCGGAACCTCAACGGAATGGCACCTCGATCGGCTCTTCACCTCGGTACACTCTACCATCTCTGTCATTTCCGAACTACACGTGGCCTGATTCCTTTATAACCAAGGATATGTAGGCAGCTCAGATACCAGGGCTCGGTCACATTCCCTTCCTTTCCTTAGTGTAGTCCTTCCAAATAATGGTCGGGTCAAAAACATGTCTAGTTGTTCTTTGTCGGAAAACTCTTCGTGTTTCCAGTCAAAGAGGGGCAGCTGTAGACGTGTGATTTTTGACCCTCCCCGGAAATTTTCACATTTTAGCGTGAATATTTAAATTGGATCTAATATAGCTATTTTGACTATTTTACTTTATTTCGTCGCAAAAGAAAAATTACAAAAATATATACAAAAAAAAATATATATATATATAAATTTTAGCTTATGTATTTCTCATAAACTTGAAAAAATACAAAAAATAGTACCTTATTTTTGTACTTTATATAATTTCGAAAATTATAAAAAATATAGTTTTATTAATGTTTTGTAGTCATTTTAATTTTGAAAAATACAAAAATAGTACTTTATATTTTATCTTTATATGAAAACGAAAATGACAAAATAGTTTTATTTATGCTTTGTACCTATTTTAATCTTGAAAAATACTAAGAAAAAAAAAGAGAAGAAATAGTTTTGTTTTAAATAATTAGTCTTATTTCAGTAGTTATTTTGCTTGCATAGGATTAATTGAATTACATCGTGTTTTTATTCTCGGGTCGGGGCAAAGAATAATATTTGGGTTTAAACTACCCGTTTTTAGGCCTAATTTTCAGACCTGACCCATAATAATCCGTACCCCACCGCGCATGGGGGACACATGTCTTGGACCCCTACACACGTGGGGTCCATGTCCTTTGAACAAGGATAAAACACATGGGGGATTTAAAAATTGAAAAAGCAAAAAACTTTTGGGAAGGGGAAGGGACAGAACGTGAAGGGGGGGATTGAAAAATCAAAAAAAAAAGCAAAAAAACTTTTGGGAAAGGGAAGGGACAGAACGGGAGGGGAAGGAGGAGTGAAAGAATTTTAAAAGCAAAAATTTCGGAAAGAGAAAAGGGAGGAGAACGTGAAAAAAGGGAGAGAGAAAAAATTTTTGGAAAAGAAATTAAAGGAAAAGGCCACTGTTCATCTTCTTCTTCATTTTGAAGAAGAGGAAAACTGAAGAAAACCTTCACGCCATAGCCCATGGCCTCCTCCTCTTTCATGTCAAAATGACCATAACCAGCCTCCCCGTCGCTTCCTAGCGCACAGAAGTGAACCAAACAGTCCGGCGACCACAACCCGTATCCCGTCATCACCATCGTCCCCAGCTGCTCGTCGCAGCTGCTGCTACCTACTGCTTCATTTTTTCTGTCCAAACGACCCCGCTACTAGTCGATCACCACCATCCACGCCCCAGCCCCGTCGACCACCAGCAGTCCACCACTGCTGCTTCACCATCCTCACGTCCAGCGACCATAACCCCAGCCCGCATCGTCGCTGCCCCCCTCGACCCTACTGTCACTCACCGACAACACACCGGAAAAACCAGCAACGGACATCAACAGAAACGTTGTTCTCCTCCCCCATCTCCACGTCCAGTCCACCAAACCTCCGGCTCAACCTCACGTCAGTCATCGCCCAAACAACCAACAGCCCGTCAAGGTCGTCGAGAGAGAGAAGGTGAGCGTCGAGGTCGTTGACAATCTTGGTTCGAGTTTTTCGTTTTCGTTGAGGTCGTCGTTGTTCGTCGAGGTCCGTTACGTTGAGGACGAAGAAAAGTCCGTTTCTGTCCCTCTCTTTTATTGATCCATAGATATATTACACGATTCCGTGAGTTTTGGAGCCTACTATGATTCTAATGTTGGTCATTGACTGTATTTTGTTTAAGTTGGGTTTTAATGGTTGAACTATGTGTTGAATGCTTTATTCAGCATATTTCAAAAAAAAAACGAAAACATTACAAGTTTGAGGTCCAGTTTTATTCTCTCTTTGTTCTGTTCTTGCGTGATTACATTTTTAGCCGGAGTGATACTTGAATCTCGAATGAATACGTGATATTGCTTTAGTTGTAAAATTTCCATCTTTTGATTCTCTGTTTTGGGCTTTTCCCTTAGCATGCTTCTAAACTTCTGTGATTGAATGATGAAGCGTGAATTTAGGTTGTGAATGAATTATGAAACTGTTAGTTCTCATGAACGAATGAGTCTTGATCGTTATTTTTATTAATTATTTTCGGTCGTTATAAACATTCGTAGCTTACTTTAGGCATGTAGTCAAATCATCATCGTGATTAGGGGTACGGTTCCCGTGACATGGTTACAATGCCTAAAATTCGGGGGTACATTTTATGTAACCCGATTATAATGACTTTAACATAATCTTAGTGAATAAATTAGGATTTTTTAGAGGCGAATAAAGTAGATAATCATAGTTGTTTTTAGGTTTGCCTTTAATAAAAATGAGCCTCGCCTCGCCAAATAAAATACAAATTGTGGGGCCCTCAATAGACGGATATTTTAATTACTTAGAATTTGGGATGGACTGTTTAGTGAATTTCACTGTCTTCCCCAAAGATAATAACGCGTTAGCCTCTTTAGACGCGATTTAATTAAATTGCTTTCTTAAACTCGGGTGCACATTTATGTGACCCAAATCCAAATCTCAACGGAGTCGAAATGTGTCTCTAATTATGGGTACATTGATTGTGACGTGGTTTGAGATGCATTTCCATGACGTTGCAATTTTTTTTTAAAATAATGAAGGAGACGAGCCTCGACAAAGAAAAATGCACAAGCTGCGGGGCCCTCTAAACGTATCTATTAAAATACTTAGAATTCGGGACAGGCCGTTTAGCAAAATTCCACGGCCTTACCCAAAATAATAATACGCTTGTCGCTTTAGGCTCGCCTTTAATAATTTAATTTTCTTAAACTCGGGTGCACATTTATGTGACCCAAATCCAAATCTCAACGGAGTCAAAGTGTGTCGACGACCACGGGTACATTGATTGTGACGCGGTTTGAGATACATTTTCACAACGTTGCAAGTCCCTGTAAAAATAATAATAATTATGAAAGCGGTAAAAAGTTAAAATTTGCACATAAGTTCATATTTGTATAAAATCAGATAATCAAGCCGAATATGACAGTTGAGCGACCGTGCTAGAACCACGGAACTCGGGAATGCCTAACACCTTCTCCCGGGTTAACAGAATTCCTTATCCGGATTTCTGGTACGCAGACTGTAATATGGAGTCATTATTTTCCTCGATCCGGGATTAAAAATTGGTGACTTGGGACACCCTAAATCTCCCAAGTGGCGACTCTGAAATAAATAAACAAATCCCATTTCGATTGTCCTTTAATTGGAAAAAACTCCTTCACCCCTCGCGGGGGCGGAAAAAGGAGGTGTGACATGAGTCACATGAACAAACAAATTTCATGACTTAGAAAGATCGAGCTAAGTCAATAGCGAGCTTAACGGACTCTTAAACCTATTGCAAACTAACTAGGCTCTTATCAAATTTTGAATCGACGCTGAAAGAGAATATAAGAAGATAAATCTGAATGCCGAAAGCTTTTGATTGGTTCTATTTGTAAACAATTACAAGATGACTTTCCAATAAAGTTTTTAAATGAACAAACGACACAGCAGCGGCAGGAACCACGAACAAAAACCTCTCGAGCAGTCGACAGACCTCATCTAAACTCCATTTCTTGTTAAACAAATCAGAAGCTAATATTTTTTTTTTTGGTATTTTCTGTTTCGAAAATCAAAAGAAAGACTAATGGAGAACTCTAAGATTTTTGTACGCCAATGAGCTGAAAATTGGAAAGAAGAACCTGAAAATCAGAAAACCCTGGCCCTCTTCTTTTTCCCCATTTTTTTTGATGTGTCCGAAAGATCCCCATATATATAGGGATCCTAGAAGCTTCTTCTTCCTCAGCAAGAAATCATGTGGGACCCCAAAATCAAATCCGAAAATCCCCCTTTCACAAACAAAAATCGAAAAAATGGAGACTTTGGACAAAAATTTTCATCCAACGGTTCCCATTTCTCCCAAATTTATTCAAGGGCTTCGGATTTGTGTTTAAACAAAAGAAATAAAAGAATAAATCTGCGTGAATCACATTGAAATGATGAGATTTGTACGGAATGAGTGACGTGGAAGAAGGAGAGAAGAGAGGGGGGACCATGGGACTCGTTGAGGGTGAACTCGCCCGATTCCGGCGAGTTTGGGCGAGTTGGAAACGGGCAGCAATGGTCTTGCAGAAGAGATGGGGCTGATGATCTCTTAGGTTTATGATTAGGATTTTTTTGGGAAATATTGGGTTTATATTTGGGGGTGTGGGGATTAATTACGGTCGTTGGATCAAAAAGGATGAATGACTGAGATTAAAAATTAAAAACGGGGTAGGTCGGTAGGTTTCGTGGGTCAGGAGATTGGGTTCGCTGGGTTGAAAGGGTTATGGGATTGGGCTGCCCAGATTTTGGCCTCTTTAACATCCGAATTGGGCCTATAATTTGGGACTTTAACCCTTTTAAATCTACCAATTAAGAAAACTTAAACCCTTTTCTTTACAAAAAGGATTTAAAATTAATTATGACTAATTAAAGTAAAATATATCATACTATGAAACTATATTTTATATATTATTTTTTTAATATAAATTATTATATTCAAAATAAAAGTAAAAATCATGGTAAAAATAAAAATATATGGCCATAAAAATATTAATAACCTAAATTAAATAGAATAAAATAAAACATGAAACTATTTGAGTATTTTTTAATTTCTTGTGCTAAAAAAATAGAATTAAATTTAATAATAAAGTAAAATCCTATAGAAATAAGTTCAAATAAATATCCTAAAAATACTAGGACTATTAGAGGTGATTCTAATGCGTGGGTCAAAAATTACATGTCTACAGCTGCCCCTCTTTGACGGGAAACACAAAGTGTTTTGAGACAAAGAACAACAAGACATGTTTTTTGACCCGACCTTTATTTAGAGAGACAAAAACTAGAGAAAAGAGAATGTGACCGAGCCCTGGTATCTGAGCTGCCTACATATCCTTGGCTATAAAGGAATCAGGTCACGTGTAGTTCGGAGTGGGAAGAGCGATGGAGTATACCGAGGTGGAGAGCCGAGTGAAGTGCCGTCGTGGTTTCGGTCCGCGGTTCTTGCCATTAAATCAAAAATAAAAGGAAAAATTACAGCAGAAGTAAAAGAAAATATAAAACCATATCTACTTCTTGTCTTGAATCTTCCTTGAATCTCTATTTGATCTTCAACATGGGACTGAAAAGTGGACCCTGTCCTTCAGGCGGGCTCCTGATGCTTCTTGAATTTGCGAATTGAAAGTAATTCTGAAATGAATTCTCTCGTTCTCTAGGTGGGCGCCTGATTTCCAAAACCTGAATTGTATTCCCTCGATACCCAGGTGGGCGCCTAATTACCAACAATTGAATTGTATTCCCTCGTTATCCAGGTGGGTGCCTGATTACCAAAACTTGAACTGTATTCCCTCGTTATCTAGGTGGGCGCCTGATTGCTAAAAGTTGAAACTGCATTCCCTCGTTATCCAGGTGGGCGCCTGATTGCTAAAACTTGAAACTGTATTCCCTCGTTATCCAGGTGGGCGCCTGATTACCAAAAACTTGAATGTATTCCCTCGTTATCCAGGTGGGCGCCTGATTGCTAAAACTTGAAACTGCATTCCCTTGTTATCAAGGTGGGCGCCTGATTACTAAAACTTGAACTGTATTCCCTCGTTATCTAGGTGGGCGCCTGATTGCTAAAACATGAACTGTATTCCCTAATTATCCAGGTGGGCGCCTAATTGCTAAAACTTGAACTGTATTCCCTCGTTATCCAGGTGGGCGCCTGATTGCTAAAACTTGAATTGTATTCCCTCATTATCCAGGCACTGTATTCCCTCGTTATCCAGGTGGACGGCTGATTGCTAAAACTTGAAACTGTATTCCCTCGTTATCCAGGTGGACTGATTACCAAAAACTTGAATGTATTCCCTCGTTATCCAGGTGGGCGCCTGATTTCCAAAACTTGAAACTGTATTCCATTGTTATCTAGGTGGGCGCCTGATTGCTAAAACTTGCAACTGCATTCCCTCATTATCCAGGTGGGTGCCTGATTGCTAAAACTTGAAATTATATTCCCTCGTTATCCAGGTGGGCACCTGATTGCTAAAACTTGAACTGTATTCCCTTGTTATCCAGGTGGACGCCTGATATTCTAACAAAACAGACAAAATAAAAGAAATTTTTCTGCCCCAGTTTGGGATCTGGGCATATTTGTGAGTGTTAATCGGATCATGTTACCTACAGAGCTCTAAGAATTTAAAAGCTAAATCTCATTATCCAGGAGGGCCCTGAAAACTTCAAATTAAATCTCATCTTAAGAGTGATAACTTTAAAGCTAAATTATATTTTCTAAAGGGAGAACTTACGCTAAAACTTAAAACTAAATCCCAATATCCGGAGGGTCCTGAAAACTTTAAATTAAATCCCATTATCCAGGAGGGTCCTGAAAGCTTTAAAACTAAATCTCATTATCCAAGAAGGTCCTGAAAATTTTAAATTAAATTCCATTATTCAGGAGAGTCCTGAGAACTTTTAAATTAAATCACATTATCCAGGAAGGTCCTGAAAGCTTTTAAATTAAATCCTATTATTCAGGAGGATCCTGAAAACTCTTAAAATAAAATCCCATTATCCAAGAGGGTTCTGAGAACTTTTAAATTAAATCTCATTATTCAGGAGAGTCTTGAAAATTTTTAAAATTAAATCTCATTATCCATGAGGGTCCTGAAAACTTTTAAATTAAATCTCATTATTCAGGAGAGTCCTGAAAACTTTTAAAATTAAATCTCATTATCCAGGAGGGTCCTAAGAACTGAGAATAAACTTACATGAGCCATGCTCTCATCTTGGAGGATCCTGAACATAATATCTTGCTCCCTGAACCATGCTTTTCCATGGGAGATCCTTGTGGATTAAAAAATTTTCTTGCCCCTATTTCAGACAAATAAAATCTTGTTAGCTTGAAAACGTGGTGTTTAGTTTTTGGCATCATTGCTGAGCGTATGCTTCCGCCACTACCATGCTTCATTCTGATTAGCTGCTTCGGGCTAGCAAGGAGTAGTTTGACCTTTTGATTGGAACTGGACCACAAAACCTCTGCATGGCCTGAATCTCTCACACTCACTTGTTGCATTGTGTTTTCATTTGAAAGTTGTTGAATCCTTTTATTTTCTCAAAATTCAAGATTCACTTGATTGCCTAAACCTCAGTTATCACCATACTGCTTATTCTAAATCAAGTCAATTGTGATGTGTCTGGCTGAACTCCGCTTTGTGCAATTTAGAAGCTGGTAGTAGGCTTTGAAATCCTTTCCTGCTTGTTCAACAAGGGCTAACTCGAAAGAGACTCATAAAGATAGACTCAAAGAGTAAAGTGAAATGATTTTTGACAAAAGGAACACAGGAAAATTTTGAACACAGATGACTATATGAAGAAGAATGAGAAAAAAGAAGACTTATTTGAGGGAAGCAGCCAGCTCCAATGATCATGACATGCATTTCAGACTGATCAGCCTAATCCATCCAACCAATCATATTTTCAGTTCATGTCATGTCTTCATACTTTAAAACTGGTCTTTCACTTATCCAATTTCTCTGTAAAGTCACGAGCCTCATTCGACTTGTAGTGCCCTAAAGAGTTTTCACAAACAAGCCTCTCTCATTTGTTCATCTCACCACTTATCATCGCCTTATGGTGCCCATGATGGTTTTCATCAATAAGACTCTCTCATTTTAAATTTTCTCTCAGTTCACCATCGCCTTATGGTGCCCGTGAGGGTTTTTACTGGTAAGACTCTCTCATTTTATTCATTTTTCCTTTGTGCCCATGAACAAAGTGTTACCCATGATGTAAATCATACCTCTATCTCACTTGACCTGGCATCCTCAAAGATTGATCGGAAGGTCTTTCTTTGGACCGTAATGTAGGCTTTTGGACAGGGTCAGAAAGAAATGGTGGCATGAAGTCTCAAACTAATTTAAAATGAAAAAAGGGTCAAAATTACAACTTTTGGATTCAGATCTTTTCAAAACCAAAATTTCTGCCCCAATTTCTTTAGATTTGGGGAATTTTTATTTTTATTTTGATAGGACCGAACCGTGAGGCTGCCTGCATATCCTTAAAAGGAATCAGGTCGGACGTAGTTCAAAAGGAAATTATTTGTTTTTGTTGCTTTTCTTTTCTTTTTTCTTTTTTCTTCTTTTTTTCTCTTCATTCTTTTTTCTTTTTTTTTCTTTCTTTTTCTTTTTCTTTTTTTTTCTTTTTCCTTCTTTTTTTTCTTCTGCTACTGATTCTAAAAGAGGGGTGTGAAAGAAAATAAATAAGGCTCAAAAGGGGTAGCAAAGGATGAAAGTGTTTGGGTAGCGGAACAAAATGCCTTCGTCATTTCAACTTCGAACATGCCAAGTACAAAGTACAACTGAAGGTAAGCCAAGAAATCATACATAGTACCTCTTAACTGCATCAGAATTGATAGTCATATCTACATATTTGCCTTCTATGTCTGTTAAATACAAAGCACCATTGGGCAACACTTTTGTCACAACGAACAGCCTCTGCCAGTTCGGGGCGAACTTGCCTTTAGCTTCCGCCTGATGAGGAAGGATGCGCTTCAATACCATCTGGCCCACTTCGAATTTCCGGGGACGCACCTTTTTGTTGTATGCTCTTGTCATTCTCTTCTGATACAATTGACCATGACATACTGCAGCCAATATTTTCTCATCAATCAAACTTAACTGCTCGAGCCGGGTTTTGACCCACTCATTATCATCAATTTCAACTTCTGCAATGATCCGAAGGGATGGAATCTCAACTTCCGCAGGTATAACTACCTCAGTTCCATATACCAGCAGATAAGGAGTTGAACCTATTGAAGTGCGAACAGTAGTGAGATAACCCAGTAATGCAAAAGGCAACTTTTCATGCCACTGCCTAGAACCTTGAACCATCTTACGAAGTATCTTCTTTATGTTCTTGTTGGCAGCCTCAACAGCTCCATTTGCCTTGGGGCGATACGGAGTGGAGTTCCGATGCATGATCTTGAACTATTGGTATACCTCTTTCATCAAATGACTGTTGAGAATAGCAGCATTGTCTGTGATGATCACCTTGGGAATTCCGAACCAACAAATTATATTTGAATGAACAAAATCCACCACTGCCTTCTTGGTCACGAACTTGAAAGTTACAGCTTCAACCCACTTGGTAAAGTAATCAATGGCCACCAGAATAAACCTATGCTCGTTTGACGCTGCCGGCTCAATTTGTCCAATAACATCCATGCCCCAAGCAACAAAGGGCCAAGGTGCAGACATTGTGTGTAACTCAGATGGGGGAGAATGAAGCAAATCACCATATACCTGGCATTGATGACACTTGCGGACAAAACTGATACAATCTCGTTCTATGGTGAGCCAATAATAACCTGCTTGAAGTATCTTCTTTGCCAAAACATACCCGTTCATATGTGGCCCGCAAACTCCAGAATGCACTTCGGCCATGATAGTTGAAGCTTCTTTAGCATATATGCACCTCAGCAGTCCTAAATCTGGAGTCCTCTTGTACAAGATTCCTCCACTCAAGAAAAATCCACTAGCCAGACGTCAAATGGTTCTCTTTTGGTCACCTGTAGCATGTGTTGGATATACCCCTGACCTGATGTATTCCTTGATATCATGGAAACAAGGTTCGCCATCGATTTCCTCTTCCACCACATTACAATAAGCATGTTGATCATGAACTTGGATATGCACGGGGTCGACATAAGCCTTGTCTGAATGATGTAACATTGACGCCAGAGTAGCCAAGGCATCAGCAATCTCATTATGAATCCTGGGAATATGTCTAAATTCAACCGACCTGAATCGTTGACAAACATCATGCAGGCACTGTCGGTACAGTATGAGCTTCAAATCTCGAGTCTCCCATTCTCCTTGAATCTGGTGAACCAACAAATCTGAATCTCCCAAAACAAGTATTTCCTGGACTCCCATGTCTATAGATAACCTCAAACCTAGAATGCATGTTTCATACCCAGCCATGTTATCGGTGCAATAAAATCGAAGCTGGGCTGTTACAGGGTAGTGTTGCCCTGTTTCACAGATAAGTACAACCCCTATTCCGACCCCTTTCATGTTAGCAGCTCCATCAAAGAAAAGTTTCCAACCTGGCTTTACATCATGGTCAACCTCGTCGACACACATGACCTATTCATCAGGAAAATAAGTCTTCAGTGGCTCATATTCATCATCCACCAGATTCTCGGCCAAGTGGTTGGCCAAGGCTTGGGCTTTCATCGCGGTCCGAGTCACATAGATGATGTCAAATTCTGTAAGTAAAATCTGCCACTTTGCAAGTCTTCCCGTGGGCATAGGCTTCTGAAAAATATACTTTAGAGGATCCATGCGAGAAATGAGGTAAGTAGTATAGGACGACAGATAATGCTTCAACTTTTGCGCCACCCAAGTCAAGGCGCAACATTTCCTCTCAAGTAGAGTGTACTTAACCTCATAGGGAGTGAACCTCTTACTGAGATAATAGATTGCTTGCTCCTTCTTTCCTGTGACGTCATGTTGACCTAATACACAGCCAAAAGAATTACCCAAGACTGTAAAATAGAGAATTAAAGGTCTTCCAGGCTCTGGTGGGACTAGCACAAGTGGATTCGACAGGTACCTCTTGATCTTATCAAATACTTCTTGACACTCGTCAGTCCACTTGACTGCAACATTCTTCTTCAGCAGCTTAAAGATGGGCTCACAGGTTGTCGTGAGTTGAGCAATAAACCTGCTGATGTAATTTAGCCTTCCAAGTAGGCTCATCACCTCTGTTTTGTTCTTTGGCGGCGGTAAATCTTGAATGGCTTTGATCTTCGACGGATCCAACTCAATACCGTGTCTACTGACCACGAATCCCAGCAATTTCCCAGAGGGAACACCAAATGCACATTTTGCTGGATTGAACTTGAGGTTGTACCTGCGGAGCCTTTGGAAAAACTTCCTCAAGTCCCTAACATGGTCAGACTACTTCTTTGACTTTATGATCACATCATCTACATAAACCTCAATCTCCTTGTGTATCATGTCGTGAAATATGGAGGTCATCGCCCTCATATATGTTGCCCCAACATTCTTCAGACCGAATGGCATTACCCAGTAGCAATATGTCCCCCATGGCTTGATGAACGCTGTCTTTTCTGCATCTTACTCATCCATCAAGATCTGGTGATATCCCGCGTAACAATCTACAAAAGACCTAATCTCATGCTTGGCATAATTATCGATCAGAATGTGAATGTTCAGCAATGGAAAATCATCATTTGGGCTTGCTTTGTTAAGATCACGGTAATCAACACATACCCTGGTCTTATCATCTTTTTTTGGTACTGGCACAATATTGGCTAACCAAGTGGGATATCGAGTGACCTGAATGACCTTTGTAGTAAGATGCTTTGTGATTTCTTCTTTGATCTTCACACTCATATCAATCTTGAACTTTCGCAACTTTTGCTTAACAGAAGGGAATGATGGATCAGTTGGCAATTTATGAACTACCAGATCAGTGCTCAGGCCCGGCATATCGTCATATGACCATGCAAAGACATCTTTGTACTCAAACAATGTTTTGATTATGTCATCCTTAACTTGCGGTTCTAAATGTACACTTATCTTGGTTTCCCTAACATCATCCTGGTCCCTTAAATTGATTGCTTCAGTTTCACTCAAATTAGGCTTTGGTTTTTCTTCAAATTGTTTTAGCTCTTTACTGATTTCCTCAAATGCTACTTCTTCATCATATTCTACTTCTTGGATTGCTATTTCAGGATTAGATTGGATTTTAAAATTCGGCTGAAAATTCTTCATGCATGTCATGTCACTGCAACTAGCATAAAAGGAACTATACAAAAGAAAAAAGAACAAAATAAAACACTATTAAGAATAACAGAAAACGGAAAATTGCATTTCATTGAAACATAAAAAAATAGAAGGGTTTGAACATCAAAACAAGCAAAAACTAAAAATCTGGATTACAACCCCGGAATAACCCAGATAACAGAAAGGAAAACAAAACAAACTACCAAAACTCCTTCCTGGTGGGAAGAGGAGTAGCTTCCCAATTGCTAAGCTTCACGTTTGGGCTAACAAGCTGCACATCTGCTTTACTAGAGCCTTCACCAACTTCTACCATATTGACCTCTTCGAACAGACTTTGGAACCTCTTGATCAGCTCTTCATCAACATCGACCACAGGTTTTGGGGTTGAGGAGGTTGGAGGTTTTTCGTCCCCTGGCTTGACAAAAGACTTAGAGATGTGTGGGACGGGCTTAGGGAGCGACCATACTTTCTGTTTCAGATTTTTAACCCTTTTCACATCCTTCTCTGTGGGCATGAATCCCAAACCAAACGTACCAGGATTCCCACTGGGATGCACTGGATGCACAATACCCTGCAGGGATGAACCCAAACCCTTGGTCGGCACAAAACCATTCTTCAACATTTCATTCGCAACCATGACGGACGCGGAGGATAGCGTAGGACCCGGAATGCATTTTCCTTCAGGAATTTTCTCAACAGAAACTGTTTCAAAATTTTGATAGACCCAAGGTCCCTTATCATCTTCAGCTTCGATGAACGGAACAATTGTATCATTACAAGCTGACAAGTCCTCGTCACCGTGCACAACTATTTCCTGCCTGTCCCATTCAAACTTCACCATTTGGTGCAGAGAAGACGGGACTACCTTAGCAGCATGTATCCAGGGCCTGCCCAATAATAGATTGTAGGAGACAGCCACATCTAACACTTGGAATTCCATGGTAAACTCAACAGGCCGTATCGACAATTCGAGCATTATATCTCCAACAGAATCTTTACCTCCCCCATCAAATCCTCAAACACACACACTGTTCAAGTGGATTCTTTTGGTGCCAATCTTCAGTTTTTGCAGAGTAGACAGGGGACAAATATTCGCACTAGGCTATTATCAACTAAAACCCTTGAGATAACAGAACCTTCACACTTAACTATGAGATAAAGAGCTCGGTTGTGTTCTGTACCCTCCATAGGAAGTTTATCGTCCGAGAAAGTGATCCTATTTGCTTCGAAGATCTTGTCAGCTATCTTTTCCAAGTGGTTCATTGTGATCTTATCAGGAACATGTGCCTCATTCAAAATCTTCATCAAGACATTGCGATGTTCATCTGAATGTATCAACAAAGACAAGAGAAATATGAGCTGGTGTTTTCCTTAACTGCTCCACAATGGAATAATCCTGCACTTCATCTTTTTCAGGAACTCCTCAGCCTCTTCCTCGGTGACCGATTTCTTTACTGGCATTTGGCTTAAATGGCTTGGCTTTCCTTAATTCTTCTGGGGTGAAACATCTCCCAGAATGAGTCAATCCTCCAGTTTCATTAACTTCTTCCACTATTTCTTTTCCTTTGTATGTCACTATTACTTGTTTATAATTCCACGGAACAACTTTGGCATCCACCACTGGCAGCTGGGTTACTGGTTTAATGATGATAGGGGTAATAGGAGCCTCCTTCACAACTATGACAGACTTACTTGGAATCCCTAGTACTACCACTTTTGAACTTTCCGGACTTTCCCCAACATCTTTTGATAGCCCTTTTACGACCAACACTGGTGGTTTCAACTTGAGCGAGCTCGGCTTTTCTGTCGCCCCTTCAATTGTCAAGGGCTTTGTTTTGGTAGAGTCTGGAGTTTTAACCAAATTACTTTCACTGGCCTGAATCATCATGATGGACTTAGAAGACTTCTTGGGCTCCCCATCCTTGTGAACTATTTCAATCATATGTGTCTCTTCATGGGCTGGCAAAGGGTTTTGGTTGATGTTTGGCGTGTCTGGGCTTTGGACTACAATTTGGTTTGTATCAATGAGCTCCTGGATTGCCCTTTTCAAATGCCAGCACTTCTCTATGTCATGCCCTGGAGCATCAGAACAATAGGCGCACCTTAGGGAATAATCGAGGTTCTTTGGAGGAGGATTTGGTATCTTTGACTCAATCAGCCTCAAGTCGTCCAACTGTCTTAACCTTTGAAACATACTAGCATAGAACTCTCCAAGCGAGGTAAAAGTTTGTTTACGCTGCTACCTCTCTCTTCTATACTCTGGCCTTGATCGAAAATTTGAACCATTGGGGTTTTGGTAGGGTTGTGGGGGTGGATAGGTATTTTGTAGAGCTGGAGCACGCCATTGGGGGTAAAAAGGGGGTTGAGCATATGACTGTGCATGGTGAACAAGGTATTGGGATGGCCTGGCTGAGTATTGGGGGTTTTGCGGGGAAAAGTAATGTTGAGGTGGATTATATGGAGTTTGGGCGTAGGTTTGAGGTCGGGGTCGAGGATGGGTGTATTGATGAGGTGAACCCCTCTGGCCATGCCATGATCCGGAGATAACCATAGCGACATCTTCCTTCTTTTTCTTGCCTAGCAAACTTCCGGTACCACTCTGGATTGCCTGGGTGGTTGCTTTTATAGCAGAATAGCTCATGATCTTACTCGACTTGAGCCCCTCTTCCACCATTTCTCCCATCTTCACCACATTATTGAAAGACTTACCAATGGCTGAGATCAAGTGGCCATAGTAAGTGGGCTCTAGGGCTTGAAGAAAGTATTTAACCATCTCGTCTTCTTCCATCGGAGGATTGACTCGTGCAGCTTGCTCCCTCCATCGAAACCCATATTCTCTAAAGCTTTCACTGGGTTTCTTTTTCACCTTGGTCAGAGATAGGCGGTCTGGAACAATGTCTATATTATACTGAAAGTGTCGGGCGAAGGCCTGAGCCATATCATCCCAGGTGTACCACCCGCTAGCATCCTGGCAGGTGTACCATTCTAAAGTTGCCCCACTCAGACTTTGGCTGAAGTATGCCATTAGTAATTCGTCTTTTCCCCCGGTGCCTCTAATTTTACTGCAATAACCCCTCAGATGAGCTACAAGATCCCCATGGCCGTCATACAAGTCAAACTTGGTCATCTTGAACCCGGCAGGCAGTTGGACATTGGGGAACAAACACAAATCCTTATAGGCCACACTCACCTGGTTTCCCAACCCTTGCATATTTCTCAATGATTGCTCCAGACTCTGTACCTTCCTAAACATTCTTCTTGCTCTGTGTTCTTGGGTGGTTTGTCAGTTTCAACATGAGGCTCAAATTGGGGAGTGTTAAGAGTAAGGATCTGGGACTTTGAAGGTGGGCTCCGGTGCATAGTAGTGGGCATCTGGAGCGGGGAATGCGGGCTCACTAGAGGATCGGTGGAGGGTAGCTTGTGGAGGGGATACAAAAATAGGAGCACATGTCGGAGCAGGGTACGAGGTTGCTTTGCCCGATGGAGCATGAAAAGTTTGGGCCGAAGTGCTGGGGTAGTTGTGGTAAGGGGTAAAGCCAGGTGCGTGTTGTGGGGGAAAGATCAATGGTATTGGGCAACTGGGATTGAGAGAGTGGTGGAATGGAAGCAGGGCTTTCTGTGTAGTTGGTAGGGAACGAGGGTAGAGGGTGTCCCTTAATCCAGGCCTGATACATTTCCACCATCTGGTGCTTCAACCTCCGGACCTCCTCTTGCAATTCTGATTCCGACTCAACAATCTCCCTTGGTGGGTCTACAACTCCAGTGTCTGTTTCCTTGCTAGTCATGACTGTTTGACACTTTGATCGGGTGTTGTATGGATGACTTGCCAGGATGCCAACAAACTAACCACCATCCTGAAATTAAATAAAGATAACAGAGGACAACAACACAAAACTACCATGTTAGCGTTAGAACATTTATCAAATAATAATATCACATTACGTGCAATGCACCTAGCAATGATTAATGGTTCTAAAATGGCTTTGAGGGTCGCAGGGTCATAAGGCATCATCCCGATTTGCTCATTTCGATCCTTCCTGCTCTTTCTTTTCCAACACCTCTTATCACCTTTTCCTCTTTTATCTCCTCTTTTTTTTTGAACCAAAAATGATTTGATCGAACCCGATGTAGGTTGCCTACGTATCATGTCCCTCATGAATCAGACCAAGCGTAGTTTTGGAAAAGTGATGGAAAATAAACTAAAAAAGAAAAGCTTTTTTGGAATTTTTCGTTTAAAACTTTTCGATATTAAAATACAAAGAGAAGTACGATAATGAAAGACATGACAGACTCGACTACACTATGGCGGACTCTGCCACTACCTAAAGGGCTCAGTACTCCTAGACAAGACGCGAAAGTAAAAGATAACATAAGACAATCTCAAAACACCTAAATAGAATGACTCCTCAAGCTGCTCCTGAATGCGACGGGCCTGACTGGGATAGTCCTGGGCTGTCCGTCATGCTCGAACTCTGTAACATGCCTCGTAAAGAAACACTGATGCTGGGAATAAAGGCCCTGGCGTGTGCCCCCCACCATCCTGAAGGCCGACCCTAAACAAATACTGGTCATGTTGCTCCATGTTTGATGCCAAACCCGCTAACTGAGACTTTATCAACTCAAGCTTATCCCAGGGATCTTGGTCCGATGCCTCCTCAAAATCATCTGTTTGAACTGCCCGACCCCTAAGTTGTGCTGGCAATGGGGTGTTGACCCCGGGTGGGACGGACTGTAACCAAATCAAGTACTTCTGAGTACACTCGGGCCTGCCAACGTCCTCTACTAATGTATTTTTCTTCATCCTCTTTGCATTGTTCCAGTATTGCACATACTTGATTTCGTCAGCCGCCTTTTTGCTAAAATTCATGATGTGCCTCCGAAGATTCAAAGTTGGAGGCTCCTCTTGTCTTCTGCCCAACTGCCGCATTACCCTAACGGGAGTGTACGGCCTGACACACTTGAGTCCTATCAGCATCAGGAAAGGCTGCATGAGGTACCCTACCAAGATATCATCCAAAGGTAGCCAAAGGTAAGCCCACAAAATATTCCCATTTGTCCTCAAACCAAGGAACTCAATCCAAGCCGTGATGCCTACTGGGTATGTAAACTTAGGAGATTTCATCTTACGTTCGATGCATACCACCCGATCCCTCAAGGCACGGTCGATGGGACAAAGTAAGGAAGCGGTGTGCAAATGTTCCATCATCCACAGTTGTACCAAAAGGTTACTTCCCTCAAAATATCTGACACCTCCCCTAACCTCACTCAGGGCTCAGTACAACTCTGCTAAGATCATCGGCACAATGGTAACGGTTTTGCGTTGCTTCTCATGAAATAGTGACATTACCACTTACTGCAGAAGAGTGCTAATGTGCCTATCATCTAATGGAAAAACCAATAATCCCAACGAAGCAAGGCTGAAAGCTTCGAGGCGACGTCTTTGCCACTTTGCCTTGGTTGTGCAGAACTCATCCCAAAAGACGTTAAAATTATCCTGTGGTCCAAATCTAGCAAACAAATAATCCAAGGATATCCAGGACTGCTCGAGACATTTTAAATGCTTATTATCTTTCAGGCCCAGGTCGCTGAGGAATCTTGTCCTAGAGTGGTCTCGGGGAAGTATCATGTCCTTGCCTATATAGCTTAAACGAGTGAGACCAGACATTTCCGCCAAGGTAGGAGTCATCTCACACTCTCCAAATCTGAAAATCAAATTTTGCGGATCCCAATAAGTCAGCATCGCCTCCACTAAGTCTGGGCGAGGTGTGGTATCAAGAAGGGAAGTTAGGGTGCCCAATTTCTGCATTAACTCATGCTGCTCTAACAATGAAAACATTTTCCACCACTTGATCAATTTCTTGAGAATCTTTACTACCATCAGCACTTTGGATCGAATCAGCGGGTCCATACCTGAATGAAGAGAACATGGTTAGCGACTCGGGACACTACATGACACAACAACATTTCCAAGTGGACAAATGCAAGACACAATTAGGCTATATTTTGCAGATTGGCCTAAGTGGCTGAAAGTGACTATCAGTGCAAACTTGACAAAGTTGACCTCTAATGTATAAAAAATACTCCATTTAAAGCTTACATGACTCCAACATCCCAACGATCATGGCCTTAAAAATTACTTTGCGGAAATTGACCTTTTGTTTGCAAAAATGGCCGATATGGCCAAATGTGGCTAGGGACGCAAACACGACATGAATGGACCTTAAAGTGATATGACACCGAGTTGAAACTCAAGATCCTAGGACATGGGTAACGACCTTTGCGAAAATAACCCTATTTTGCAAGAATGGCCGATGTGGACAAAAGTGGCTAGACATGCAAATTTGACAGGAATGAACCCTAGAATTGAGAGGAAACTTTATTGTAGACTCAGGGCTTTAAGACAGGAGATAACAAACTACTTTGAGAAAAATACTCCTATTTTTGCAAAAGCGGCCGATGTGGCCAAATATGGCTATACATGCAAGATTTGGCTACGACCCCGGAAGCCAAGAACCTAGGACCTACTAGGAAGACCGTACCCTATGTGGGTTGCCTACGTATCCCGCCCCGGAAGACGAGAATCAGGTTCACGTAGTTCGGGAAGATGCAACTAATTTGAAAAAAACTATATTTTTTGTCTTCTCGAAAAATGACGAAAAATGTAAAACTTTTGGATTTTCTTTTTCATTTTTTTGAATTTTTGGAAAATGATGAAAAATGTAAAATCTTTTTGGATTTTCTTTTTCTCTTTTTATTTTGGATTTTTTGGAAAATAATGGAAAAATGTAAAATCTTTTTGGATTTTCTTTTTCTTTCTTTTTTTGAATTTTTGAAAAATAATGGGAGAGTATAAAATCTTTTTTGGATTTTTCATTTTCAATCAATTTTTTTTTTTTGATTTTTGGAAAACTATGAAAGAAAGATGCGAGTAGGCCCTACTTGCTTCATTTTTCACCCTTCTTTCCAAGACATCGGTCAACCAAATGACATTTTTACCCTTAAAGATGCAATATTTAGCACATAGGATGATTAAATGTCATTTTGGGTCACGGGCCCATTTAGACAAAATTTGGACAGGCTTCCTACAAAGGGACACAAAACCTGAGACCGAGCCCTACTAGGTCTAAATGACATAATGCAAATAAAAATGACCTAAAGGCTAACCTAAGTTTGGGGTTCACTAACAAGGCAATTCGGGGAGCGTATGGTCGATGGTGCTGCTCAAGCTTTCCACCCACTCCATACGTCCGACGGCCCCCTCCTAAAATAAGGGTGACTCAACGAAGAGTTCGCGTACGCGATGCGTACTCCGAGACTTGTTGCAGAAAGAATTGACCGGGTAATGCATATGATGACAGTTATAAAGCAGTAAATACATAAAGCAAAAACTGTAAATACATAAACAACTAGCAAATAACAAAATATAAAAACATAATAAAAATTAAGTAAAGCTAATGAAAAAACATAAAAACCTCAACCAAATATTCTAAAAGCCAATAAAATCAAGTACTAGCTCAAACCCGCAATTCCCCAGCAGAGTCGCCAGAGATGTCACACCCCTTTTTACAAACTCACCAACCCTCTTAAATAAAT
The DNA here is from genome assembly GCF_000393655.2 of Nicotiana sylvestris. NCBI lineage: Eukaryota > Viridiplantae > Streptophyta > Magnoliopsida > Solanales > Solanaceae > Nicotiana > Nicotiana sylvestris. The sequence goes on from NC_091061.1 coordinate 29,749,696, forward strand.
AAAAAGATTTAGTAAAGTTTGAAAAGAGTTTTTAATTAAAAAGTGACAAAATTGTGTGTTCAAAAGGAAATTACTCAGAGTCGCCACCTGACATTTGATTTCGGTGTGTCAGGTCACCGTTTTTCTAAAAATAATTTCTTCCTTTTAAAACACTCGGACTTCAAAACTAAGTCTGCACCAGAGATTTGGGTAAGGGGGTTCATTTGACTCGGGGAGAAGGTGTTAGGCACTCCCCAAGTCCCGTAACTAGTACGGTTGCACACTTGATCTAGTCGGCTTTTAGAATATTTGAATTGAGGTAAAACAAACACAGAAAAATAAACACACAAAAAGGCTCGAGGTCGTCCCAACCTAATAAAATAAAAAGAAAAAGAAAAATAAAATACTGCAAGCACTACTTTTGGCCTCCAAATAGAAGTACTACGGGCATTCCCCGGAATAAAATATATACAAGTTCTTCGGGGCATTTTTCGGATAAATTTAACTAAGGGAACGACCTCTCGCCTCAAAATTAACAAAAGTCCTAAAGCTTGCCTACCTAAATGTGGTCGGCCTGAGCACGCTCCTAGCGGATAATGTAATTAAATAAACAGTGAAAAAAAGACTAGATAAGGCAGAAGAGAATTCTAAATCATGAACATTCCTTTTTCAACTTCTCTTTTTATTATTAGACCGAGCCCGATAACCAAAGCATAGAGTTAAATCAGTTGCTACTGGGCTTCGGCCTCTCCCCATTCCCACAGCCCAACAATCATTTAAGAATGTCCAAACAAAGTATCAGGAATACAAAAGAATACGAGACTAATAAAAATGACGGATCAAAGTATGATAAGAGCCATCTAAATCCCATCAAACTATCTGCTGCTCCCATCAATTCTAGCAGTTCACATTTCACATGCCCAAGATAAGACACAAGCAGTAAACACCCAATTCATGGTTCAAAATCATCAACATAAATATTGCAAATTTAGGACGAATTGCTATGCCTGATGAGAACAGTTAAAACTAACTAAAGCATGAGTGGTGAATATTCAACTTAGAGCACGTGGAAGCAAATGTCAAAACAAGAAAAGAACCCAATAATTCAACCACACTACGCGTAAAAATCAGAGGGAAACCAGCAGGAGACAATTTCGAACAATAAATGAACACAGAAAAGGCAGGCTATTTCCTTAGCAGTTAGACAGCGAGAATGAAAGGGGAGTGGGAAAGAAACAAAACCAAAAAGCTGGCAATGAAGTTTCGAACAAAGCTAGACTTGGGAGAAAACATATGACAACCAAGCGAAAAGAGTTTAGAGGAAGCTCCCAAAAATCTCAATGAAAATCACCAACAGAATCAATGACAACTCATGTTTACATCTTGGAAACAAACTAGATAAGTTTATGGGGATTAAGCCTTTAGGCAACTAGCTTAGGAAAAAAACCAAACATCTGTCAAAATGACATGAGAACAAGACAGACTTATCATGAGATTAAGCATATTCACATCGAGATAGGGGAAACCAATTGAACATAAATGTGAACAACTCCAAACCTACAAGTAACGCGGTGCGTGAAACATGGATACGAAACTAACAGGGATATTCCCAATCGTCAAAAACGAGCGGGCAACTAGGATGACAGTTTAGAATTAACAGTTGCTCAAGTGAGTAGAATTGAATGAGGGCTTAACCGTTACCAAGAAAATAGCATTGGAGTCGGTGCGACTGCGGCCAAACAGAGGACTGTCTTTCACTCAACCAAAACTAACGAAAATCCATTTCACATTCCACACTAGGATAAACAATTCACTTTTCATGGAAGGTTTGATCATTCACTATGGTTTTCAAATGCCATCACTATGATATTATTGAAACAATCTGATCAACTTGGCTTTAGCAAGGACTTGTAACATTTCTAAATAACAGAAAATTAGACTAAGCTAACCGAACTGACAATAGGCAGAAAACCTCAAAGATAATCTCATAACTCGTTTCAAGTTGCAACTCAACTAAACAAGCAGAACTATTCAACTACGTTTTTGATACATGGTTTTTGAAACATGGACACTAGCTTGAAGATGAAACTAAACGTGTCAATTGAAATATCAAAGTAAGTTTAAACAAGACTAATCCACGTATTCCTTCTTCCTCAACCTCAATTTCAAACCAGCATGCAAGACACTAGTTAAATTTGCGAAGGAAGTGCATCACTGATCGATAAGTCACATGAACAAACAAATTTCAGAAACTTAGAAAGATCGAGCTAAGTCATTAACGAACTTAACTTCACAACAGAAACATGATGTATATCAAAGTAGAACAGAATGTCAACTCCAACTCAGTCGCGGCTAAACGGACTCTTAAACCTATTGCAAACTAACTAGGCTCTTATCAAACTTTGAATCGACACCAAAATGAAAGAGAATGTAAGAAGATAAACCTGAATGCCGAAAGCTTTTGATTGGTTCTATTTGTAAACAATTACAAGATGACTTTCCAATAAAGTTTTGAAATGAACAAGCGACACAGCAGCAGCAGGAACCACGAACAAAAACCTCTCGAGAAGTCGACGGACCTCTAGGATCCATATATATAGGGATCCTAGAAGCTTCTTCTTCCTCAACAAGAAATCATGCGGGACCCCAAAATCAAATCCGAAAATCCCCCTTTCCCAAACAAAAATAAAAAAAATGGAGACTTTGGACAAAAATCTTCATCCAACGGTTCCCATTTCTCCCAAATTTATTCAAGGGCTTCGGATTTGTGTTTAAACAAAAGAAATAAAAGAAGAAATTCGCGTGAATCGAATTGAAATGATGAGATTTGTACGGAATGAGTGACGTGGAAGAAGGAGAGAAGAGGGAGGGACCAAGGGACTCGCTGAAGGTGAACTCGCCCGATTTCGGCGAGTTTGGGCAAGTTGGAAACGGGCAGCGATGGTCTTGCAGAAGAGATGCGGCTGATGGTCTCTTGGGTTTAGGATTAGGGTTTTTTGGGAAATATTGGGTTTATATTTGGGGGTGTGGGGATTAATCACGGTCGTTGGATCAAAAGGGATGAATGACTGAGATTAAAAATTAAAAACGGGGCGGGTCGGGTCGGTGGATTTCGTGGGTCAGGAGATTGGGTTGGCTGGGTCGAAAGGGTTATGGGATTGGGCTGCCCTGATTTGGGCCTCTTTAACATCCGAATTGGGCCTATAATTTGGGACTTTAACCCTTTTAAATCTACCAATTAAGAAAACTTAAACCCTTTTCTTTACAAAAAGGATTTAAAATTAATTATGACTAATTAAAGTAAAATATATCATACTATGAAACTATATTTTATATATTATTTTTATATATAAATTATTATATTCAAAATAAAAGTGAGAATCATGGTAAAAATAAAAATATATGGCCATAAAAATATTAATAACCTAAACTAAATAGAATAAAATAAAACATGAAACTATTTTTGTATTTTTCAATTTCTTGTGCTAAAAAAAATAGAATTAATTTTAATAATAAAGTAAAATCCTATAGAAATAAATTTTAATAAATATCCTAAACGTGCTAGGACTATTAGAGGTGATTCTAATGCGTGAGTCAAAAATTACATGTCTATAGGCTCATGGTCAGCACCAAAAGAGGCACAAATAGTCGATTTATATCTATCACAATTCTACCACCCAAAAATATGAAATGAAGAAAAATTATCTGGTGACTTTAATATCGAACTCAAATTTCTCCAATCTGGACATGACATAACCCGACAAGCGAAAAGGAAAATTTTAATCCCTAAACTTCAAAATTAGCTGAAGAATACAAAGGGGAAAAAAGATGAAAAAATGAGAGGAGAAGATATTAGGAACCGTTAAATTTCAAAACTAACAATAATGACCCAATCAGAAGGAAGAACCAAGAAAAAAGGAGGAAAAAAAAGTAGTTGTAGCTACACTTTAGAGCGAGGAGACAAACATTTGCAATACAAGTATTGAAAAAAATTGAATATTCAAAACTGAACTCTTGATTTCAATTCATCTCCACAAAAAAAAAAAAAAAAGTTCCCCCAATTTCATTCATCAAAACCCTAACTCGAAAATTTCCGGATCTCCTTGAATATAGACAAAATCTGTCTTTAATTTAGTTTATTTTCATGAATTTGAGGTAAACCTCTATTGCTTAGTGATTTTACCATTGATATAAAAAGAATTGTATGTGGGTTGAAACAAATTGGAACAAAAAAAAGGAGAAACAACACATAGATAGCAACAAAATTCATTTTGAAGAGTAAGAAATTAACCTGCAAATTGAAGAGATTTGAGAAAGTAAAAAATTTAAGTAAGCTCTGTAACTCTATTGTATACGATATATTAAAAGAGAAGAAAAGGGAAGCATATATGTGGGAGTACCTTAAAAGCTACACGTAGTAGCTGGGGAGCGCACAAAAAGTCACGTATAGAGGTCATGTGAAATGACCTAAATGCCCTCAGACTTTGTTGAAAAGAATTGAAGCACACATGTCGAAACTGTTGCTCTTCTAATATATAGAAATATGAAAATTATTAAAAGATCCTGGATCCACCTTATTACAATCATAACCTTAACAATTTTCAAATTGTAAAAAATCAATTAAATTTTCTCACTCAAAAGAGCCTTCCATATAACATCTTTTACACTATCATCACCACAAGGAAACAAATGTCCAGCATCTGATAGCTCATGATATTTTATCCATGGAAGTTTTTTCGCGATGAAACGTTGCAGATTAACAGACACAATTCCATCGTCAACACCATGTCATAGATGCGCAAAGCTTTCGTTGTTAGGGAATGGGTTTTTCATATCCATAGGATCAAATTCTGGTTTACCAAAACCAATAATCAAGTCTCTGTGGAGGGACTCAAAATCTCCTTGTTGTGTAACATATGCCTACATATGAATATCACTAGTTAGCAAGCTATATTAAAAAAAAAAAAAGCAACACATTATGGTACCAGAGCCGGGGAAGCAATCACTAATATTTGTGTTAGGGTAGACTGTCTATATCACGCCCTCTAGGGTGCGATCCTTCGATGGACCCTGGGTAAAAAGATGCTTTGTGCATCGGGCTGCCCTTTTATTATGATACCAAAGAAAGGAAATGGGAAAAGATGATCTTGCCTAGCGTGAACGCTTCTACTTCGAGAGTAGAGTCATTGGCGAATGTAGCCTAAGGGGTCGTTTGGTACGCGGACCAAATTATCCCGAGATTATAATTCTGGAATTATAGTCCCTGGACTAATTTATCTCACATGAGAGGTGGGATACAATAATCCCAAGTTTGATGGGATAAGATGGGATCTCCTGGATTAAGTATGGGATTAAATTTATCCTATATTTGGTTGACGGTATAAATTTATTCTTATCTCACCTTATTCCTCGTACCAAACGGTCCTTAGTGTTCGAATAATATTCTGAACTGGTGTTTCAAAAGTACAGTAAGTTTAGCGCTAGGGATTTTAAAGATTAACTTTCAATTTAAAATTCTGAATATTGTCTCTTAATAGAGTACGTACCGAATAAAAATTATTGGACTTAAATAAATAGTAAAGGGGATATATAATTTATGTACCTGCTGAAGTTGCATCTCGTCGAGTGAGTAGGCAATTTTGAGATCTTTTTGAGACAATTTAAATTCCCCAGTAATAACACTAAAGCCAGGAAACCATTGTTGAGTGTTCCACCAATACATAAGCCAAGGGGCATAGTACGCAACTTGATAAACCCATTGGTCTCTGGGTAACTGTTTATCTAACGCTTGTTTAGTCAAGTTTGCTGGAAATCCAGGCCACCAATAATTGATTGCTGGAGCCAATAATGCAGCTCCAGCTAAGCTATGAATAAAAAAAGGCACAAATGAGATTATAAGCTTAACCAGAACAAAGAAAACCACAATCTTGTGAAATTATAAAACAATAATAAATGAGATTTATGTTATATATACCAGACAATGTAAAGATTCTTTATATTATCAGTTAATTGCTAGCAGATAATGTCGAAGCTAGAAATTTCACAAAGGATTGTCAAAAAAATAATATATATATCAAATGGGTCAATAAACAACTGTTAAACCAAGGTGAGTCCACCATTAATAGCAGATTAGTTACAATGTTTACCAGATTATCAATTACTAATGTTTATCAAGATATTACTTGAAAAAAATGATACCGTATAGCCGCTGTAAAAATAATAGCAAAAAAATATATAAAATTCGTATATTTTGTGTATATATATATACATTCTGTGTAATTATTTACTAAGTGACTCATATTGGATAAATATTTTTTCATCTTAAACTTTGACAAGTATAGCAAGAAAACAACATATTAGACATTAGTAATAAAAAAATTATGATGTTACCGTTGAGGAATGTACTTAAGGCAGCCCCAAACAAAGTGAGCACCCATGGCGAACCCAACAACATAGAATTTATCTCCAAGTTCCAATTGATCAGCAACCTCTTCTATATCTAAAGCTAAACTTTTAAAACTTCTCTTTGGATGAGGATCACTTTTTCCATAACCAGGTCTATCAAAGGACACCAAGTATACCCCTAATTCTTCAATTGCTTTCTGTGACAAACAACAATTGATTTCAGTCAAAAAAATTCAATCTTCAAGCCTTGAAAAATCTAGAAGATACAAGGTGATTTTGGTATGACGGAAAATATTTTTCAGAAAATTATTTTCTGATCTTTGGTTGTAATATTTTCCACCAAAAGAGAGAAATGACTTCCCTTACTAGCTTTTGGCTGAATTTGAAATTGGAGGTCAACAAGTTGAGGGACTCTGAGTGACCTGAAATTTGATGGGTTTATCGAAAATGGCCTACTGATCAATACTCACGATTATGCCGTGACTAACATCAGTTTTTGGCGTTTCAAGGTCGTTTCGACGGTGTTTGGGCATTTTTCTATTTTTCTAACAAAAAAAATTAACTTGTTTTTAATCCAATGATGGTGGGGGTCGCTCCCTATAGTCTTCATGACTAAATACTTGTGATATAATAAATTTACATGTTGATATAATGAATTTACATGTTGATATAAGTCTTCTTTCATATAGATAAACTTATTATAGGTAATCAATCTTTAAAAAATGTTCCAAGCGCTAATCTTTTTTTTTTTTTTTTTGGAAAAAATGACTCCCGTCGCACCAAATTTGCCTGAAGTAAATTCAATAAATTTTATACGTACCGAAGTTATAAGTGCCGCCTCGAATTTGCTGCCACCAAAGCTATGAACATATATGACATTATAATTTGCAGATTTTTTGGGGACACCATATTCTTTATACACCAAATGCCTTCCATCTCTAAGCTTGATTCTTGGTGTGGTGGATGGGAGACCTGCTGTGCTGCAAGTTTTGGGAGGAGGGGGACGAATGGCTTGATAAACTAAAGCTAAAAACAGCACTAATAAGGCTGCTTTCTTGATCATTGCTGAAATCAAACACAAAAAACTAACCTATTTGCTGGTATATATATATATATACTATAATAATAGCAAAGTTTTTGAGATGAGTGGGAGTAATGGAGTCACTACTCCACTATTCACCACAATGTGTGATGTCAGTGCTGCTCCCTGACGGACCGTTCAGCAACTTTATTAATGACACGGTGTTTGATATTTTTATTAGATCCGATTAAATTCAAATTCATATCAGAAAGTCATGGTAAATCGCTCCTTAATAAAGATGGCTCAATACATGCATTGTTCTTTCCGTTTATTCGGTATACAACGATATTAAGAAAAAAAATTATATTTCCTTCGTTTCTTTTTCATTTTATGTGGGCACAACATTTAAAAATGTAAAAAAAATTCTTGAATCTTACTATTTGAACTAAACGTGTGTATGATATATCAAAATACCCTTTGAATGTCTTGTAATCTTATATCCAAGATGTGTATAACGTAAACAAAATAGTTTTTAAATCTTGTCGTCTTAAACTAAAGATATATACCTATAACATATCAAAAGTACTCTTTTTAGTGTTGGATTTAGACAACTAAATCTTGTACGATTGATCTTGTACCCTGCCTAAATTTGATTGGCAGCACCACCCGCCATGTTCCTCGACCATTAACTGGTAACTAACTCGAGTCTAAAATATTGTACAAATAAACATATCATTGTAAATATTAATTGACAATTTGGCAAAAATGCTACTAATTAACCTATTATCATCGGTGAAATTACACTAATAGTGTAAATATCTTTTACAACTTAATGCATAAAATTTAAACTCTGTTCTCAAGCATGATACTTAATTTGTTTAGTACAACCACACATAAAATAAGGTAAGAAGATCAGAAGTATATAAGCTCATATAAGATATGGTTTCGTAAAATTGTTTGAACGCTTGATATGTTATTTAATCGAGATTCATGGTTGCTTAAAAAAAATGCATGATGAAAATGCCACTAAATACTATTTAATTTCATTAAGCTATTTAGTATAGTATATAGTTTGATTTCATTGTCAAGCCGATCTTATGTACCCTTTATTTCTTTTGTATTTGTTGACACACAACGAAGCATGCGACAACTCCTCAAAGAAGAATTAACCTACTTTATGGCTCAAGCACGTTAGAATTATATAGCTATTGTTTTATCTTAGCTTATGTGTGCTTCGACTATTTTATCGAATACCTACTATGTAGCCCAGCAACACGCAGGTGCCGGGTAATTCTACTACTCAAAGCTTACACAAATTGAAAGAATATCATCTAACATCTTTTCTTGGAAATTAACACTAAAGGTCATTGATCTAATTTTCAAAAAGAAGATTATAGTTTATATTTTCTTGAAATGTAGTAAAAAGGTTCTTCAAAATGGGTACTCACCATATGTTGATAGCTGCACACCAGCAATTGGAAATATATAAGGGTATTTTGATCATATTTAATTATCTATTTTAAGCTGCTAGACAGTACTCTAATTTACCAATATTTGTAATGGCACTGAACCAATTCCTTTCTAAGAGACGCTACTATCAATCAAAGAAATGAAGGTTTTTGACATACTTCTAGATAGGGTGTAGATAGGTCGGGTTGGTTTGGATTTTACAATTACCAAACCAAACCAATTATGTCGGGTTATTAAATCTAAAAACCAAATCAAACCAATAAATTCGGGTTTTTCAATCTCAATTTTTCTCGGATTTTCGGATTATTCGGGTTTTTCTGGTAAATCTTCGTAGAACAAAACATATAACATATGCTCAAAATATTTCTTTAATCCTAGTAAGATACAACTATATAAAGTATTTTCCAAGAAAATAATACAAAATATGAGATGTGTCATGGCATTATCCTAAAATATTTAACAATAAAGACAATAAAATTATGTAATATAAATATTGCTAATTAAAAAGCCATAATAAAAATAAATATAATCTAAAAGTACTAAGTCATGCGAAAATAAATAGACTAATAATGGAGTATTAATTACATGACTAAACGCTAAAGAAAAATAAAAATAGGTTATGCATTTTTATCTAAATTGTTGCAAAACAAAAAATAGATATTCAATACATTCCTGTTCGTAATATTGAATTGAATGTCTTTTGTTAGCATTAATATTGATTTGATTTTGGTTTGGGCTTTTGTTAGCATTATTTAATTTACTAATATTAATGACTACAAAACTTATTGGAGCATTCAAAAGTTCTAAGGTCAACCTTGAAATAATACCTTAAAAGATAAAATTATGAAAATTTTTAAGAAATTTTTATAAATTACATCACAATAAGTATATTTACATATTAAATATATCTAAAATTTCTATATATGTAATGTCGGGTTGGTTTGGTTTCGGTTTGACCTTCTTTAGTTAAAATCAAATCAAACCAATTATGGTCGGGTTTTTTTCCAACACCAAACCAAATCAAACCAAACTATAGTCGAATTTTTTTTTATTGATTTAACACGGATTATCAGGTTGATGCGGTTTGTCGGTTTCCTTTGTACACCCCTACTTCTAGTTCTAGAAGTGCACCAACTAATTTGTTTATTTTTAATCATATAAAAAAAGAAGAAACAATTGTGGGTGGTGATGTTGGCAAACAAGAAATATAATCTGAATCTTTCATTTTGTACGAGCGATCTTTTTGGGTCCTCTTTAATTTGTAGCTGTACATTTTATAATCCCCACTGCTTCCTAGTTTCCTTCGGGGTTCCTTTAGTTTGAAAATAAGTTATGCTGGGACTATATATTCTAGTTTTATTTTTTATTGACTGTTTGATATGTTATATTAATTATGAGATTGTATGTTTTGTTGCTTTATCCTGAAATAACTTATTCTGAGATTATTTTCATCCCCTGACATGTATAAATTACCGAGTACTATTTTTTAATCATGAGATTGTCTTACTGCTTTTTCCTGAAATAACTTATCTTGAGATTATTTTTTATCCTCTGGCAAATATAAATTATCTAGTACTGTTTTTAATCCTGGAATAAAATTATCCTAAGATTAGTAACCAAACAAGAGATAAGATAGTATTAAATTGTTATCTTAAAATTATTTTTGCTTACCCATCGTGCCAAACGACCCCTTAGTTTTTTCTTTTGTATCTTTACTTTGGAGGAATGGTATTGTGATGTGGCCCCTCCATGTATCTTTAGCTTATAAATAAACGTGGTAGGGGTCGTGCCAAACCTCCTACTACCACAGGAGGTAAAAGTCAGTGTGGATGGCTTAAAAACATTAAATGTTTATAAGTAATAATGATAATTATATATGGAATAGTAAGTTGAAGCTGTGATATTGCAGCTGGATATAGGTGACATTAGGTGAAAGCTCTGTTCTTCATAGTACTTGTTTAGATGTAGCCATTGTGCACGAGCAACATGTCGTGTATTAGCATGTCGAATCTCTCTTGATATTGGAAACAAGTCATACTTTATTTATACTTGAATATCACTTTTTTGCAACTTGTGTGAACAATACTTAATACCAATGGCGGATGTACCTCTTAGGTATTATTTGTGTGAACTGTAAATATACATACGTAAACAATTATTACTATGTTGACATAAAAAAAGATAATTCTTTTTTAAACATACTACAAAAGAAATTGTATACCAGATGGGACAGAGCTGAATATTCCGTTTATAAACTCCTTAAACATTGTAAAAGAAGCCGAACTTGCTGAGGCTTGGCTGCGCCTCAGTCTATGGGAACAAGTCCATAGAGTGACCTTGGTTTTCATCAGTAAAATTTTGTGTTTCCTGGGGCGGCAATGTATAACACCCCAAGCAAATTACATATTAACAAAACACATGAAAGATGGTATATGAAAACAAGCTTTAAGTTTGAAGTAGTACAAACCTAAGCCCAAAGTAGATAACATTACCCGGGCTAGACGTTACCATAATAAATTGTAAGTAGTGCTTCACATGATTAATTTTATTAATGGGAAAATGCAAGAAATCCTTTGTCCGTATACTGCAGGTTTGCCTTGATGCAGATCACAAAGGACGATTCAGTAGCATTTCTCTGTCTTTGTGTCTCGCTTTTTTAAAAAAAATAAATCAAAAGCATCTAAGTTTCGGTATTGGTGTATAGGTCAAAATCTGAACAAAAGAATTCTGCTTAAGGAAGAACGACCAAGAGTCAACCAAGCCAAGGTCACATATAGGAAGCAATATACCGGTGAGTGATTCAGTTACGGTCGAGGTCGAGCACTCAATTCGGCCTGAACGACCAGTTCAACATTTAGATATTTTAGAGGAATATTTTACGGGATATTCCAAGAATTTAGGTACTCCGGTTAAGGGCTGCTGGGTAAGAAAAGTATTTGGTATAAATATCATGAGAGAGTGTGACATAAAGGGGGTGGGGGGAGGACTGAAAAAAACATACACACGGACCGATGTATCTCTCTAAAGGGGTAGATGTTCCCTAATCCCAGGCTCCTCGTCGAAGAAAGAGAAAAGAACTTAGAATCTCGGTATTCACCTGTAATTCAACTTTATCAAATGTATGGAGGTCGATCTTGTTCAAGCAAGGTGACTCTTTCTGTTTATGAATTCTTCATTATCATTTGATGTTATTGGAGCAACATCCTTTTCTTACGTTATAAAATTCAATTACAACGTTAATCAAATTTGATATTCAGTTATTCTTGTTTATCTTTATCCTCTTGTAATCTTAAACCCAAGATGTGTATAACGTAAACAAAATAGTCTTTAAATCTTGTCGTCTTAGTCGTCTTAAACTCTCTCTCTCTCTCTCTATATATATATATATATATATTGTGTTGTGGCTTTAGACAACTAAATCTTGTACCCTACCTAAATTTGATTGGCATCACCATCCGCCATGTTCCTCAACCATTAATTGGTAGGTAACTCGAGTCTAAACATTTTACAAATAAACCGATCATTGTAAATATTTATTGACAATTTGGTAAAATGTTATACTAGTTAACCTAGTAAATATTTTTTTGCAACGTTAATGCATAAAATCTAAACTCTTTTGTCAAGCATGATACGTAATTTGTTTAGTACAACCACACATAAAATAAGGTAAGAAGATCAGAAGTATATTATAAGCTCATATAAGATATGTTTTCGTAAAATTTTGAATGCTTGATATATTATTTAATCGAGATTCATGGTTGCTTCAAAGAAAATGCATGATGAAAATGCCACTAAATACTATTTAATTTCGTTAAGCTATTTAGTACACAGTATATAGTTTGATTTCATTGTCAAGATCTTATGTACCTTTATTTCTTTTGTAGTTGTTGAAACACATTGAAGCATACGACAACTCGTCAAAAAAGAATTAACCTACTTTAAAATGTGCTATTTGTACATTATGCCCCTTTATAATTTTAAAATTATGAAAATGATATTTTTAGATTTTTTTATGTGTAAAAGATAGATGTAACGACCCGACTAGTCATTTTAAGTATTTGCATTCTGCTCGGTATATTGAGGGCTCGAGTATCTCCGCATGATATATTATGACTTGCCTAAATCGTTGGTATTAGCTTTCAAGTTATCCGGAATCGATTGGGAAGAATGAACTTCAAGATTTAAGCTCTAAGTTGGAAGAGTTGACCAAGTTTGACTTTTAGCATTTGACCTCGGAATGGAGTTCTGTCAGTTCTGTTAGCTCCATTGGTTGATTTTGGACTTAGGAGCGTGTTCGTATTATAATTTGGAGGTCCGTAGTCGAATTAGTCTTGAATTGGCACAAGTTGGATTTTTAGGAAGTTTGACCGGGAATGGACTTTCTGTTATCGGGATCGAATTCTGAATCCGGAAGTTAAAATAGGTTCGTAATGGCAAATGCGACTTGTGTGCAAAATTTGAGGTCAATCGGAGGTGATTTGATAGGTTTCGGTATCAGCCGTAGAAGTTGAAGTTTCAAAGTTCATTAATTTTGACTTGAGGTGGATTCATCGTTTCGAGGTTATTGTGAGTGATTTGAAGTTTTGAGTAAGTTCATTTTGTCAATAGAACTTGTATGAAAAATTTGGCGCCATTTGGAGTTGATTTGATATGGTTCGACGCTTGGTTGTGCTTCTAGAAGTTCTTGAAGTTTAGTTTGATCTTCATGCGTTTTGGTGTCCGATTCATGGTTTTAGTGGTTAATTTGATGATTTGAGCACACGAGGGAGTTCGTGTTGTGTTTTTGTACCTGGGTGTATGATTGGTTTGGAGCCCCAAGGGCTCGAGTGAGTTTCAGGTTGGTTTTGGAATGATTTTTTATAATCTTTGATTGCTGGTGCTGGTGTCATCGCATTTGCAAAGCATCCTCACTTTTTCAATCACAGGCTGCTGGGCAGGAATTCCCTTTTGCGAAGAATTCCTCGCATTTTCGATGGCCCATGTTCACATTTGCGAAGCCCATGGTCACAAATGCGACCTTAGCAGGAAAGACTCCAGTTCGCATTTGCGATATATTGTTCGCATTTGGGGGCGGGGGTCTCATTTGCGAACCCCCTGTCGCAAATGCGACATCTGCAACCTGTTAGATGTTGAGAATTCTGAGACTTAGCTTCATTTTGATATAGTTTGAACCCTAGCTTCGATGAGAGGCAATTTAGCGAAGGGAATTTCATACCAAATCATTGGGTAAGTACCTCTAATCAATTATCCACTATATTTTATGATTTTATATAAGATTTAACATCAAATTCATGAGAAATCTAGGAAAAAATTTGGGGATTTTGTCAAAGTTTTGAAAAATAAAAATTTGGGATTTGAGAGTCGAAGAAGACTCGGATTTGAAAACAAAACATATATTTGGACTAGTTAGGCTATGGGTAATCAAGACCTACCCTTAGACCCATGTTTTGACCAGACGAGCTCGGAATTTGACTTTTATTGACTTTTCAGAAATCTAATAAAAATCACAGCTTTATTAATTGAAATTTCTTCCTCTTGCATTGTGTGATGTATTCAAGTCGTCGTTGGGTAGATTGAGCCGAGCGGAGGCAAATTTGTAAAGGAAAAGGCTAAAACTGAGTGTTGAGTTAGCCGAATTGAGGTAAGTATCTTGCCTAACTTTGTTGAGGGAATTTTTCCTCCTATTTGACATTGTTTGCCACATTCGTGGGTAATACATATATGAGGTGACGATCGTATATGTATGTGCCAGGGTTAATCATGCTTGGGGGTAGCTTATGTTATAATTGTGTCTTGTAGATTTAAGTGGCCTTCTTGCTTCATGCCTTACTTAACTCTTAGATACTAAGAACATAGTATTAAACGTTAGAAATCAAGACTTCGCTTATTATAACTTGATCAAATTGATGGAATTCTTAGAATACATTGATGTGTCTAATTCGGTTATCACTAGGTGTAGTCATTAATACATTGCTATGGTCGATCTTCTTGAGATACTAGATTCTATACTTATGATTGATGGTCATTTGGGAGATTTGTAGAAGTACTTGAATAATACGGTTCGTGAGGGTTTATTGAATCATCGTTGGCCTGGAAAGTTGTGCTTGGGATTTGTTTGGAATATTCGTTTAAACACTCTCCTTGATGTTATTTATTCTTCCTGCCTTGACTGTCATTGATATACACATGTTTGGTAAGGATGAGTATAAAGCACGAAGGATGATGTCGTGTCATTATTTATACACTATCATGTGAAGGAGAGTGTAAAGCACAAAGAGTGATGATGTGCCATATTATTTGACAGTAAAAGCACGAAGGGTGATGCCGTACCATATTATTGAGAGTAAAAGTACGAAGGGTGATGCCGTGACACATCATTTTAGAGTAAAAGTACGAAGGGTGATGCCGTGCCATTTCAATTATGTTGTCATGCTTTTATTATCGAGAGATCATGACACGATGGGTGCTTCTGTGAAGGTGAGGACGAGGGACATGCATTATAATGTGATATCTATTTTTCGTTTATACGTTTATACCTTTAAATTGAGTTGTTATTGTCATACTTATAGACCATGTGTGACCTGTTGTTATTGTCTTGTCCTTGATCTCTATCTCAATTGTTGTTGTGTTGCCCTGTCTTCTACTTGTTTAACTTGCAAATACCATATCTACGTCCTGTTGCTATAATCACACCCATGTCGTATCTACTTGGTTACACTTTAGTACAAGTCTTTTTCTATGTTATTCATTCATGCCTCTACTTGTTAACTTGTAAAGATCATGTGTTTCCTTCTTATTCGTTGTATTTGTATTTAGGCCTTCATCATGCTAGTTAGTTGAAGTTGATATTCCTTGTTTCCAATTGCTGTTATCACTCACATGCTTTCCGCCTAGTTTTTTACTGTTGCCCATATGGTTATACTTTTTCATTATTGCTACTTGTGTATTTCCTACCTTGTAATTCCTGTTATCGGTATTTCTGTCATCTGTTGGTTCTGTTATACGTATATTATGTGAGGATGAGATAAAAGCAGGAAGGGTGTTGCCGTGCAATTAACTTGATATCTGAGTACATTCCTCATGCTATGAAAGTTAAGAATTGACTGTTGTGGTTTATTGATTTCAGTCTAAGGAAAAGATTGGTCGAGGTATTTGAAGATTCCAAATTGTGATATCTGTTAACACTCGATTATTGTTTGGCGTATCCGCTTCATATATTCTTCTATATTATATTGTGGTATATTTCTATTGCTGATTTATTGTGCAAACTTTATTAGAATGTATTTTTTAAACTAAAAATCCTCGTCACTACTTCGACGAGGTTAGACAAGATACTTACCAGTACATGGGGTCGGTTGTACTGATACTACACTTCTGTACATTGTGTACAGATTTTTGGAATGGAGCTGCTGGTGATGTCGGGGGCTAACTCTGAAGATGTTCGTGCATTCCGGAAATAGCTGCCACTTGTCCTTGGTAGCTTAGGTTTTGCTATTCTGTTTATGTAACTTTCAAACAGAACGTGTAATTATTTGTATCAGTTTTGTAAATTCCAAGTCTTAGAAGCTCGTGATTCGTACTACCAGTTCTTGGGTCAATTTGTAAATGTTCAGATAATTCTTTACTATTTTCCTATAGTCTCTTTTGGATTATATTTTCTGTTAGTTGGCTTACCTAGCGGATTGAGTTAGGTTCCATCACGATTAGTGGTTTTTGGGTCGTGACAAGGTGGTATCAAAGCACTAGGTTCGTAGGTTCTACGAGTCATTAGCAAGTATCTAGTAGAGTCCTACGGATCGGTATGATGACGTCCATACCTATCTTAGGGAGGCTATAGGGCATTTAGGAAAAAATTCCCTTTCTTATTTCCTTGTCGTGCAGCCTTGTTTTATCTTGAAATCTACGACTTTGACTCCTCCCAATTGCTCATATGTGATGTTGTGCACTCAGTATTTTCTATGTGTCGACGATTAGTGATGCCGCAGATAGATTACGACGGGCTATGGATGCTTGATTATCATCGCAATGTGTTGTCTAGCCTTAGAAGCAGATGTAGTGTTAAATATTCTAGTCGTTCATTTGTGGTATGAGGAGTGTTCATATGTCTGGTTAGTAAGCACAGATTTGGAAAGATTGGATGGTGGCCTGACTATTGTGATTAAGGTGGGTTCATGGCAAGGTGTCAATTTGAGTATAATTGGTGGGCCATCTCCTGCATGATGAGTTTGGATCGTGTGTATCTATGAGGTTTCCATTTGGTTGAGTGCATATGTTATCATTTTAGAGAATTTGGGGAAAGTGTTTGACTATTGCGATGATGGGTAAGCGCTTGGCAGTCTTCGGGTTTTTCTATGATCAACATTGCATGAGTTTTTGAAGTATTCAGCTAAATAGTCATGCGGGATCAGGGCATGCTGTGAAGATATGGTACTTTGGGTGCTAATGAGGTGTTCTATGGCTTCGAGCTAAGTGGTGGAGTCTGCTAATGACGATCGGATTGTAGGATCATGGGCCGTATCAGTTTCCGGACAGAGAAATTGCTTGGTTATTTCTTTGAATGGGCATACACTGGTGAAATACGGGTTGCTCGATGTGTATTACCTGTGTATTGAAGATTAAAGTAAGATGAGTGGTTATCGACAAGGTTCTGGTGAGTTCTAGGTCTTATGTAGTCCTTAAGGACTTTTGGATTTGTCTATGGGCAGGCTGGAAAATGATAGCGAATGGTAATAAGATCTGCGGTATTTCTTTCTCAAGAAAGGTCTACATGTCAATGTTGAAGTGATACAAGAAATGGCTTCACATTCCCAGGAGGTTCCCCTCAAAGCGGTCATATCGGATTGAGTTACTCTTGGGTTGGAAGTTTGTGTGACTCGGTTGAGTTAGAGGCGATTGGTTCTGATTACTCAATTATGTGTTACTGAATTTCGAAGAATTTATCATGGTTATGACCATGGTCGAAGTTGATGTTTTCTACAGGTATAGAAGTTATATTACGTGTGGTGGTGTTCTCCTAGATTGAGATAAATAAAAGATTCTCGGTTGATGAGGTATTCAATTTGCTCATGGTTCAGAGTTGACTATGAGACTTTCGTAGTGTTGCGAATAAGCATGTTAGAGGTGATGCATTGTGTGGGGTTGAAAAGTTGCATGTACAAGGTTGTAGTTAGTTTTGGAGGGAAAGGTATAAGTTCTTGATGTCACAAACGATTTCAGGTGTTTAAGGTTTTGCTGGCACTATGTGTTTCCACCGGAGGAGAGTTCACCTGTTGGCAGGTACATTGTGTTTTGACTTATGGGTGTTTTCCATAGAATAATGGAGTATGGGTGACGCATTAGCCATGTGAGTAGTGGTGTTAGAATTGGATATGCAGATTCTGGTAATCATGAGGTTCAGAGAGTTGATGTTCTCGATGACAGACTATTCCTTGACTGCAAGCTGTGAAGAAATGTTGAGGATTGGATGATTGATGGTCGGTGTTATGGAAAAGTTGCTACGGACTTTTGGAAGGTTAATTACATGTTTGGGGATGATCGGAAATTGGTTTGGGGGTTGCTTTTGAGCCTAATGAGAATGTGTATTCTGTATCAGATCGGATTTGTTTGCTCTTGCGCAGTTGTTACTACATGTATATCATCAGATGAAATGGATGTTATTCATTCCTTGGTTTATGTTAAATGTTTCCCTCTTATACTATGACGGGTTGTGAGGGTTACATGATTCTTCACATGCATAGTGTGATTCAGTTTAGACCTCATGGCACTATGGGTGAGGTGGTCTTCGTGATGTTGATTTTCTTATTGCACCATAGTTGTGCTTGTTCTTTTTAGTATTTTTTGTTTCAAATAATTTTCCCACAATTATATTTTGTGCACTCTATTGTGCTTGATATTGACACACATGTGATCAGTTAGCTTGAGTATTATGGCTCGATGGGTACCCTATATGGACTGATATGATGGGATCGAGTTGCATGTCGCGACGGTACAGTGATGAAATGTGACTCCTTATTCCTATTTCGTGTATTTTGCTTTCACCTTGTTGAAAATAGTTTGTAGTAAAATGCTAAAATTTCTCTGCCTGCTTATCTTGCTTAATAGTCTTCTTATTTAGTTTTGTTACTGTTATCTGTGGTGTTTGAATTATTACTTGTTGGTGTACGAAACCGGGTTGTGTGGGGATCAATATCATCATTGTTGGTACTTGTCAGTGAGGCTGCATGTACTGGCTGAGATGAGGTTTCTAGACCTGAGATTTGCACTAATGTATTGGGATGAGGAAGGGTTGGAAGAATAATTCTATATTTTGCTGAGGATTTGGACAATGGCCCTGGTTGGACGAGTGAGTTTCTTGGATTATTGACCAGATAAGTGGTTAAGCGGTTATGATCATTTATCATCAGTAGGGTATGAAGGTTTTGAACGAAGTTCTAATTGATATGAGGTTTGCTACCTGCACCGGATTTGTTTTTGGGCAATAATGATGGTCTGTAGTTCCTACTGTGAGTGTCGAAGTAATGGTATGACTTGATACATCTTGTTTATACTGATACAATGTATAGATGTGGGATTCGGGTCTCGTACTGAATTTTGGATGATATGGATTAGGTTCTAAAGTTTAAGGACCAAAGTCGAAATAAGGATCTCTAGTTATGTTGTGTTGGCGGGCTTATATGGATCAGGGTGACATGGGATCACCCTCGAGATTATGCATAGTAAGGTTACACCGTGACTCCTCGAGATTATGACTCCTACATGTTTGAGGATGAATGTTTGTTTAAGTGGTGGAGGATGTAACGACCGTACTAGTCGTTTTGAGTACCTGCACTCCACTTGGTGTATTGAGGGCTTCGAATATCTCCGCATGATGTATTATGACTTGTGTAAATCGTCAGTATTAGCTTTCAGGTTATCCGGAATCGATTGGGAAGAATGAACTTCAAGATTTAAGCTCTAAGTTGGAAGAGTTAACCAAGTTTGACTTTTTAGAATTTGACCTCGGAATGGAGTTCTGTTAGCTCCGTTGGCTGATTTTGGACTTAGGAGTGTGTCCGGATTGTAATTTAGAGGTCTGCGGTCGAATTAGTCTTGAATTGGCGAAAGTTGGATTTTTAGGAAGTTTAATCGGGAATGGATTTTTTGATATCGGGGTCGGATTCCGATTCCGGAAGTTGGAATAGGTCTGTAATGACAAATATGACTTGTGTGCAAAATTTGAGGTCAATCGAAGGTGATTTGATAAGTTTTGGTATCGGTCGTAGAAGTTGAAGTTTCAAAGTTAATTGATTTTGACCTAAAGTGTGATTCATCGTTTCGAGGTTGTTATGCATGATTTGAAGCTTCGAGTATGTTCGTTTTATCATATATGTCACGCCCCGAACCTGGGGGGGATAGACCGGCAACCGGTGCCTCACCTATCATTGCGTACCAACTTGCGATTAAGGGACTCCGAACATATAATGTCATACTTTGGCCATGGGCCACATCATACGACAACTGCGAATGCTAACTGAATATCAATATAAAGCTGGGCCGACAAGGCCTTCATGATTACTACAGCTGACACACCAACAAAATATACATACAAGGCCTACAAGCCCAACATACTGCACTTACTGACAGGATATGTCTACAAGCCTCTAGTGATGGATATATTGTAATCGCAATAGGGCCCCGACCTACTCATAACATATATACACAAGATGTACATAAAGCTCTAGACCTGGCACCTCTGAAGGGCATAGCGCTTACCGATCAAGTTGAACTCGGGCAACACCTAATGAGGAGGTCTACCCGCCTGTCTGTCTGAACCAGCACACATGAAATGCAGTGGCCCCAGAAAAGGAGCGTTAGTACGAAATAATGTACCGAGTATGTAAGGCAATATACTGAAAGTTGAAATTAAACTGATAATATACTAACTAAAAGTAACTGGGAGTCAAAGATAATCTAAAGATATGTTCGGCTACTGTTACTGACTCAATTCTCTCAATATAGTAAGTAAAATAGTTGTCCGGCCTTATATATATAACTGCTCTACCATAGTAGGCTCTCTCATAGGCGCTCGGCCATACTAGGCTCTGTATATCGACCAACTAGGCTCGCTCATAGGCGCTCGACCACAGTAGGCTCGGTATATAACTTACCGTTTGATAAGAGGTTGCCCAATAGGGGGCCTACCTATCGATTACAGCTCGATGGTAATGAAAATAATTTAATACTATATATATAAACTCTCTGCTCTCTTGATTGGAAGAAGGAAATACTCAATTGAATATGAAGTCCGGATAAGGAGAATATTATCACTTACAAGACTAGGAAAATATATGTAAATTTCGGAATATGAATTTTTATTTATGCCTTGTTATCAAACTCGTGTAATTATGAGATCATGCCAAATGAAGGAAGTGCTTATCATTAACATACTTGAGCCGATTCTGTTGAAAATCCCTCCTATACACGTCAATTGAGACAAAACATGTTACGGCGGATCGAAGTAGAGAAAAATAACCGTATGATATTCTTGAGAAAGATTGCACTGTAATCCCTTAGAATCACAAAATCTCACGTTATAGCTCCGACCACTGTAAATCACGTATGAGATCTCTCTTTAGCCTTCCCATGGAGGAAGAAACGTCGACAATCTTTGGTGACTTAGATAATTGGAGCAGTGGAATAAATGCTTTAGTCATTCTCTTCACACTACTGTATGTCAAGAGTTTAATTTTTCTAGAAAGAGAGACATGACTACAAATCATGATTATTGCTTTGATAGTAGAATGATTCTAGTAGTAATGGATTTCACGTCCACCTTCTGTTCTTCAATCAAATAGTTAGTACAAATAGAGGTTTAGTAGTTTATTTAAGGGCCACCTTAATTATTATGATAATGAATTCCTTGTTAGATATTCTAATAATATGACACCTTGATAAATATCATATGAGTTACTTAGTGGCTCCTTTTAATCACTTTATGGGCTACCACGTGGGAGGCTTTGTCCCTACCTATTAATTATCCACAATACATGGATAATCTCTCATTAAACAAATAATTAACCAATTACCCACATAATTAAGAATTATCTCAAATTATTTATAATTCTACTCACTTTTAACATACCTTGTACATCTTACTATCATCGTCATGTGGTACCTTGTAATACTTCTTTATTGCTGTTCATCTTAAGACTGATGACCTAATCTCATCTCATCCTTTGTAACTTTTATCCATCCATTGTTGATTTACAATATTGTCACCAGGGCTTACGTCTCATTAGGGAATATTTGAAGTGGCTTGCCTAATCAACCTAGGGGCGATATTGTACTCCAATAATTATATTTCATAGCATCCCAATGTGATTCTCCTTATGAGGGTATTTTGATCCTGTACAATTCATCAAATCATTACTCAATCGAAGGCTCAAATGTCATCCTTCATTTATCACGATTACGCCCTCATTTTACTACCAGGGCAACATTTCATTTTTTTTAAATGCCATTAGTCTTAGACTCCTTTGAGTTCATTCAGGCTATACTGAGCTTTGTATAATTTAGAGAAACCATCAGCCATTCTTGTTTTCACGGGCTTAATACCGAGGACTCATCCATTATCGTCACCTTCTCACTCGCCCTTTCTTATCCTTACTCCTGTCTTCCTAAGTCCTTGTTGCTCTACCATACTTTAGCTTGCGATTTACATATTTCCATTTATACTACTCACAACCTTCCTTCAACTTGATTGCACCATAGATTTCGTTGTGTTATTATAGAAAATCAAGCGAGAGATCAAATTATTTTTAAATCCTCTTTACTCTCTTAATTAGACTTCTCGATAACTAGAAACCATAGACTGGAAGACATGCCACTGACGATGCCAGTATCATTCCTGGATGTTGTATCCTCGCGCTTCTAGCCTTCTATCCGAAGTATGAAATGTTCACAACCTTCTACGTTTGAGTATCTCGTACATTGTTCACCTTTATCTTACTTACCTTAAAGTCTCGTATCACATCTTCTATCTCCTTCATAACCTCCCTTCCATATAGGTATAATTCACATCCACAACTCGAACTTCTATTATACTACTCGCACCTTTTTACATGATTCGATGAGAGCTTTATACTGGCCTCTTATGAGGCTGGTATTCTTTTAACTGGCTTTATTGTAGAGCCATTATAAAATATGGCTACTATATTATCTCTCTTGTACCTCTAATATTAAGAGTGATCCTGCAATGTTCTCAATCATTATGTCCATTATTTTCTGGTTTCAATAATCAAACTTCTGATTTACTTAGTTGATGTAACTCTTTAGTTTTCTCTTTCCTCTGATCAACCTTTATGTTGGCTTAAGCTATCTTCCGATCTGCGACTTATGGTGTTAGTTATTACTTTTAGCCTTTCAAGGGCGCTATATTCAATCCTTTAACAATTCAATCCTTTGTCTATGACCCGGGCTCAGTTGTCCCTTCTAACTTATACCAGAACCTTCTACGGCTATATGATTGTCAATATATATGCTGCATGGATAATACTCCGAACTCTTAAGTGCGTTTATAACGTAACCAACTCTGATTCATTGATCGAATAATTTATTTCGTTCCTTCTCAGCTTTCTTTAAACATAAGTTATTACTTTTCCTGATCTTTCTGCCCCTTGTTGCGTGCATACTTAGCTTATCTTAGTGCCCACACATATTGGAATTCCGTACGACCAATATGATCTTGAATATAACCTTTTGATTTGATTTTTTTGCTTCTTCCCATTCATAGCCACGGTAGGTGCCACTTTCTTATGGAGCATATACAATGTTGTTGTGAGACTGTTATTATAAGACAATTCCCTCTATGGGTCACTGAGCTTAGGTTGAAGCCTTCTTTCTTACTTCCTCGGTTAGTTTTTCATTATAGTACTTAGAGAGGATCTTCTGAATTTTGTAAGGCTACAAGCTTATTACATCGTATACTCGACGGAATTTTTGATGTTCTTTCTCAACTATAGTTATCCTTAGTTACTTACCTTCACACTCATGTGCTTTTACAGTTGCTTCTGAATAGAAGTTTTGACTGTTTTCCTAGTGAGACTCTCTTTTATTTTCCATAACATTCATACGGTACCTTTAACTACCCCAACTCTTATTTGAATATTTTTCAAGTATTATAATGGCATTACTGCAAGGCTGAATTCACTATATTTGTTTTTACTATGTCTATATTGCACGATCTGCTGACTCATCTGTAACATCTTGTTTAGCCTTAACTGGGCTCTTCCTGAATCAACTACCAACTACTCGTTGTCCTTCTTGTATCACATCTTACTCATAATATTTCATTAACTCTCTTCTTATTTCCACTAACATTTATGTCTATCACTTTATTCTAAAAACTCGAACAAGGAATTCTTTCACTTTTAGCTACCCTTGCTTCATCTATTGGCTCTTCGGGTTGCCTAGCATTCTCGCTCTGCTAGGGACGGGAGCCATACTAAGGTAATATTTATCCCTTCAAGGCTTCCAGTGTCTATCTTTGTAGTAGTCATATCCAGGTGTACTATTTTGAGCGCACCATCTGGGTGTCTCATAAGGAGATCTATTAGCACATTTGCAATATCCTTCGGAAATGTCAACTAACGCAAATAATTTATCCACCACTTTGGGTCGCTCTAACCCAGCCGAATCCTGATATCCGTCCTTCTCTTAACTATTTCTGTTAGCTCCCACAGGGCATAACCGAGATCGGTGTGGCCAATTGTACATACCTCTGTTATTGTTGAAGATAACTCAAAAGGCTTATATTTCTCTGCCTAAATTATAAATACTGATAATCTTTATTTACTGGGCGCCTCGTACCCTTCTTCATCTTGCTTCTTTTGTTTGTTGAAACTTGTATCTATCTTCTGAATCTCTCACTGCCTTTCACTATAAAGGTGGATAGATATTCATATCTTAAGGTTCCTTATCAAGAGGCTTACATGTCTTAGTACGCACATGATTTGCTGAAGGCCTTACATTTACTCATTATAAACATCATGAAAATCGAGTTCCTCTGACTCAATTCTTTCATAGCCATATGCAATCTCTTACCAACTGACTTTCTAGATGTAGTCATCGTCGTATTATGAATAAGACAGAGTTTAGGAAACTGAGTCCTTACAACTAAGCTCTACCACACGATCTAGAGTAAGAAGAAAGAGTGACAGCCCTAAATGCCCTGTAGCCTCCTACTTATAAGTGTGGTGCACAACACACCCATAAACAAGACTCTACTAGAAACGACCTGTAGACTCCCTAGGACAGAACTACTCTGAAACCAATTTTGTCACGCCCCAAACATGGGGGGAAAGACCGGCATTCAGTGCCTCACATATCCTTGCATACCAACTTGCGACTAAGGGACTCCGAACATATGATGTCATACTTTGGCCATGGGCCACATCGCATGATAACTGTGAATGCTGACTGAATATCAATATAAAGTTGGGCCGATGAGGCCGTCATGATTACTATAGCTGACAAACCAACCAAATATACATACAAGGCCTACAAGCCCAACATACTGCACTAACTGACAGGATATGTCTACAAGCCTCTACGGATGGATATACTGTGATCGGAACAGGGCCCCGACCTACTCATAACATATATACATATATACACAAGATGTACATAAAGCTCTATACCCAGCAACTCCGAAGGGCATGGAGCTTATCGATCAAGCTGAACTCGGGCAATACCTAATGAGACGGTCTACCCGCCTCTCTGGCTGAACCTGCACACATGAAATGCATTGCCCCCAAAAATGGAATGTCAGTACGAAATAATGTACCGAGTATGTAAGACAATATACTGAAAGCTGAAACTGAACTGATAATATACTAACTGAAAGTAACTGGGAGTCAAGATAATCTGAAGATATGTTCACCTGCTATTACTGACTCAATTCTCTCAATATAGTAAGTAAAATAGTTTTCCAGCGTTATAAGGATCGGTATATATATATAAACTGCTCTACCATAGTAGGTTTTCTCATAGGCGCTCGGCCATATTAGGCTCTGTATCTCGACCAACTGGGCTCGCTCATAGGTGCTCGGCCACAGTAGGCTCAGTATATAACTTACCATCTAATCAGAGGTTGCCCAATAGGGGCCTGCCCATCGATTATAGCTCGATGGTAATGAAAATACTTTATTATTGTATATATAAACTCCCTGCTCTCTTGACTGGAATAAGAAAATACTCAATTGAATATGAAGTTCCGATAAGGAGAATATTATCATTTACAAGACCAAAAAAATATACGTAAATTTTGGAATATGAATTTTTCTTTATGCCTTATATCAAACTTGTGTAATTACGAGATCATTCCAAAATGAAGGAAGGACTTAGCCTTAACATACCTGAGTCGATTCTCTTGAAAATTCCTCCTATACACGTCAATTGCGACAAAACACGTTACGACAGATCGAAGTAGAGAAAAAATACCGTATGATATTCTTGAGAAAGATTGCACCGTACTCCCTTAGAATCACAAAATCTCGCGTTACAGCTCCGACCACTGTAAATCATGTATGAAATCTCTCTTTAGCCTTCCCATGGAGGAAGAAATGTTGACAATCCTTAGTGACTTAGATAATTGGAGCAGTATGATAAATGCTTCAGTCATTCTCTTCACACTCCTGTATGTCAAGAGTTGAATTTTTCCAAAAGAGAGACATGGCTACAAATCATGATTATTTCTTTGATAGTATAACGATTCTAGTAGTAATGGATTTCACGTCCACCTTCTGCTCTTCAATCAAATAATTAGTATAAAGAGAGGTTTAGTAGTTTATTTAAGGGCCACTTTAATTATTATGATAATGAATTTCTTGTTAGGTGTTCTAATAATACGACACTTTGATACATATCATATGAGTCTCTTAGTGGCTCCTTTTAATCACTTTATGGGCTGCCAAGTGGGGGGCTTTGTCCCCACCTATTAATTATCCACATATCCTTAATTACATGATTAATCTCCCATTAAACTAATAATTAACCAATTACCCACATAATTAAGAATTATCTCAAATTATTTATAATACTACTCACTTTTAACATACCTTATACATCTTACTATCATCGTCATGTGGTACCTTATATGGCACATAAATATGGGGTGTTGTAGCTCGGGCCATATTTTATCTCAAAATGTCATACTTCAACGAAATTCACTTTCTTCGATTTGCTTACCCTCTCACTTTCACGAATTTATTTATCACTTGTTTTCATATAACGTAATACTTATAATAAATAATCTCATTCCCGAACTTATATCGCTTAACTTACGACGAAACTTTAATGTACGAAAAATGTGGGACGTAACATCTTATTTCCGAGCTTATATCAATTTACTTATGGCGTACTTCCACGTACGAAACCATGGGATGTAACAACATAGAACTTGTCTGTAAAATTTGGTGCCATTTGGAGTTAATTTGATATGGTTCGGATGCTTGGTTGCGATTCTAGAAGTTCTTGATGTTTAGTTTGATCCTTCTCCTTCCCTTTTTTCGGAAGAACGATGGGATTCAGACAAAATCGATGAAACGAAAGAAATCCGAGTGAATGGAAAGGACAAAATAAAGGATAAATTCCACTCTCACCTTACAAAGACAGGCTATAATTGTAATTGTGAATTAAAAAAAAATATAAGGAATTTGATTCACAAAGTTGAAAAGAGTAAGTAATAAACTAATAAAAAGACCGAAACATAAGCTAAATACAAGAAAAGATAAGAAGAGATGTGTCTTCATGCGTTTTAGCATCCAATTCGTGGTTTTGGAGGTTAATATGATGATTTGAGCGTGCGAGCGAGTTCGTGTTGTGTTTCTGTACCTGGGTGTGTGATTGGTTTGGATCCTCGAGGACTCGGCTGAGTTTCGGATTTGTTTTCGAATGATTTTTCATAAGTCTTTGATTGTTGGTGCTGGTGTCTTCGCATTTGCGATGTTTTGATGACAAAGGTGATTATCGCATTTGCAAAGCAGCCTCGTATTTGCAATCGCAGGTTGTTGGGCAGGAATTCGCTTTTGCCAAGAATTCCTCGCATTTTCGATGGCCCTGTTCATATTTGTGAAGCTCATGGTCGCAAATGCGACCTTAGCAGGAAATCCTCCAGTTCGCATTTGCAGGGGTCGCATTTGCGAACCCCCTGTCGCAAATGCAACATCGACAACCTATTAAATGTTGAGCAATTCCGAGACTTAGCTTCATTTTGATATATTTTTAATCCTAGCTTCTACAAGAGGCGATTTTGTTAAGGGATTTTCAGACCAAATCATTGGGTAAGTACCTCTAATTAATTCTCAACTAGATTTCATGATTTTATATAAGATTTAACATCAAATTCATGAGAAATCTAAGAAAAAATTTGGGGATTTTGTCAAAGTTTTGAAAAATAAAAATTTGGGATTTGAGAGTCGAATAGGACTCGGATTTAAAAACAAAATATATATTTGGACATGTGAGGCTATGTGTAGTCAAGACCTATCCTTAGACCCGGGTTTTGACCGAGCGAGCTCGGGGTTTGACTTTTATTGACTTTTTAGAAATCTAATAAAAGTCACAGCTTTATTAATTGAAATTGTTTCCTCTTGCATTATGTGTAGTATTTAAGTCGTTGGGTAGATTGAGACGAGCAGAGGCAAATTTGTAAAGGAAAAAGGCTAAAACTGAGTGTTGAGTTAGCCTAATTGAGGTAAGTATCTTGCCTAACTTTGTTGAGGAAATTTTTCCTCCTATTTGACATTGTTATCCATATGCGGGGGTAATACATATATGAGGTGACGAGCGTATATGTATGTGCCAGGGTTAATCATGTTTGGGGGGTAGATTTGAGAGTAAAAGCACGAAGGGTGATGTCGTGCCATTTCATTTATATTGTCATGCTTTTATTATCGAAAGATCATGGCATGATGGGTGCTTCTGTGCAGGTGAGGACGAGGGACATGCATTATAATGTGATATCTATTTTCCGTGTATATGTTTATACCTTTACCTTGAGCTGTTATTGTCGTACTTATAGACCTTGTGTGACTTGTTGTTATTGTCCTGTCTTTGATCTCTATCTCAATTGTTATTGTGTTGACCATGTCTTCTACTTGTTTAACTTGCAAATACCATGTCTACTTCCTGCTGCTATAATCATACCCATGTCGTATCTACTTGGTTACACTTTAGTACAAGCCCTTTTTCTATGTTAGTCATTCATGCCTCTACTTGTTAACTTGTAAAGATCATGTGTTTCCTTCTTATTCGTTGTATTTTTATTTAGCCCTTCATTATGCTAGTTAGTTGAAGTTGATATTCTTTGTTTCCAATTGTTGTCCTCACTCACATGCTTTCCGCCTAGTTTTTTACTGTTGCCCCTATGGTTATCCTTGTTCATTATTGCTACTTGCGTATTTCCTACCTTGTAATTCATGTTATCAGTATTTCTGTCATCTGGTTGGTTCTGTTATACGTATATTGGGTGAGGATGAGATAAGAGCACGAAAGGTGTTGCCGTGCAATTGACTTGATATCTGAGTACATTCCTCATGCTATGAAAGTTAAGAATTG
Organism: Nicotiana sylvestris; assembly: GCF_000393655.2. Taxonomy (NCBI): domain Eukaryota; kingdom Viridiplantae; phylum Streptophyta; class Magnoliopsida; order Solanales; family Solanaceae; genus Nicotiana; species Nicotiana sylvestris. The sequence goes on from NC_091061.1 coordinate 29,779,166, forward strand.
ACTATTGTGGTTTATTGGTTTCATTCTAAGGAAAGGATTGGTCGAGGCATTTGAAGATGCCAAATTGTGATCTCTGTTAACTCTCGATTATTGTTTGGCGTATCCACTTCATGTATTCTTCTCTATTATATCGTGGTATAGTTCTATTGCTGATTTACGGTGCAGGTTTTATCAGAAAGTATTTTTTAAATAAAAAGCCTTGTCACTACTTCGACGAGATTAGACAAGATACTTACCAGTACATAGGGTCAGTTGTACTGATACTATACTTCTGTACATTGCGTACAGATTTTTGGAGCGGACCTGCTGGTGATGTCTGGTGCTGACTCTGAAGATGTTCATGCATTCCGGATATAGCTGCCACTTGTCCTTGGTAGCTTAGGTTTTGCTAATCTGTTTATGTAACTTTCAAACAGAACGTGCAGTTATTCGTATCAGTTTTGCAAATTCCAAGTTTTTGAAACTCGTGATTCGCACTAACAGTTCTTGGGTCAATTTGTAAATGTTCCAATAATTCTTTACTATTTTCCTATAGTCGCTTTTGGATTGTATATTCTGTTAGTTGGCTTACCTAGCGGATCGAGTTAGGTGCCATACGACTAGTGGTTTTTGAGTCGTGACAATAAATCTCTTACGCGTAAATGTAAATCTCCCACGTATAAAGAAAAAAAAGGGTAAGGTCATAAAACTAAAAACAAGTTTGTAAAGAGCGACAAAATCAATTGACTGGTTGAAGCATTACATAGCTATTTTTATAAGAATGGTATTCGGGACAGCTTTCGCGTGCTTCGACTGTTTTATCGGATACCTACTATGTAGCCCAGCAGCACATAGGTGCCGAATAATTCTACTAGTCAAAGCTTACACAAATTGAAAGAATATCACCTAGCATTTTTTCTTGGAAATTAACATTAAAAGAAGATTATAGTTTTTGGTTTCTGGAAATGTAGTACAGTATAAAAGTTCTTCAAAATGGGTACTCACCATAAGGTGATAGCTGCACACCAGCAATTGGAATTATATAATATTTTGATCATATTTAATCATCTATTTTAACCTGCTAGTAGTACTCTAATTTACCAATATTTGTAACGGCACTGAACCAATTCCTTTCGTAAGCTCTAAGAGACGCTAAAATCAATTAAAGAAATGAAGATTTTTGACATACTTCTAGAAGTGCACCAACTAATTTGTTTTTTTTTTTTTTATTATTTTAAAAAAACAACAAGGAAAGAAGAAACAATTGTGGGTGGTGACAATGGCAAACAAGAAACATAATCTGAATCTTTCATGTGGTACTATCGATCTTTTGGGCCCTCTTTTATTTGTAGTTGTATATTTTATAATCCCCATTGCTTCCTAGTTTCCTTGTATCTTTAGCTTACTAATAAAAATGAGGTAGGGGTCGTCCCAAACCTCCTACCACCACAGGAGGTAAAAGCCAGTGTGGATGCTTTAAAAACATTAAATGTTAAAAACATTAAATGTTTATAAAAAATAATGATAATTATATATGGAATAGTAAGTTGAAGCTGTGATTGCTGGAAGCGAATTTAAAATTTTTAGTTTATGGTTTCTGGACCATAATTTTTTTTACTTAGTGAGTTCTAAATAACTTATTTATACATATTTAATAAAAAATTTAACACAATACTAGATTTGAGCCAAAGCTACTGAATTTTATAGAACCCATAGCTATATATAAAGCTTGCTCCGCCCCTGATATTGCAGTTGGATATAGGTGACATTAGGTGAAAGCTCTGTTCTTCGGAGTATTTGTTTAGATGTGGTCATTGTACACGAGCAACATGTGGATTTTGACGTGTACTAGCATGTTGATCGAATCTCACTTGAAATTGGAAATAAGTCATACTTGTTATAAAATAAAAGCAATGCAATAAAATGTAAACAAGAAGAGATAGAGAGAATGGAGAAGTGTTTTCTTCTTTCACTTTGGTGTAATTTTTCATTGCAATTACATGACCTTTTATAGGCATAAAAAGTAAAGTTGATGGACATAAAATAGGAAATTTAATCTTTAAGTTATTCACAACATGAGCATCCAATGTAGCATCCAATGTAGTATCCAAAGTAATATCCAATGTACAAACTATTCACAACACTCCCCCTTGGATGTCCATGTAAGATAATGTGCCTCATTAAAAATTTACAAAAAAAAATATATTGGGATGTACATAGTTATTTATAATATGCATTGATTGCTGCCTCATTAAAAACCTTACCAGGAAAACCCAGTGGGACAAAACCTTGGTTAAGGAAAAGAGTGCAGCGTGTAGTTACTCCCCTGATGAAAAATCACTTAATATCTCGAAGACGACGCATTCCAATCTTATATATCAGCTTTTCAAATATTGAGGTTGGTAATGCCTTAGTGAACAGATCAGCCAAATTATCACTTGAACGAACTTGTTGTACATCTATTTCACCATTCTTCTGAAGATCATGAGTGAAAAAGAATTTCGGTGAAATGTGTTTTGTTCTATCTCCTTTGATATATCCTCCTTTCAATTGAGCTATGCATGCAGCATTGTCTTCATACAATATTGTTGGAATATTCTCTTTCGAAGAAAGACCACATGTTTGCTGAATGTGTTGAGTTATAGATCTTAACCAAACGCATTCTCGACTTGCTTCGTGAATGGCTATTATCTCTGCATGATTTGAAGAAGTATCAACCATAGTTTGTTTTGTCGAACGCCATGATATGGCTGTACCTCCGCTTGTAAATAAATAGCCTGTCTGAGATCAACCTTTGTGTGGATCAGACAAATATCCTGCATCTGCATAACCAATCAATGATGGCTTGGATTCATTTGAATAAAATAAACCCATATCAATGGTCCCTTGGAGGTATCTGAATATATGTTTAATACCATTCCAGTGTCTTTGTGTTGGCGAAGTACTAAATCTTGCCAATAAGCTTACTGAGAAAGCTATATCTGGTCGGGAATTATTGGCAAGATACATTAATGCCCCAATTGCACTAAGATATGGTACTTCGGCACCAAGAAGCTCTTCATCATTTTCATGAGGTCGGAATGGATCTTTCTTTATATCAAGTGATCTCACAACCATCGGGGTACTCAATGGATGTGCTTTATCCATATAGAATCGCTTTAAAATCTTTTCGGTGTATGTCGATTGATGGACAAATATTCCATCTTTCATATACTCAATTTGTAGACCAAGACAAAATTTTGTCTTTCCAAGATCTTTCATTTCAAATTCTTTCTTCAAACAGTCTACTGTTTTTGGAAGCTCCCCAGGAGTTCCAATGATATTTAAATCATCAACATACACGGCGATTATAACAAATTCAGATCCAGACCTTTTTATAAAGACACAGGGACAAATTGGATCATTCTTGTACCCTTCTTTCAACAGGTATTCACTCAGGCGATTGTACCACATACGTCCTGATTGTTTCAATCCGTATAAAGATTTCTGAAGCTTTATTGAACAAGTTTCTCGAAAATTTTTATATGTTTCTGGCACTTTAAATCCCTCAGGTACTTTCATAAAAATTTCGTTGTCTAATGATCCATACAAATAGGCTGTAATAACATCCATTAGATGCATATCAAGTTTTTCTTGTACTGCCATATTTATGAGATACCTGAAGGTGATAGCATCCACTACAGGAGAATATGTCTCCATATAATCAATTCCAGGCCTTTGGGAAAACCCTTGTGCCACAAGTCGTGCTTTATATCTAACGACTTCATTTTTATCATTTCGTTTTCGCACAAAAACCCATTTATACCCTACTGGCTTTATGCCTTCAGGTGTTCGAACTATGGGTCCGAAGACTTCACGTTTTCCAAGTGAAGTTAACTCTGCCTGGATAGCGTCTTTCCATTTTGGCCAATCATTTCTCTGTCTACATTCATTGACAGATTTTGGTTCAAGATCCTCATCTTGTTGCATTATTTCAACAGCAACATTATAAGCAAAAATGTTATCGATAACAATATTATTTCGGTTCCATCTTTTCCCGGTTGAGACGTAACTTATTGATATCTCTTCATTTTCATTATTTTTAGGTACCTGGACCTCCCCTAAGGTCTTATCATTTGTTACGTCTTGGGGCTCTTCTTGAGCCACTACCTCTGTGTTATGTTCACTTTGATCACTTGCTCCTTTTCTTCTTCGAGGATTTTTATCTTTAGAACCGATTGGTCTACCACGTTTCAAGCATGGCTTAGACTCATTTGCTTTAATTAATTGTTCTGTCGGGATATCAACTCGAATTGGAGCATTAGCAGCTGGAATATGTGACTTAGTCACCCTTGGTAGGTTAGTGAATGCATCTGGCAATTGATTTGCAATATTTTGTAAATGAATAATCTTTTGAACCTCTTGTTCACATTGATTTGTTCGAGGATCTAAATGAGACAGTGATAATGCATTCCAATCTATCTTCTTTTTCAGCTGCTTATTTTCTCCCCCTAATGTTGGATATACTGATTCATCAAAATGGCAATCAGAAAATCTTGCCGTAAATAAATCTCCAGTCATCGGCTCTAGATATTTTATAATAGAAGGAGATTCATATCCAACATATATCCCCAACCTTCTTTGAGGACCCATCTTTGTGCGTTGTGGTGGAGCAATTGGAACATATATCGCACAACCAAAGATCCTAAGATGGGAAATATTTGGCTCCTGACCAAAAGCCAATTGCAATGGGGAGACTTTATGATAACTTGTGGGCCTTATCCGCACAAGTGCTGCTGCGTGCAAAATAGCATGACCCCATACTGAAATGGGAAGTTTTGTTCTCATAAGCATTGGTCTAGCAATTAATTGGAGGCGTTTGATCAATGATTCTGCTAGACCATTTTGTGTATGAACATGAGCAACCGGATGCTCAATTGTTATCCCAGTTGAAATACAATAATCATTAAAGGCTTGGGATGTAAACTCACCGGCATTATCAAGACGAATTGTCTTAATTGCATAATCTGGAAATTGTGCTCTTAGCTTTATTATTTGAGCCAACAATCTCGCAAATGCCATATTGCGAGTTGATAGTAAGCACACATGTGACCATCTTGTAGATGCATCTACCAAAACCATATAATATTTGAATGGTCCACATGGAGGGTGAATGGGCCCACATATATCACCATGTATACGTTCCAGAAATGCAGGGGATTCCATCCTAACTTTAATAGTTGATGGTCTAATAATTAATTTTCCTTGAGAACATGCAGCACAAGAGAATTCCTTAAATTGAAGAATCTTCTGATTCTTCATTGCATGTCCATGTGAATTCTCAATTATTTTACGCATCATATTAGAACCAGGATGGCCCAACCGGTCATGCCAAATAATAAAATTATCTTGATTAGTAAACTTCTCGTTTACTACGGCATGTGTTTCAATCCTGCTAATACTTGTGTAGTATAAGCCGGAGGAAAGAGCAGGTAACATTTCAAGCACATATTTCTTACCGGACATTATTGTAGTAATATAAAGATATTCAATCTTTTCATCATTTGTAGTCTCAATATGATAGCCATTTTGGCGAATATCTTTGAAACTTAATAAGTTTCTTTGAGATTTACTACAATATAGTGCTTCATCAATAGCCAAATTTGTTCCTCCTGGTAGTAATAAATTGGCTCTTCCAGAACCTTCAATTAATCTTGTACTACCGGATATTGTATTAACATTCGCTTCTTTCATTACCAAATAAGAGAAATATCTCTTATCTTTTAAAATAGTGTGTGTTGTAGCACTATCCAGAAGACATATATCATCTTTATTAATCTTGAGTCCAACTGAAGACTAGGGAATTTTCATATTCTTCATAAAAAAAGACAAATAATACATCATAAGAAATATGAAAGACAAGCAGGAAAAAAACATTAAGAAATACATTAGAAATGTAGAAACTAGCAACACATGATGCATTAGGAAAATACACTCAAGAAAAATAAACTAGTTGCAAACATAAACATAACAACTTTTATAGCTTCATTCCCCAGTAAGATGATTAGTTCTTCAGTCAATATCCTCAAAGAAGTCCCCAACTTCTAAATGAGTAATATTTGTTAGGCCTTCAAAATCATCATCTTTATATGCAAGATGTGCCTTAGAATCATATTTATTTGAGGGACCTGCTTCATCATCATTATTTTGAAAGGTCAAGTGTGCCTCCACATTATTTTCTTTTTTCTTGAGGGAGGCTTGATAATGTTTGACAAAATGTTCTGGCGTACGACAAATGCGTGCCCAATGACCTCTCATACCACATCGGTAACACATACTAGCTTTACCTTTTGAATGATTAATTTGAGAATCCTTATTGTTCTACAATTTATTTTCACCATAATGACGATAATTGTTTCGCCCCCTGCCACGTCCACGTTTACGACCATGTCCACGACCACGGTAATTATTTTGTTTTCTTTCAAACTTATCATATGTTGCTACAACATTCACTTCCGGAAATGGAGCTGACCCAGTGGGACGGGCTTCATGATTTTTCATTAATAGAGTATTATTCTGCTCAGCCACAAGTAGGCATGTGATTAACTCAGAATATTTCTTAAAACCTTTTTCACGGTATTGTTGTTGTAGCACCACATTTGAAGCGTGAAAAGTAGAAAATATTTTTTCCAATAAGTCCTCATCTGTGATAGTGTCTCCACATAATTTTAATAGAGAACTTACTTTAAAGATAGCAGAATTATACTCACTTACGGTTTTAAAGTCTTGCAACCTTAAATGTATCCACTCATACCGAGCTTTCGGTAATACCGTAAGTTTTAGGTGGTCATATCGATCCTTCAAATTAATCCATAATTCAAGTGGATCTTTTACGGTTAAATATTCAGTTTTTAACCCTTCATGTAGATGATGACGAAGGAAAATCATGGCCTTCGCTTTATCCTGATTTGATGCTTCATTTCCTTGTATAATAGTATTTCCAAGACCTTTAGCGTCAAGGTGAATTTCAGCATCAAGAACCCATGATAAATAGTTCCTCCCGGTGATGTCAAGTGCCACAAATTCAAGTTTTGATAAATTTGACATAGTGAAAACTATCATAAAAGATGAATAAGTTAGAGAAATAATTATAATAATAAACAATTAATGAAAACAAAACGATTAAGGTAAAAGAAATGAAAATAGAGCTATATCATGTTAACAATCTACTATTTCATTTTATTCTTGCCATAAAGTAGAAATTACATACTTGTTTCATTTCACTTTATATTATTGATATATATGTGTTAATAGAACTGAACGTGACTAACATTATTTATATGTTCCAATAAATATAAAGTAATTAAACTATAAAATTATTGCTTGTCAATTTATTTCTCACAGTTCTTCAAAATGCCTTAAAGATATGTTTTGATCTAGGGAGTCCATGAATATTATAAGTATGACATTAGTGCATAGCTAGTTTGATGACTTTGAGGTCCTCTAAGAGTTGAGCACGGAAGGAAATAGTTATTTTATCACTGCAATGTACTTAAACTATTTAAGATGCCCAAGCGCACAAGTAATCTGCAAACAATGAGCATATGATATGTACTGCCATAAATAAAATGATTATAATGATACATACCTTAATAAAATATGGCTCAACTTAGCGGGAGTTAAGAATAAAATTAGAGCTTCGTGCTGATAACGTGTTATAAAATAAAAGCAATGCAGTAAAATGTAAACAAGAAGAGATAGAGAGAATGGAGAAGTGTTTTCTTCTTTCACTTTGGTGTAATTTTTCATTGCAATTACATGGCCTTTTATAGGCATAAAAAGTAAAGATGATGGACATAAAATAGGAAATTTAATCTTTAAGTTATTCACAACATGAGCATCCAATGTATCATTCAATTTAGTATCCAGTGTAGTATCCAAAGTAGTATAAATGTTCAAACTATTCACAACAATACTTTATTTATACTTGAATATCACTTTTTTGCAACTTGTGGACAATACTTAATACCAATAGGGGATGCACCTCTTAGGCCTCGGATTTATCTGAAATCATTATTATTTATGTGAAACGTAAATATAAATACGGAAACAATTATTAATATGTTAACAGATACAAAAAAAAAAAAAAGACCATTCTTTTTTAAACATACTACAAAAGAAATTGTATGCAAAATGGAACAGAGCGAGTATAACATTGTAAAGGAATCCGATTTTGCTGAGGCTTGGATTTTCATCAGTAAAGTTTTGTGTTGCTTGGGTGGCAGTGTATAACACCCTAAGCAAATTACGTATTAACAAAACACATGAAAGATGGTATATGAAAACAAGCTTTATATTTGAAATAATACGAACCTAAGCCCAAAGTAGGTAATATCACTCGGGTAGACGTTACAGTAGTAACATTGTAAGGAGTGCTTCCCATGATTAATTTTATTAATGGGAAAATGCAAGAAATCCTTTGTCCATATACTGCAGGTTTGCCTTGACGCAGATCACAGAGGACGATTCAGTAGCATTTCTCTATTAGCCTGGTTGACCAAGCTTCTTCAAACCTAGAAGTACTAAAATGTAAAAAAAAAAAAAAAAAAATTGCTTATTTTCAAAGTTGAAGTGTTTGGCCAAACTTTTGGAAGGAAAAAAAATGCTTTTAAAGAGATGTAGAAGCAATTTCGGAGAAGCAAAAAAAAAAAGTAGCTTGTCCCTAAAAACACTTTTTTGAAAAATATTTTTGAGAAAAAAATACACTTAGAAACACTTTTTAAAAGCTTGGTCATACACTAATTGCTGCTCAGAAGTGTTTTTTTAAGTTGATTAGCCAAACACAAAGTGCTTCTCACCAAAAGTAATTTTGAGAAATATTGAGATGTGTATTTATGCATTAGTGGATTAGTTCCGGTAATTAGTTATTGAAGGTCAGTTAGCTGTTAGATTAGTTGTTAGTTACAACAGTTCAAGAGTTACATGTAAGTATGTATGTATGTATGTATGTATGTATGTATGTATGTATGTATGTATAAAAGTTTGTACAGTTCATCGATACAATACACAATATTCATTTTCAAAATATCTTCTCTCAGTCTTCTCTCTCTACGAAGCTTCCAGATCTTCACCATTAGAGCTCGAGCTCGAGCTCGATCCATCCACTGCATCTGCAGCTCAACATAGTATCAAAGCCTAGCATTTCATTCTTCTTCACATTCATAATCTGTAGTCTCATTCGAATTTTTTCTCCAATCCCAAAATTTGCCCTAGAAAATCATGTTTTCTTCAGTTTTCGGATCTACTTTTTTCTCTCAATTTTTTTTGGCTCTGGCTTCATCAAATTAACCTCTTCTCATGGCTATCACTTATTCGAGTACCGTGTCCGGTATTGATTCGAGTAGTTCTTCATCCGCCCTCAGAGTGGAGACCGGCATGGATCCAAGTAGTCCTCTTTACATGCATCCTTCAGATAATCCTGACACCATGCTAGTTCCGATCCCTTTCAGTGGCTTACGGTATCGATCCTGGAGGAGGAGTTTTTTGCAAGCCCTCTCTCTCAAAAACAAGTTAGGTTTTGTCAATGGCGAATGCAAGCAGCCAGATCTAGAGAAGGAACATTTAAAATTTCGACTATGGGAGCGATGTGATGATATGGTTACATCATGGATCCTAAATTCTCTCGCCAAGGAGATTGCAGACAGTATTGAATATGCAAATGATGATGTTAAATTGTAGAGAGAATTGGAGGATCGTTACGATCTGACCAACGGAACCAAATTGTATTAGATTCAAAAGGAAATTAATGACCTCTCTCAAGGAGTTTTAGACATCACACAGGTTATTACACTAAAATGAAGAAGCTTTGGGAGGAACTGAGCATACTGAGTGCCAAAACCCAATGCAACTGTCAATGTACATGTGGTGCCTTGAAAAATATGTATAAAACCGAACAAGACAAGACGTCTAATTCAGTTTTTGATAGGCTTAAATTAAGTGTATAAAATTGTGTGAGGGAGCATTGTTATGATGAACCCCTTACCCTCTATGGCACAGGCTTTTTCCCTGCTAATTCAAGAAGAAAAATAGAGGGAGGTTAGGCCGAACAATTATCTTGTATTGGATTCTGCATCTTTAAATGTTAGTGCTCCAAGGAACAACCTCAAAAAAGGCCAACATTCTGTAGACTATGCCTCCTTTAATGTCAATACACCAAGGAACAACAATTTTAGAACCAACTATTCTCCCTGCAACTATTCTCCCACCATCACTAGGTCATGTCCTTTTTGTGATTTCTGTAAACGCCCAGGCCACACCAAAGATAAGTGTTACAAGCTACATGAATATACTTAGAGATCAAACTCAAATCACAAGTTTGACAAAGGAAAGAGAACCGTGGCTACATGGTGCACCTGAGATTAACTCTAGCAGACATGAAGAGCTAGAATCCCTGGAAGGCAACTGCAACTCTAATGTCAATTTAATCAAAGAACAATATGGTCAACTGGCTTCTCTGCTGCAACACTTTCATTCTAGGAATGGAAGGGACACCTCAAGTATACCTAATGGAGCTGTAAACTTTGCAGGTATAATAGCATGCTCCGCCTTTGATCTTTCACTTGATTTTAGCTTATTATCATGCAAATATTTTACACCAAGTGCTGATATACGGATCCTAAGGAGCTTCCAAGCTTCCAACCACATTACTTTCAATAAATCCTTTTTGTCAGACATTAGAACCGTGCCATATCCCTTGTTAATTAACTTGCCAAATGGTTATCGAGTGAAAGTGACTGAAATTGGAACTGTTACACTTGCACCTCAGATTATTTTGCATAGGTTCCTTTTGTTCCTTCATTCAACTACAATTTAATTTCTATTCATTGCCTAACTTTTCAGCTTAAAATTTTAGTGTCCTTTTCTGAATCTTTATGTCTTCTACAGGACTTTTCAATGAAGAGGCCTCTGGAGATTGGTAAGGTCAAGGATGGGTTATACCTTCTCTGTTCAAGCTGCTTGAAGCATTCTTTCTCTGCCACACTTACTGCCAACTACTTATTTCCATCCCATGCTTTACCTGCTTCATATGATGTAAATAGGTTACATTCTCCTTCTCACTCATTTGTAAATATTCCCATATGCAATAAAACTCAATGTTCAGTCTTGCATCCTTCTATGTCTAGTAATATTAATTGATACAGATTT